>NW_024542076.1:0-471789 GCF_016758785.1 Suillus bovinus
AAGCTATCATTAGTGGATTATCGTCAATCCTGCAAGTCATAGATGTGAGAGCTCGTTTTGTTACTGGGATGTTTCTTGGTTCAATGGCCGTCACAGAGACAGGGTCAGAATAAGGCGGACCTAGGTCGCCTGGAGTCACGACTTCGTCGTCTGAGTTCACATCTGTGCAACGCCCCGACCAGCCAGGATCCCTCTGAACAAAACCGGAGGGATGTCATAATCAAGTATATGTTTTTTGACGTGTTCTTGAATTTACCCGACGTCGAGTTGCACTTAGGATGCTACAAGGCATACAAGTCAAAGTAACACAGTTGCACAACCGTGGTCTCGCATACGCATCTGTTACGCAAGCTATCATCGAATGCTCCAGCGAAATCGGCGATTATCTAGAGGATTATTCGGTTGTGTTCTACTCTCCCAAGATTATTTGCATGCACTCACTATTCTGCCTTATTAGTTTTCATCTCAAATGCAGATTGCACACAACGTGCAAAAAGCGTTGGCAATTCTAGAGACGCAGCATGATTCTGAAAGATTCGTCACAACGCAGTTAACCGCGGCTGTCACACTTGACTGTGTGAAACTGGTTGACGCAACGGGCTACGAACATTCAATATCAGTGACCTTTTGCACCTCATTTTAGGTTTGCCTCCCCAATGGAAAATCTATACTGGGAAGCTTGCTCATCAAATTCTCTTTAGCAATTCAATAAGATACTCCAGGATCTGTTCGAATGCGAGTCAATTGAAGCTCGAGTACAAAAACAGTATATGAAGCAAGGACAGTACGATTTGTGCATTGACGATGACAAGCAGGTAACCCGACTGACAAACCATAAATGGCCAAGCATTGAAGCAGGAACAACGATCGTCATGAGGATCGTTTTTGAAGAAGAAACACGCCCTGAAGTAAAACATAAATGTCATTTTTGCGGCACTGTCAATCAAATTAGCGCCAAGTATTCACAGATTGGTTGCTCAATCATTTGGTGAGTATTTTTGTCTTTTGGATGCTGGCGGTGCCTGACAATCGAAAGTCGAAAATGCAAACGACGATTTCAGATCTCCAACGGAGGCTCCAGGACGACACGATCCTCCATTGACTCCGTTCGCGAAAATGAAGCAGAAATGCACCTTATTCGCAACTTTCACATTCAACAGATTGTATGTTGCTACGAAACTTCACTAGCAGTCTTAGACTGAAAACTCAACAACCTTAACCCACTCACGACAATGCTCAGACCGTGTACCGCTCTCAGAGAGTGCGTGTTCTCGTTTTTTGGGTCGCTTACCCGACGCTGATGGTCCTCTGCCCGCTTCCCGCTCTCAGGTGGTGCGTGTTCTCGTTGTTTGGCTCGCTTACCCGACGCTGATGGTCCTCTGCCCGCTTCCCGCTCTCAGGTGGTGCGTGTTCTCGTTGTTTGGCTCGCTTACTCGACGCTGATGGTCCTCTGGCCGCGCCCGCTCTCAGTCGGTGCGTGTTCTCGTCGTTTGGCTCGCTTACCCGACGCTGATGGTCCTCTGCCCAAGTCCCGCTCTCAGAATGTGCGTATTCTTGTCGTTTGGCTCGCTTACCCGACGCTGATGGTCCTCTGGTCGCGTCCCGCTCTCAGCCCGTGCGTGTACTCGTCGTTTGGCTCACTTACCCGACGCTGATGGTCCTCTGGACCCGTCCCGCTCTCAGAAAGTGCGTGTACTCGTCGTTTGGCTCACTTACCCGACGCTGATGGTCCTCTGGACCCGTCCCGCTCTCAGAAAGTGCGTGTTCTCGTCTTTTGGGTCGCTTGCCCGACGCTGATGGTCCTCTGGCCGCGTCCCGCTCTCAGAGAGTGCGTGTTCTCGTCGTTTGGCTCGCTTACCCGACGCTGATGGTCGTCTCTTGATGTTTCTTAATGAATAAAAAATGGATTTGCATCATCCCCGTAGATTTAGGAGTTAGACGAGTGAGAAGGGAGACTAACATTCAAAGAATGAGACTGTAGTTGAACGTTGATACTTCTGGGCTTCGTCTCGTTGCGTAGAGTACTTGTTTACATGCCAGGGTCGAGCGCCGTAGAACAGCAGCTCCAGCTACTTCAAGAATTTTTATCAAATTCGCTTTCTTCTTAGACGAACCCACCGTGCTCGCCGGACACGATGTTATGCTGCAAAGATTCAGTGCTTCAGGAATCAACACAAGTAGTCCTCAAGAAACATACAACGTATCTCAGTTCCTCAGAACAAACAAGTCATACATGGTAGTAGTACAAAGCGAGTGATGTTACATATTCGGTCAATGACATCAAGCTAACTACTCCGTCTTGTTCAAAACTTCACCTCCCCAGATATTTCACCAGCATATGTGAATCCCATGTGGACTCGCAGCATAGTGTTTTCCTCTGTACTGCCTTCTTCTTTACCACACAAGGATGATGGGTATACCCACTCAACGTTCTCGCCCCACAGTTTGAAGAATTTCTTGATAATGGCTTGAGACTCTTCAGATCCATCTCCAGAAGCGAGCAGGTATTCGTACACTGCACGCCATGCACTGTCCAACGCACCAACAACCCAACTGCAAGTGACATTGCCCTTGAATTGTAATCATCCAAAAAAACGACTGTTTTCACTCACGCATGACGGGTGCTGATGACTTCTCCAGCGAAATGGAACCTCTTGTTATGATTTGGAGCGCTAAGAGACGTGTATAAATCCTGGAAATCTCCAGGCCCAAACTGCGCAAAGGCACCTGTGGTGGAGTGAGCGTCGATTGGATCACATTAGTATCTACAGACTCACCCATGGTAAGCGGGTCGTAGTTCCAGTCCCATGCATGCATGTCCTTGTATTGGCTCAACAAGAACTCATAAGTCGCTTCACCTTTGTGTACTGCCGCGAGATCGCGCAGCACGAGTTCCTTTAGTTGCTCGATGTACTCTTCTTTACCGGTGCCGATGAGCGCTCCCAAGCGTTCTGCGTCATTTGTCCAACAGTAGCTCGCGATCAGCACTGTGGATGGTGAGGCAGAATCGACCCCGTAAGAGGGGTAGACGATAGTTCGAATGGGAAGGTCGGTGAATGATTGGCCTCCTACGATATTGAACAGGTCCGTCCACCACGCTGATGTGAAGCGGACCCCAATTTTGATTGAAGGACCGTACTGTAGCTTGCGCAATGCGTTTTTCTGCATCACGTTTAAACCAGCACCAGAGAGATCGATCGTCCGTAAGCACGGCAGAGGGATGGTCGATATAACATGTGAATATGTGCGGCTAGCACCTTCGCCCCGCACAGAAACCTCCATGGTGTGATCACCCTGGCAGATGCGAGTGACTCTCTTATTGAAGTTGATGAGAGCATTGGTGCCATTATTGGTGATGTATTTCGTCATGTAGTCGATGAGCACATGAGAACCGCCGCTAGGTACGGGAAGTATGAGAGCACGAATTTGGAGACAACGGGCATGCTTGCTCGAAACACTTCCATTCTACGTCTCCGATGATTTCTGAATCGGCCTTGGCGAACGCCAGCGATTCGAGAACTGCTTCAGTTAAAGCGCGATCATACGAGCCGGTGCTGTCGTCGAATGTCTCGCACCAATTGATAACATTATTGGAAAGATGCATAGGCGGAAGTTTGAGGTTGACACTGGGAATGTACTTGAATGACATATATGCGCGAAGCGAGTATGCGTCGTTCTCCTTCATGACCTCCCACCCCTTAGTGCATTGCTTCTCCAGATCGTTTATGAGTATGCGAGCGAACGGCTCAACGACGTCGTCGACAATATTCTCTACTCCCACAGAGATATACTCGGACTCGACACCCATTTTCTCGGCACGGAAGTCAGGAGGGTGCGATGTATCAGAAACTTGATACTGTTCATTGTTGTAGTATAGGAAGGATCCTCCTTCCCTCGCCTCGTAATAGTAATTGATAAGTTTGGACTTGAGAGGTACGGGACCGTCGTTGAGCTTTGAATAGTCGATCAACTCGCCCAAGCGCTTCATGATACCGGTCTTGTATTTGCCTTCACTGTCTTTCTGCGGCAGGGGGGACCTCATGGCGCCAACATCCTAGTTAGCGAGAGAGAAAAGAGGTTAGTTAGTTAGCATTATTGGTACGGCAGGATCAAATTAACATACGTAGTAGTCATATTCCTCGCTATTGGGGAACTTGTAGGTGAAAAGGCGGCCACCGGTGTGGTCCGACGCCTCCAAGATCTCGTAGTTGATGCCCAGCGAATCTAGCATGAGGGCGGTGTATAGACCACCAACTCCTGCCCCTAAAATTCCAACCGGGAGGCTTGACTTACTTCTAGCGCCAACAGAGGAGAGCGGTAGCTGCGATAGCGTCGGTAGCTTCGGTAGCTGCGGAGTCTGTCCACGACCAGCCTGTGGCTCGGATTGTCCAGGAAGCTTTTTGAGAAGAACACTGTCATGATCATGGATAATGTTTCGACCCCAGTAGCCTAACACGTCTCCTCCAAAATTCATGGTAAGCGTGAGTGATATTGAAGATGGGATGTGTTGGATAAGACTCCTCTGGTATGAGCCCAACCGTAACCCACATTATATATCGTATTTTTCATTCGGAGAATAAGGATTGACCAATTCCGTAACCGCACAGCGCAGTGAACATTTGGACAGGAACATTCGTACTTAAAATACTTGATGCGAAGGCTGTCAGCTGGGAAGTTGTGCTGATTTGTGCATTCTAGCGCGCTGTCAAGTGCTCTCAAACTACGAGGCATGTAATACTGGTCACGAGCTACCTGTCAATGAATCACAAACATGAATGTTTGGTAAGAAAGATACGCCTTTGTCCACTTACGCGAAAATAGAGGTCTTCCATATTTCATGTTGCTGCTATGATCCGTGGCCAACCCTGTCCTGGTTCCAATTGATTGGAAATGTGGCACATCTCGACTGCGCAATGGAAGTATGAACGCTTCGAAACTTGTCAGATGACATGACCGTTAGGTTTATCAAGCTTTGACTGCCTCAATCTGATATGAAGACTCACCTTGCAGATGAAATTTCTTCGTTGATGATTGAGAGCTTCTTGTTCTGATAGATCCAAAATGTGCGAAATGGGAGAAACTCAATTTGAAAGATAGAAATAGCTTACGTTCATTCCTCGTGACCAAAGTCTGGAAAAAGGCCACCGCTTCTGTCGTCTGAAATTTCGCGAGCGGACTGAGAATGAAAGGAAGATGTTGGATCCGAGGAAGGCGCTGCCCAGGCCGGCAATTCAAACTAGAAGTATCAAGCCCATACTATTGGCAGTATTGTCAGTTTAATCCTCGAGCGTCATGGAGTGCCAGTGAGTCTGCGAGTTGGAGTCTGCAAGGATTTTGAAGGATTCAGGATATCAACGTTATGAGCAAGGCCACAAGGTTATTTCTGGAACGAGCGCCTAGGGTCCGACACGGCTCCACTTGGTTGCCGGTCCGACCTCATTTGGACTTGATTCACTATTCGCTTGCTCTTCGCTGGCGTTTTCGCTTCCTCATGGTCCTTCCTTGGTGAATAAAGGCGCTACGCCTCAACCCCGGACCCCACCTGTATCACTCATAATTTCAGATCGTGATCTTGCATACCGTCATGTGTCTTTTGCGAGCGTTTGGCTATGTACCTGTACGCTACAGGATGAGGAGAAAATCGGCTATATGATGGGCACAAGCACGCTGAAATGGAGCGGGTCGAGATCTGAGAGTGGCAGCATTTTATTGCTTTACACACTTACATCGAGGAGCCATACATCAATGCCTTCGTAAGCCTTTTGATCTGCCTGATACTTCTGCATGTTCTCACTTGTCGAGTAACTCTGCTTTCATGCGACTTACCGTAATTATCAGGTCCCAACTTCCACCTCTGAGGGCATTGCCCAGGATGAGCCTTTGCTTAAGGACATGATCGAAGACTATGTTATGACAGAGTGCCGTCTTATGGCACAGTACTGGTTTGAAGTGCTCAAAACGCTCCAGTCAATCATTTGCTATTTCTCTGTAGGCACTTCAACCGAAAGTCGCTACCAAGCACGTTCCCGTACCATCTACTGCAGCTGCGGAGACTTACTTCTAGCTCGGTGCAGGTCAACCGGGGACCCCTTCCAGCTGTGAGAATGAGGAATGATGTCATATTGTTCCAGGCTTGTATCTTTTACTCTGGTATTTATTTAAACATCAATTATGTTCTATTTATGCCTTGTTCCGAAGTATTCGTTCATATTTACTCCATTGCAGTACTCCGAGTCCAGGATGTAAGAGTAGTCAAATACATGAATCTCATACAATATTGTTCTGATCCCCCGGATAATACATATTGATGCATTTGTGATCGATGATCATCCGCACAGATCATAGCACTCTGTGAAGCACGACATATGATCATCTTAACACTTTCGATGTAAATGGTTGATTGGCTGCAAGTCCACGACGAGAAATCCACCTTCAGACCATACAGCATCCTTGAATATGATGCATCGATGCGCATAGTTTGTACAGTGTCACCCTAGAGAGTTTAGTTTAGTTTTGGCATCGTACGCCGCTCCGATTTAGCATCATTGATAGTTGATCTCATCATTGATTGAAATAAACCCTAACCACAATGTGATTCATGTGAATCCTGTGACATCCGATATCCGACACTTGAACTCGTCATCTGCAAACTTAGCGACTAAAGCATCCACCGCGACTGATACCAGTTCAAGATTCCATTGGTCCTTCCTGCTTACTCCGAATTGTGAAAGTCTCTTGGAACCCATCGGCATCATTGCCGGAGCGGATGACCCCATTCTGCGATACGCTGAGCTGGTAAGTAGTTTATAACTTTCCTGCAGCGACCGAAGGGGGAGTCCTTCAAGTTGTTTGCCACATAGTAAGGTACAGTAAGTCACAATGCTATTCTCCTCAGGCTGAAGCCGATCAAAACTTGCCTACTGCCGCTATAAAATTTTGTTGACGAAATTATAAAGACCAACTCTTCTAATCCCATCAAATAAAATGTCTTCTGGGCAAACGCTTGCCCAGATGAATCTCACGTGTATGTGGCTCGAAGCCATACTTTACGGTAGAGTGTAAACTTTCGCAGAAATTGCAAATGCTGAATACTTGTGCAGGAATCAAGTAATTCATTCACTTTCAATAGGGTGTGGGGACAGATCTGAATCAAAATCGCAGTTGTATATTATTCGGGACGTGTATTTGTGTCATCTCCATTAGGAATCCAGCCCACAGGTGAATATTCATTACTGCACTCTCGTCTGCGTCCTGATTTGTTAATAGCAAGCTTCTGCTCGGTGCCACCTCGTTTCAATTCGCGCTGGCAACTGCACATGTGATATTGATGTTTGTACAAGCGATGATTGCATTCACGAGCACGATGAACACTGGTGTCCCCGGCGGGGCAAACTTTTATTATGCAGCTACCGCAGGAAACCGTATTTTCTTAGCTTCTCAGTCAATGTACTTTCTCAATGTGGGTTTGAAATTTTATCTCTCTCGCTTGACTTTGAACACAATAATTGTCGATGCAGGTATTTGCTCAAGAACTACTTTTGGTCAGTACATACGGCGAGAGAACATGTGTATTTTCTCATGCACAAACCTTTTTTAAAGATATGGAGACTCTACATCGTCTGGAATCAGAATATCAAAGTTTGCATTGTACCGGTGATTCAGATCATGGATTTGGACGCTGCTAATGACACTGAACCGCCTTCTTTAGCTCATTATGTGGGTAGCTCACTGTGGTACGCATCCATCTTTCAGTTACTGCATCATCATGTAAACATGACTCCCACAGTTACCGCTTCTATCGCCGTCGCCTTGCTCGCGCCCAAGCACACCGACATCTTTTCGCATACTTTTCGAGCCTTCGCATTGTCCGGATGGTCACTCGAGATGATCTTAAATATAACAGTAACTACTGGTATCGTGTACCGGATCTGGCGAACAGGACAACAGACAGCTGCTCTGACCACTTGGGGCACCTTCAAGTACAAAAGCACCATCGTGGCGATCGTGGAATCTGGGGCGCTCATCACAGTTTGTACATGCGTGATGTTCTTTTTATGGGTAGCAGGTCATGTTGCGGGGTTAGTGGCAATTGATATTGCAATGCAAGTCGCTGTAAGTCCCCAGTTTCCGAGCGTTCACAAAGATGATAACTGATCAAGGGTTAAACATAGACAATGACCCCTCTCCTCATTATCGTCCGCGCCGGTCTTAAACGCGCTAATTTCAGCCTTAAAGTTGGAACATCTGGGAGATACTCGTCATCCCACCCTAGATCCTTGGAGTTCAACGCCGTTACAATCGGCGATTACCCAATGGACATCACATCTAAATATAGCACAGGAGGAAGTGATAATTAGGAGAGAGATGTTGGTCTCGGAGGATGAAGTATTTGTAAGCGACTACAACGTCACGAAGCCCATGTCGAGACTGAAGACACTAGTCTGAATGCGACTTGTGGTGGGGACATATCTTTGGGCACTACTGCGCTTTTTCGGGAAATCCTTTCCTACCTGCATGACAACTGCCTCTGCACAGAAATCAACAAGCCTACAGAGAAGTCTACAAAGTGTTGGTATAATGCTGTCTGTATTTGAATAGCAGGGTCTCTTGTCTTGATGTGATGACTATCATCAGGATACAGGCGAGGCATTACACCGTGAGGATCTGCGGTCGCGAAAGTCCGACTAGGAACGAGCATTTGACGATGGTTGGTCTCAAGCTTCAGCGTCATTGCAATCATGTAGATTGTGATTGAGGGCAGAAATGCCTTGGGGAGAGTTGACGTGTACCAATCTCGGTACTGGTCATAGACAGTGCCCGTAGTCGGAAACATGGTTTGCACAAGGTCCCAATAAGGAACTCGGAAAACGTCGCGAAGGGCAGTGATGTCACAGCCCGAATCTCGCTCCTGGTGAAAAGTCACAAGGCAGTACTTCTTTCATCATCCCTGATCATGACCATGACTACATCCATATCTTGGTTTGGATATAATATTTGCAGCGAATTCGAAGGCATCAACAAGGCGACCTGACGAGTGCCCTTACATCACGCCGCCCTGCAGGGGTCAGCAGTTCATGGATATCAGCATCAATGTTCATCCCCTCGGACCCCAACGTGAAATCGAACAGGGGCGAGGCGTACCCACAACCACAACGGGTTGATCGAAAGAGCACCCCAAAGTAAGTGAAATGAAGAAGCTGAGCAAAGCGATGTCTCCTGGCGTAGCATCTGCCATGCCTTGGACATACGTTCATGCCTACAATATGGTCGATGCTCATCGATCAAACCATTATGACCATCTCTGGATGAGGAGCAGCTTCATATTCGTTTTTCCGTACGCGCTTCTCGGGGAGAGAGTATATTTCAATCCGACGACCACTGACGTGACTTCTAGATTCCCCTCGCTCATTTCAATCGCGATATCAGGCGGGCAGTTTTGGGCGACAGCTGACATTTTATCATCCATATTTGCCGCGATCGAGAATGGAATGGAATGGAAACTTTGAGTGATCGAATGTGACTTTGTGCATATTCACTGCGCATTTCGAACGAATCTTCAATGCATTCCAAGTCGGTCAATAAAGAAATGGTATCAGTGATCTGAAGTTCTCTGGTACTGAGCGGCGTATGACGAACTCTTTCCCAGGATTTGACTCCCTCAGCATATACCTGCATGACTCCAACCAGCCTCAGGCTTCAGCCTTGAGCGATAACTTTTGAAGAGTACTACTACTGGACGCAAAAGGCTAGCAACTTGGCTGAAATCTTCATCTAATTCCCAAAGTGAAAGTCAGTTCAGTCACTAGAGAGGCTTTGGTAGGGGTTGAGTGGAAAACTCGACTATTGAAGACAACCGCAAGGCTCAATGCCAGTTAGCACTCGAAGCACTAATAAACGTACGAACGATCAAGCAGATACAGCCCATCATGTGTTCAGTCGTAGGAGAAATCATCAATTGACAGACGGAGCCCAAAGGATAATAAAAGAATGTACCGTGACAAATGTGATTGCGTGCGACATAAGGTATGTATCATACAGTATTAAGTCCAAGCATAGCTCATAGCGTAATGATCCACTCACCGAGATCTAGTCTACATACCGAAAAAACAGTCCAAGACAAATTCACTCCGCCTCCGCATCATACTCCTCATCCCAATTTTTCCTCGTCCCGTCCCCGTTGACGCTCAGCCAGGCCTCGAGTCTACGCCCCAATTCCCCACCCCGCCCACCACAAATGTCACCAGTGGTATTTAACATCTGCTCCTTTTCCCGCTCTTTCTTCAAGGGTATGTGCCCAGCCTTCTTTCGCCGCTTGAATGACGCAGCATGCAAAGCACCGGAATTTGCCCCACAGCTGCTCGCTTGACTCTCTGCGCACACAGGCACACTCGAGGTAGAAAGCGCATCTGCAGTACACTCGGCATCTTTGAACCATTCGTCCTCAGTGTCCTCGGGCCCAAGTATACTATCAACGAGGCCTTCCTCCCATCCGTCCCATTCGACACACCTGTGAGCCATGCGCAGGCGTGCACCGATGGCTTCGTAATGCAGCCACTCTTTTGCAATCGCAACAATATTCACGGGTTTACCATTGTTCTTTCCCTGGTGCGTTGGCCGGGGGGCTCGGCCACAAGCTAAATCCTCGACCGCTGCTCGGAACATACGAGTCGTGAACGGACTGGATTGCAGGAACGTTGGAAGATGCGCGCATGCCCAGAGTGGTCGGGTAGTCGTGGATTCCCAGTCGATAACACACGTCTGTTTAGGATCACTCATCAGAACGGAAAATATATGCAAGTAGGCAAAGCTTACTATTTCTGTGGGGTTATTTTCGTCGACAAACACGTTCTCCAGACTTATGTCATGGCAGTCCAGGCCGAACTCTTCTGTCTCCCCAGAATGATCCGCGCATGCCCCGAGTCTCTCCATCATGCGCATCCAGCGACCCATCTCTTTTCGTACAGATTCCTCACGTCGCATGATGTGGGCAATTAGGAACGTGCTTCTCTGCATCCGCCTGTAATCCCTGTACATGACATCACCAGGGCCATCCCATTCTTCCTCGCTTTCCTGTGCATCCCACTCATCACTATCATCACTCTGATCGCCGGGCACTGCGTTCAAATGGTGATGCCTGGAGGATTGTATCTCATCTGGGTCAAGATGTAGTCGGTGCGGTGCCGTCTTGCCCTCATTCTCAAGAACCACGCCCCGGACCTCCCGGTCCACACACGAGGCAAGATACGAATGAGTACTAGACCACGGACCACGGTCGATCTCATCTGGATGGGAGAGATCTCCGCGATTTGATCCGAAGAAGGGCCATGATACGATGGGACCAATATGAGGCTCTCTAGCTGAAGTTGGCCATGAGACTGTTTTGTCTAGGGAACCCGTGGCGTTGGAAAAAGAGTTCATCGACAACAGTGGCATAAATTTAAAGCCGCTAATTGTAGGACGCGTCGCCGTTGGTGTCGGAGAGTTTGATGACCCGACCGAGAGAGGGGTCGGGGCGCCTACGCCTGCACCCTCTAGATATAGGGATCCGATATGCGAGAAACGTTGTGCGAACAAGGGTACTATGATAGCTGCGACATTTGCGAACAGACACTTGAGTTCTTGATTAGAGAGCGTGTGGTATACGCGTGACAGGGGAACTCCTTTTGCCTGACATGACACGTGACCTCCAAGATACTTGACATGAGAACGATATGATAACGTACCCTAGACATGAGGATATATTCACCCCCTAGGCGATTATAGGGATTCGCATCATAATGATAGACATCCGGAACAGGAATTGATGTTTGTTTGCGAAGATAGTGCATAGTAGCCACTTCAGATTCGGTTTTGAGGCGAGGCATGAACCGACGAGCGACGCGAGCAACCAGTTCGCGTGTGTCAACAAGAGTAACGAGATATGCCTGCAGCAAACATCAGGATGTCAAAATAAATAGGGTGGCCCCTGAGCTGCACACTCGCCTTATGAAACGTCCCTGAGGTTGTGATTTAATGTTCTGGTAGTCCTAGAAGACGAAGATAACGTACCGGAACTCATGAAATTTATTCGGCCAACTTCACAATTTGTCATCTCTCGTACGACGTCCTTAAGGACTCGTCGGTCGACTTGAAAGGGCTGTGCGCCATGCAGTGCTGCATCTGCTTTAGCTTCGAGCCGTCGGTCGTGGTGCTCGACATCCCAGTCCCATTCTATGACGGCCGTCGATGTCGATGGCTGCGGCAACGGAACGGTGCCAGGTAGTAGAGGCGTATCCTGCGCAACAGCATGGACGTGGTCGCCGTGGCCGTTGCGCTGCATCGTCACCTCGGGTTTCACTGAACGTTCGTTATGGACAAAGGATCTGGTCAATTTGTCCGAATGCGCCAAGCGCGAGTTGGAGGAGGAATCGAGAGTGTTGGGAGCGAACCTTTGATAGTGACGGTTCAAAATCAAGGAGCAGATACGCGCCGCATCAGGTTTCTACGTACCTACTCGTAATCTCTTTCGGTAATGCTATAGTATATTTGGCCTTGTTTCCGTGTGTTTCGGGAATAGGGACAGGCATTCCACTCAAGTTTGTTTCAAGCCCTTAGGGCGTTGACCACCAGAGTATGGTTCAGTTGGGCGAACGGTAAGCCTACTCCGAAGTAACCCATTGGGTTTTATATCTCTAGGTTTATGGGTTTCCCGGAAGAAATCCGGTGCATCTTGGCACCGCGTGTATTTCATTGTTTACTAAATGGACGTAAAGCGCAGCACTTAGCCTTTCCATATATTTAGTTCTGCTATGTAAAACTCTGGCGTCTTGCACTCTGTCTGCCCTACGTCAACGATGCAGATGTGTCGTGAGTGGCATGTCACTGACAGCGATAGGGACCAATGCTGGCATGTGGTAGTCTCGAGCTCTACTGAAGATTGAGTACCCGAGTAAGTAATAAAGCAACAGCCAAGCACTGGCTAGTGAAGCTTCTTGCCAAGGCCGCCTATGAACTAGTACACTATAAGATCTGCTCTTACCAAGCCTCGGTGGACCAATCACATCTCCTTCATCACCAATCGACCTTACTTTTATTCTGCCAGGCTACTTATATTAATATTGCAAGTCAGAACCAAAATACTCGGAACAAGTCTTGATATAACTACACGGTAAAAATCGGCAGAAGGACTTCACAAGGCACTTACCCATCTTCGTGGCGGCGCCAAGCAACTGCCAAGTGTACTCAGGTTACGGCTGCTCCATACATACATCGGATCACGAAAAGACGAGGCGAAAACAAAAATAAATACATATACACTGTAAGTGAATTACAACACTGTATGTACAACAATCAAAAATATGCCACCAAACCACAACAGCTAGAGCCGCGAGTCCTGCGTAATAAATAGTATCAACGCCAGTTCGGGTTACACAACCTCAAGGAGACCTTACATACGAAGAAGGCTCAGTACAGATGACCTCATCTACCCTCTTCTTCAACCACTCTATCACGTCCTGTCCCAGTGTTGCACAATCATACAACTCCAGGTGCTGCAGTCTCGTCGGGATAACTCCATTCACCATCGTCGCGGATCCCGACTCTGGATTGCGAGCCTCCACAAGCTGCACCAGCTTCGCTATCCCATCAGAATGCGCATGACAACTTTTCATCGCCACCGTCGTCAAATTCGGGCACGCCCAATGGGTTTGTTCTTCGTCGGGCATTCCGAGCGCTGACAAAAATGGCTCGAGCGGCGTCCCACCTATACTCAACGATTGCAAATGATTTAGATCCGTTAGGAAACCCCATGAGATGACAACTCCGCCGGGCCCATAATATAGCGTCGAGCTCGAGGTGCTGCCGTACGAGACAGAGAGGCGAGTAATCGGTGGATTGTTCGAACGTTGTAGGAGATTGGTAATGGTGTCTTCTATCGGATCACGAGCTTCTACGTCGAGGTTGAGTATCTCAAGGGATGGAAGCACGAGGGAGTCCGCTAGTTGCGACATATGATAGTGACCGCCAAAGGTGAGTTCACGAAGTCGAGATAATGAGGTCTGGACAAGGGGAAGAATAGCTGGCAGAGCAACGGCAAAATGCAAGGTGAGTGATTCAAGATCTGGGTTACTTGCGATGATATGCATGATGCGATCCAAGGGTAGATGATTTGATGGGAGCGAACGGAGATTGAGAGACCGTAGATTGGTCTTGAATATTGGCGATGACCATTTGAATGGAACATGGTGTAGCATCAGTGACTCTAGTTTCCCAAGAGACATACTGGTCGCCGGACTTGAACTCGGTATCCACGGCCATTCACTCGCATAAATAGTTTCGGCGCAAGAAATTTCAAATTCTCTAAGTATGGGAGCATCACCTATTACTCTCATTAAATGACAACATTTAATCGCTTTGGGAATGGTACGTACCGGCTATTGATTTCAGCGCGGACATGGATGGAAACTGTCTATCAAACCTGAAGACAAACCGTTGCCATCGGTGCATCTGCTCGATAAGGTAGAATATTGCGATATGACCCCAGTGAGCATTCCGCTGAGCTTGTGGAGTATTTCTTGAAGAAGGCGGAGGGGGTGATCCCCATGAGTCGTGGTGTGAAGGTGATTGCGGGACAATGATAGGAGTGTGGGCGGGAGGTAGGAGCATCGCTGTCCCAGGAGGGTGAGGGATCACATAATGAGGTGGTGGACTGGGCGGATGCAACCACGGTGTAGGTGAAGCAGGTCGGGTACGGTTCGATGAGCCCTCGTTGGAAACACCGTTTACTCGCAAGTAAATTTCGATATCGAGCGGCACTTTGTCTCCAGAACGCTCCAGCCAAAGCCGTATGGTATCAGCGGTTGCGCTTTGATTCGTTACAAGCCTTATCTAGTATAAAGGATTCAACATCATAAAACGAAACACAGGAGATCAAAGACGAAGTACAAAGACAGTAACCACCTCCACCGCACGCACATGCGAGGGTATCGATGCCATCTTCTATGACGCAATAACGAAGTTGACAGGCGAAGAATTGTATCATCTCACCTTGGACCACAGCCTCGGCATTGACAGCGTGAGTCTTCGCCACAGCGTGCAGACAGATGCAAGCACCCAAGCACAGCAAGGATGATCATCGAAGTTGAAGAGGAAGATATGGCGAAGTAGTTCATGTGGCAACCGGCGTATAGGAGAGATATAGGCTTTGGTGTATGTTACTTTCTCTTCCAATAACAACTTTTCGCGTCGTAGGTCACGTATAGCGCGCTTTCTCTCGACCATAATTTGAGCCAGGGCGTCTTCCGCGTATGCAATCTTTTCCGAGAGCGCTAAGAGCTGCTCTTGCTGGGATTGGAGCTCTCTGCGAGCATCAGCAACAGCTGCGTCCGTTGGTGGCTCCGGATAGTTGGCCAAGTATGCGGAAGGCGTCATGGCGAACGATGGTGTGGATGTGTTCACGGTGAGAAAAGGCGGAACAGGAACAACAAGTTGGATGAGCTGAAACTGATGGAAAGTCCCATATATGGCCACGTGGGTTTTGAAGGCTTGGCTCTTTGGGGATGGCGTAGTACTCATGTCTCCCATATCCTCTTCTTTGTCTACTCAAAATCGTATTCAGACTATCGGTACCCAGTCTTAACTCGAGCCTACGACGATTTTAAAGAACTTGTATCGGAAATGAAGCCAGTATTTGCTTATCTATCCATGACAACCAGTGAGAAACAACAGCGTGGAAAGGTAGTACAACATTGTATGCATAAGTATGAAGTAACTGCCATAAGAGATGGCTCGAGCGTTCAGATATATCTCGGCTACTTCTTTCCTGCTTCAATGGCATCTCCATTCTTGCATGCGATTATTTTTATGCGAGCCGCTGACACCATTTCGTTCGATTCCATCTTGAAGGACGGGTTTTTGACGATGAATGTCCAAACATCATCGCACAAACGGTATGTCCGAAGGTTGCCCTGAAGGGAGGATGAAAGTTATGAGAAGTCAATTCCTTTCAAACCAGAAACGGACGAGCCTTGAGGGTAGTCTTTGTTTTCACCTGCTTGACCATCGTGTCTGCAAGCGACTTGTCAAACTATGAGAACTTGTGGTCAACGCTCATTGGACATGACAGATATTTAACCAACAAATACCTGTTGAAGGACTTTCATGGCCAATTGCGGTGTGATAGCGCCGCTGGTGATAAGCTCGTCCAGCGAGTCTGTCAGGGCCATTCCAATTCTGTGACCGTGAACATCCGAACGATCAGGTAAACCGCTGGAACATACGATGACCCTCGGTAAAACTCATAGTACGCTGAAGCCATGCTAATTTGCAGCTGTCTTCAGCTTCAGAGTAAAACAGGCAGTAGTGTGGAGAACCGCTTCTGACCATGCCATGAGCTGCAATGGTTGGTGAGTAATACTACCGTGACGTGTGACGTCACGTAAGGGTGTGCAACTTTGCGATCTGTGTCCATCAATGAACGCAACGCTCAAATTCTATGCAAATGTCTTCCACCGTTTATCTCGATATTTTCATGGGAGACCAGGAACTGCACAAACTAGATGAAGCTGCATTTATCGCCACCCGAAACTTCCTCGCTAATAATGCAGCAATCTACGGCTTGCCATCCGATCCACAACATCTATCATCAGAGCAACAAGAGATGCTCAGGGAAATCGATGTATTTGCATTCCTGCCGATGCTCTGCTGCCAACATATTCAAAGACATTCATTCTCTAATCGTCGATAGAAATCGCGTGTACTACGCTTCATGCCCCCAGAGGCACTTTATGTCGGCCGCCTCGTCTTTGAGTTGAACCCCGAGGCCTCTCTGAAAAAAACGACGACCAATTTCACTGCGCTGTGTACGGGGGAGAAAGGAAAGTGTAAAAATGCACGTAACAAAGAGTTATATTACTTGGGATGCCCTATACATCGTATCGTGAAAGATTTCGTGGCGCAGGGGGGCGACGTGACAAGGGGAGATGGCAGTGGCGGCGAGGTTCGTGCTCGAAATATAACTAATTAATTTTCTGATTTCACTCAGTCGATATATGGCGGCAAATTTAACGATGAAAAGGATGGTTTGAAGATCAAGATGAGAAGAGGAACCCTGGCGATGGCCAACTCCGGCAAAAATACGAATTCTTCCCAGTTCTTTATTGTGCTCACGGATGACGAGACGCAGCTTGCAAAGTTGAACAGCAAATATGTAGCGTTTGGCGAATTGAAAGCAGGGTTTGAGGTCCTGGACAAGCTGAATAAAGTTGCTGGAGACGTCGATGGGAAACCCAATGTACCAGTGTGGATAGGCGGATGTGGCAAGGCCAATCATGTAAATTGACACGTAACAAGTGGTGGAGTATTCACCCCAAATCCAAACAGTGGTGTGATGATAATCGGCATAAACGTTCGAGACTTATGGCACTTCCCGAGTGAAAATCACATAAGGACGCGAGGCCGCTTAGAAAAAACATGAGTCGTGTTGTTATGCTATGTGGGGAAAGCATGCATCTGGTGTCATGTTGTCCCTCTGCTTGTGTTTCTCCTCGTTTAGGCGAATGATACTGACGATAACTGTTGTGAGACAATTCGCCCCTGGGCCCTTGGAGCGAAAACGTCTGCAGGTAAAACTCAGGGTCTAAGCAAACTTGGCCGATCACGTATTACGACTCGTACCCACTCGTCATCAAGATTCACCAATACAACGTTATTGCGGATGTATCTGTAGGGTAGGCATGCACGACTTAGGTCTCAAGTAAGAATCATAGGAAAAAGAAGTCTGAGAGCAGGCTCACATTATGCGTTTCATTATGCATGGCAACGTTGAGCTGGTTGCTTATAAACGTCTTCGCGTCTGAATCACTTATATGCTGGCAGAAGATCAACGGGCGGTCAAGAAGTGATGCAACTATGTACTTATACTGCCGAGACGATCCTGCATCGTTTCGATTGAAGCAGGAGGAGTGTCGGCCTAACCATAGCCGCGGCCTCGTGTGCACTCCCGATTTGATAGCAAACCCGCGAAATGGAGAACAATTTGTAGCAGTCAAACCATGCACGACGGATCATGATGATCGACGGGTATGAAGAAGCTACGTCGACGGGCGGAGCCGTGTGATAAGCAGGTGACCATTGCGCATGATTGCCTCTTTCAACATCGCCGTTAGCATGGGATGCACTAGATGGAGATGGCGTGAACGAGAAAACAGGCTGGGATCACCAGCGGTCCATCACATGATTGATTTAGCGTGTAGAGAAGCAAAGGAGCTTACATAAATTGTTGATCATGAAGCTTTACAGCAACAATGCCAACGCGGTTGCAACGAGGATCTGCTAGGGAACAGATAATCAGAACGAAACTGAACTTGTCACTATCAGTGGCCGGCGGCATTGGGGAAACCTTAACGGTCATAGCCGGTCACTGATTAAGGCTTGGACCTCCCTCCGCGAAACTTTCGTTTAAACCGCAAATAATGCGGGTTTGGCTCATACTTAACCCTGCTTAGCACATGACTTATAGACTGTCGTTGCAATCAATACAATCAATATGCAAAATGAACATGAATTAGGATGAGAGATATGAAAACTCAGAAGCTAGCCACCCTACGAGAAAAATTAATGAGACAGCAAGATCCGCTGAAAATGAACACTAACACAGTTTTCTTTGGCGCCGGTATCTACAGCCTCGAGATCCGCAGGACTACGATCCGACGCGGGTTCTTGAAACAACAGATTCCTGTTGACGTTACCCAAACGTTCGCAAAGGACAGGCGCCTTCTGATGGAATTCTGTGGGCACACCCTCAACCTTCCCTGGCAGTAGGATATGCGGCAGAACGGGAGTGTGAAGCAAGCGATGAGACACCCTGACACATTTAACGTGTCAGCATAGATGATCGCAAATACTAAATTTCGGTCTTGTTGTGTGATATAGCATGAGGCTGATAACGTACAATTTGGCGATATTCCCCCGTGTAAAGATCCACACTTCTTGTGGAGTGGCACCAGTGTTTGCCGTCAACAGATTTTCCAATTTAGCAGCTACTGGCTGTTTCGAGGGTGAATTTTCAAATTTCTGTGGGTTCATAGAACATCTTGGGAAGCTGTTTGGGTCTAATCGTAGGATCCGACCCAGAGACCACTGAGGGGCGACGTATTCATCCCAGGGGTAGGTATTTAAAGAGCAAGAAGGAACAGGTTCATAGCTATATTGATGTTGACTCCGCGGGATGGAATTCAGGACTGGCAATTAATACGACTCAAGCAAGCGACGCCCTGCCAAATAGGTAGAAAGAAAATGAAGAAGTTAATACACATCATGGATGACCAAATTGTCTTACCTACAAGGCTGAGCCGTTCATTAGACAGCCGTCTTGTAACTTCCACGGGTGAAAATACGTTCTGTAAGCTCGGGTGTAAAATGAAGAGGGAAGACATTGATTAGATGAATAACAAGCGTCGCACTATGGCCCATCCAAGGATGTTTGAGCGGGTCGGGGAGCTCGTTCAAGAAACTGAATTCGAAACACTTGCAGCTAGCCGTGGAAACCCGGATTATAGTAAACAATGGGGTCACTACGTTAAACTTTAAAAAAGCTTAGCCGAGTCTAGACATGCTGGAAGTCACGTGATCGTGATCCGGCATCCCGATCGGGTGAAATCTTAGGTGACCTGCCGGTATCATCGACTTGATCTCGACTCCAGGAAACCATCAGTGTTTGCAGATCAGGATTTGACACCCGTTGCACCGAGAAACACCGCATTTTTCCACTAGCAAGGAAGAGAGGGTCTTGACAGGGATATGGAATAAATGCCACATAATATTTATTTATTTATGTAGCAGAACATGCATTGCTGTGCTCGAAACCGCGGCAGCTAGACCAGGGTACATTACGTATGGGACCTTGGAGTTGTTCTGTTCAACAGAACCTCAGTGAACTGCCTGCCAGAGGCCAGTGTCAGACAAAGTTTCAAACTTAATCAAGACCTTGGTGGAGCTCGCCGTCGCGTTATCTTGCCTATGCAATATAACACCACCCATCAGTTCCCTGCGAGCTGATCACTGTGCTGGCACACTTCTTGTCACCTTCAAGTTTGGTTAGGTGGAGCCCACCGTTGGGCCATCTGGTCATCATTGCACGACCCCCTCGATGTCTCCGGTCTCGGGTCCTCCAGGTTATTATTACTTGGTTTGTATTATATTGCTTGCTAAGAAGAGCATTTTAGGCCATCCTCTGTGAATGCGCAGCCTATGTCCACCTTTATCACCTCCGAGCCCTTTTGAGAGAGGTACGATTTTCGGAACCGGGAATGTCAATCGGGATCTCTACAGTCATAGAGGATCGTAGCTGATCGTACCATAGCATTAGTCGGGATAGCGGTCCTAGCATCAATCGCTAAGGATTGTGTGTCAAACCCTCTGCCGCCATTATGTAGCGTCCTCGTCGTCTTCTTCGTCGAGTTGTTGAGATGACGTGGACATCAATGCTGGAACGTTGACGATTGGGGCCAGCGCGAGAGCGCAAATTAATGTCTACCTTCCCGTTCGGAAGCACGTCCTAAATGCGAGCTTGCCGTAGTTCTCGCTGCATCCAAAGAAGTTCCTTGAAATGATCAGGACTCAGATCAGTGTAATGCACGCGCAATCAGAGAGGCGACGCGCGGATGCCACGAGGTCGCGGAATGAAAACCACCACTTCCCACCCAGTCACTGATCACAGTCACAGCCCAGGCTGCAGTTCTTCGCGTAATCAATCCTCCACCTCACAAATATCCCGTAAACTGAATTAACCGTTAGTATTTATCTTCATTTTGTAGCCCCTCGATCATTCTAGGACGACTCCGTTCACATCAAGGAACGTGGGCGTTTCGATATGAAACCCGCATTTGGGAGTCTTATCCCTGTGTTAGGCATCATTCCAAAACCATCCTAACCTGGTGGTGGTCCACCGTACCTCAGGGCTCGCACCCTTTTTTTCGAATGTGGTTCGCGAATACACACACATATATATTGCATGAATTGCTCTTGTTCGAACGCCACCTTTGACTCTGGCACCTCTCTTCCCAATGAACCTTTGCATTTCACCCTGTCTCACTCTGTCCCCAACGGCCGACAGTTGTCCATTCGAGGCCATTATGCTATCGTTCACGTGCAATGCCAGGATTCCCCTGGGACCAGCAGCGTTCACCCCGGGTGGCTCAATATCCATTTCATCGCCACATGCTGAGATCTGGCTTCAAAATAAACAGGTTAGAAAGCGTGTATTCTAAGATGACGGACGGACATTAAATATGCATTCCAGATACTGATACGAGATCAAAACACCGCACATGGAACATATGTGAATGGTACCCGAATAGTGCAACAAACTCTCTTGCAGAACGGCGACATCCTCGTAAGTATTCACGTTTTAACTGCAGTATACCCATTGAATTTTACATCTCTGCAGACATTGGGTGTTCCAATAATTCGGTCCTCCAGTATCCCCGGCAATGTAACCAATGCACAACTTAAGCCCATTAAAGCAATGGTAACCATTGTGGGTGTCTGATCTCCCAGCGGCAGGTGCCAATCATTATTGTGTGTGGATGTCGTGACTTTCGCGATCTGCTCTTTCAATGACCCACCACTACCTTGGCATCATCATGCGCTCACTTTTTCGGCGATACCCTCCGAAACTTCGTTCGTTTATTTCTTTTGCATCGATTGTCCTTTGATCACAGCGTCCACTGCACGCTTGCATAGTTGAAGCATCTTTAGATGCTTGGCTTAGATGTACAACATGGTTAGCATTGAGATTCTCGAATGTAGATTAGACAAAAGTTGATAATGGTGTATGATGTACGTAGGAGCCAATTCCTATATCCGAATTCCGGAGGCGCTCTAAAAGCTATGAAACCAATAAATTGAAATCTTATCGCAAGCGCCAATCTGCCGGGTTTGCATGTGACTTCAATTAGTACTCAAGAGGGCCAAGACCTTGATGAGCCAGCAGCAGTATGATGGACGGTGTATGAATTCCATACACCACTTCTGGCGGTCCAATCGTGTAGTTTGCTGAAGGCTTCCACCTCATTGGTAGGTTCAATAGGACTAAAAACGACGTGAGCCACTGACATGTTAGCTCGCGGCCTTGGCGTCCCTAGCCATCGTATCTTCGACAACTATATCGAGAACGAGGAGATTTACCTTAGGCACGGCTCGTATTCTTGCCCTCCAAGTGCTTGGTGAAGCAAAAATTGCATCCTTCGTGGGCTCTCGTCCACACCACTCGTTACCATGTTCTGAGGAGAAAGTGGGGAAGACTGACCAAATGGAGAACACCTTTACCGAGCTGGCAGTAGAATTTACTCGCCGTACCCCAAAACGATGCCGCGAAAGGTTCTTTTCGTCTCTGTTGACAGAATATTTGATCGCAGTCTCCGGGCGTACACAGGCTCTTCTAGGCCCTGTATAGAATCTTGTTCACGGTTGTTGCAGCGGGCCGACAATTCAATATTCAAACCTGATTCTCTCCTCGGACATGCGCCCGTTGAACCTATCAAATCATTCCGATTATTTAGGTGTCTGGCAGATTTCCAGTACACGAGTCTTTCCTTGATCGACAAGAGTTTTAAAGCGTGCAGGCACATTGCAAGATCGATGCCTCGCAGAGGAAATGTGCACGAAACCTAGAATACACCTTCGTTTTGACTCTATCCACGTCGGCCGAGGAAAAACTAAAAATGGAATGTGCGCACTAGCGTCCCTCAAATTTGGCCCGCTTGTAGAATGAGTATGTCTGTCCTGAAGTTGTGTGGGTTATTGGGTCTGGATATCCTGCACAAGATGAAAAAGAATGACAAGCGCGGGGAACGATCTGATTAGTTTGATTTTAGTATGTCCAACTCGTTGCATAAATCATCCTACTGTCTCCGTTTGATAAATTCACTCAGGATGGTTTGGAACACATAAAACGTAACTTAAACCCAGTCGTTGCCCGGATCTTCGTCTCCGCCATCGCCCACGGGAGACTAACACATGCACTTAGTTCATAGTAAAACAAACGCTATATTCCTTCCACATGTGAGATATTAGGCTTGTTATCGTTGACGTAGACGAGCGCCTTGGAGCAGACCGGGGAAGGGAATTGTCACGATCAACGAAGTTATGATAGAAGCACCTTGTCCCAGTCTCTTAACGAGGTGGCCCACCTTGTTCGTCGAGCGATGCTTCAGGGGAGATTCAGCTGCATCTGCACTGTATGATTACGTGGAGGATGAGGAGGGGAACGAAGTGAAACTTGACTGAAGGGGTGATGTTCCGATTTTATACAGTGATGGAAGAGGATATGCTGACTCGTACTTTGGAGACACCGCGACCGCTCGTGATGTCTGAGGCTCGATTCCGTTGACGAGATGGCGTTTGCGCTCCTGAGCTGCTGAAGATGTTAATGCAGTCGGTCCTTGTGCCACCTCTTTTTCTTTACCCTTCTTTCCCGGAATGGGAGGTCAAGCCATCGTCCGTTTCTGTTTCTCCTGAGACCGATAACCTAGTCGCACACGACCTAGCCGATCAGTAAGTGCCATTGTAAAGTGCCCTTCCACCACTTTTGGGAGAATTTTCGTCTCCATAGGAATGGAACAATCGTATGTTGGCGAGAGCAAGCCGAAGATAGGAGAAACGGACTTGTGCTTCAAGGCTAGTTGGGGCACTCGGGGCGGCTTTGGGGTGACTGCCTGCTATGAAGATGATGAAAGAGGCTGAGAACTCCGCCAGCCCGCTTTTCCCCCTTTTCTGATCCATTTCGAGCGGTCCCTCGCGGCCTCTTCTTCAAGATCAGCAGGCAAAAACTAAGGCTCTTTCTCTGTTTGCCTTTCTAGTTTGATTCCTTCTTCTAATCTTCAATATCCTCCTATCAAATTTTCCTGTATCTGTTCTGCCAGGACTGCCACGAGTGTCTTGGACCAGTTCTATTTGTTATCGACCTAAATCAGCGTTAAAACTCGTTTCACAAGATAAAAATGAGAGAAACTTGCGTTTTACCTCAAGGCGTATGTACAGAGCGCTTCCGCTTCTGTATTTCTGGGTAGAATCATGTGTCGCAATGTATTTCATCATTTTCATGAGAATGGATGTCCGCTGCGGTGAAGTCCGCACAAATACTAGAAAAAACATAGTAAGTCAGTGACATTAATCATGCACGTAAAAGTACAGACCCTTTCACTGCTTGCTAGTTCAGTATATGCATATGCAGTAGTACCAGGTCAAGTCCGAGGTGAACTATGGCATCTCGTAAGCCTTGACGCGTCCGAGAAATCACGCCGACCATCAATGTCACGTCACGCCCTCCAAATATTGCTTTGGATGATGCACACGGGCCCTCGTTAAATGTGAACGATGACGAAGAGCTCAAAGTTGCGTATTGCGTTCATTCACCCTGACTTAGGAATAGGTGCGTATCTCATGGCAAATTCGAATATGGAGCTCAGCTCATATTATGACACGTAGGAGGAGCCGAAAGGCTGGTTGTAGATGCTGCATTGGGTTTACAATCCCTGGGTCACTCTGTGGATATATACACCTCTCATCATGACCAGCATCACTGTTTTGACGAGACAAGAGACGGTACGTCAGGAAATACTCGTCAAAGGACCGCGTCACCATTGCACAGCTCTCCTTTACAGGAAGATTGCGCGTCCACCATGTAATTCCACCACTACCTCGGTCTATACAGGGAAAGTTTCACATCATGTTTGCACATGCAAGGCAGCTGCATCTCACAATGCACCTCATATGCACGTCAGCGCATCAATATGACGTCTTCTTTGTTGATCAACTCTCTACTTGCATACCGTTCCTCCGAATGTTGTGCGGGAAGCGCGTCATTTTTTACTGCCATTTTCCGGACAAGCTTCTTGCGAACGGTGCCTATGTAGAGGGCCAGCGGGGGAAGAGCGTCAGTATCTTGAAACACATCTATCGCTTCCCAATGGATTGGCTAGAGGAAGTGACTACGAGTATGTGTACCAACGCTCGTACAGAACTCACATTGACTGGAAACCCAGCACAAGCTGACATGATTCTCGCCAACTCAAAATTTACTGCACGAGTAACCAAGTCACACTTCTCTTCCCTTAGACACCAGTTGAAAGTTGTGTATCCTGGAATCAATATTGAAGCCTATATTTCGCCAATCGACCCATCAGATTCCGATATCCTTCAGGTCTCCTCGTGAGTGTATTTTTTGCCTTCTTTCATGCACGACTTTCAAACACTCTCGGTGAAGACAACGCCGGACATTATTGTCCCTTAACCGGTTTGAGATGAAGAAAAATGCTGCTTTGGCAATAGAAGCATTTGCGATTCTGCGAAATAGGGATCCGAAAACATCAGATGTGAGGCTTGTTCTTGCTGGTCGGTTGAGTAAAAGTCATCATACGAGTTCCTTACTGACTATCTTCCAGGTGGCTATGATCCTCGCCTAGAGGATAACATACGCACCCTGAAGTCTCTGATTGAACTGGCACAGTTCAGTGGTCTAACTTACAACGTCATAACCCCGTTGCAGTCCCGCGTGGCAATACCATCGTTCCCGAAGATGACCCCGAATGAGCCGGATATATTGTTCCTTTTAAACTTTACCACTACCCAGCGTTCAGGTTTACTCCAGGCTCAATCTACACTCGCTCTATTATATACTCCAGCTAACGAACACTTCGGGATTGGACCAGTGGAAGGCATGATATGTGGCCTGCCAATACTTGCCTGCGACAGCGGTGGCCCCACAGAGACCGTCGTCGACCAGCCAGCAGGTCAGAGGACCGGATGGCTCTACCGACCCCAGCCATCGGTGTGGGCTCAAGCATTGGAGGAAATCTGTAATCTCTCAGAGACAGATAGGAAAGCGCTCTCGCAGAGAGCTCGGGACCGTGCCAAGAAGATGTTCGGAATGGAGGCGATGGCGAAGTCCCTCGAGGCAGTTTTGGAAGAAGCAGTATCTATGGGACAAGTGTCAAGAACGGGGATGTGGCTTGTGATGTTTGCAGTTCTAGGGTTATTGGTGGTTTTAATCTTTCGGTATGGATCGTTTTCAGGATAGCTCTTTGATTGTGAATGGACAGGACCTTTTTTGCGGTTATTTGATAGGTCAGGACCATATCAAAAGTTGCGCGTAATGGCGAAGTCCTTGAACCACGTATACTGTTGTTTGGGAGTGGCCCAGCCGTCTCCGTGTCCGCCGAAGAAAGTGCTAAAGAAAAGCCCAACAAAACCAACCGCTGATTCATCGCTGGAATGACTGGTACTATTATCCAAGGCAGAGATCCTGTCGGCGACGAGGATCCTCAGTGCATCTTGCGTTGCATGGATGACAGATGATCGAGAAGCCACAGCTTCTTGCGCTGTGGCTGTCACTGCCAAAATTCCCAGCAGACCACCTTGTGTTTGTGGCGGAGTTGGCGATGTCGAAGACTTGGAAGTAGTTTTTGATTTCGACTTATTAGGTGCGTCACGATAAAATATATCTGTCCGGTTGATAACCCGCATCCCATTAACAAACAAAGCGAACGCTCCATCCTGCTTTCCAGGCGTGTTGAGCACAACGTCCTGGCGCAATGACGTCCAGTTCCCTGTGCTGTAGTGGAACGATCCCCTTCCGATCGAGAGTCCGTACTCGGAATCACAGACGGATTGGGGATCGGAACATAACGCATTTGTTTGCTTCCTCTTTGGAGCGTACTGTGGACAGGTCAGCTCTTTAATAACATTATGACTAAATTGACAGACTAGATAAAGTTCGCCGGCACCACCTTGCCTCCACATTAGTCGTGTGCTAAAGCAGTCTTCGGCAGCAGCGCCCCCGGAACAGCCTGTATGGCCACCGTACAGACCAGGAAGTTTTCCCCCTTTCACCCAGTCAAAATTCGCAGGAAAGTAGACGCTATATTCCATTGTGACATTCTTGGCATCGCTCAGGTTCAATGGCGACGCATAAAACTCCGCCCCACCTGGGGATTTGCTGGAAGGGTTGACGGAGTATGCTGGGTAAACAAGCTGTAAGGCAGCGGTGAAGTCTGTAACGTTCTGTGTGACCGTTGTGCTCTCTGGCTCGATTATATCCTGGGCATATACAGATCCTCCTGGTACGATGGCAAGTGCAGAGACATTGTCGATGATGGCGACATTCTGCTTCCCGCTGGGAAAATGAGTGACGTTAAACGCAGACAAGTCTTTCATGTTCGGAGGAGTCGTCCATGTTGTCCGACCGCCCCACGACGTGCTAGTGCTGGTCACAGTGGTTATTGCAGTCGCAGTCTCGACGACTGTAGCCGTAGACATGGGAGTGACTACAATCGTAGTTGTCACGATGTCGGTGACTACGATTGTATCGAGTGTTGTGACGGCAGCTTCTGAAGGGATTGACAGGTAGGTTGTGCCGACAGAGATGGACATTGGTGCCGGACTGTGGAAAGACTGGCTAACGGAGGGAGAGATCACCGCAGAGGCCATCTGGACGGTTGTGCTGACACCCCCAGGGACTGCAGGTGCGGTCAAAACACTCGGTATAGCCAGCGCTATTATAAAAAGTAGAGCCATTAATGCCATCCTGCAGAGAGATTATCGCTTTTCTAGAGAAGCATGCGTGTGACGCGCGCTACGCAGACATGTGCAGATGAGATTTAATGTGAATCCAGCAGTCCAGAACAAAAACTGGTTCGGCGATCATCAGCAGATGAAATTCAAATCATTGGTACCGATCTGATCTTTGACAAGGAAAGTCGTATTTGAAATCTTCCTCTCAACTATACGAGTTCTAGGACAATCGTTGAGACAGTATCTGCTCGAGTTCGAGCTTGATTCTCGAATTATGGTTCCAGACCTATGAGGATACTTCGTATTGGTAAAGGGCTCTATTTGCTGGGCGCTCGATGTTAACACGACAAACCACATTCTTGTCCTACAGTAGATAGTTACCTAAGACTAATTCAGGACGGCCGTCCTTCCACAAAATCTAGGATGGCTTCGTCAGAGGGTCGATGCTCCATATCCTGTGACCAACAACTCTGAATGAAATGCCAGTCGACGTCGCTGACCACATGCGCAGGCGGCCTTTTGGGTCTTATCCCTCGTGATATGCAGTTGATGATTGCTTCATATCTGGCAATATAATGGTATGGGATCTTGCCCTCCAAAACCTGCAGGAAGATGAGCTGATTCAGTGACGATCATCCGAGTAGGCTACGTGCCTGCAGCATGATCCCTCCGAAAGAGTACACATCGCTTTTTGGACTGAATTCCAGTAATGTGTTACCTTCATCATCGAATATCAAGTATTCTGGCGCCATGTATGGTGCGGTGCACGTGGGATTGGTGGGCAGTAATGCCTGACTCATTCTTTCGGGAAGGAGGGCAGAGAGACCGAAATCGGCAAGGCTTGCTTTTCCATTCTTGTCAATAAGAACATTATTCTAAGAAAACTTCAGTTGGGCGTTTATGGATCTCATGATGGCATACGCACTCCGCTCAAGTCTCCATGGATGATTGACTGCGAGTGGACTACAATTCAGTGTTAATAGGCTCTTACATCAACGATAAAATCACTGAACATACGATATTGGAGTCCGCGAGCTACATCCCTGAGCTAAAGAGACCTTAGCATGATGAATATGGTGAGATAATGATTGACCCAACCAGTGCAAATTTTGCATTGTAGGAAAGCATCTTATGCTTACGCTGAAGATATCCAGTCAAAGTGCCATGATGAAACCAAGGAGAGATGAGTGCTGGGAGGGAACCAAATCCATCCGTAACTCCAAGGAGAGGAACAATATTCTCATGCTCAAGTTGCAACCATAGCTTGATCTCTCGGAACAGTCGCTGATGGACCAAAGTCAGTAAAATGAGACCAGAAAATATATGCCAACTACTGACATTGATGATCTTCAACACGTCTGGATTCTCACCAAATTTTACTTCCTTGACTGCAACCTAAATCGATGGAAGGAATTTAGACAAAAATCAACTGAAAGGCACCTACGTCATCGCAAGCCATTGTAGAAGAGATCTGGTAGCGGGAGCCCAATTGTGGGACGCTAGCATCCATGTCTCTTGCATGGAGCCTGCACCTATGAACATTTGCAAACCCTCCAGAATTGTGGTGATCTTTGTTTAGTCGTTGGACTGAGTTTGTCAAATCAACGGCACTAAAGACGATGAGCCCAACAGCGGCATCCAGCCAAAGATAACTTACCCGCAGCCTAGGACTAAGACTAAGTAGCGGACCTTCTCGATTGAAGGACGAGATGTCTCCTCAGATAGGCACCGTCGAACCAAGTTTAGCTGCACTTCATCCATCTGAGTCAAGATTCGGTGAGGCACTGCATAAGAAACACTTCGCAAGAATTCTACCTTCACAGTCGTGTCAAAAGGCTCTGTGCCCTTTAATTTGTCCGAAAGGACTTGGCCCTCTTCTGAAATCCACCAATAGGGCAACTTTCCCGCTAAAACCTGGAGAATACTTGTGTGAAATGCGTCGAGGGCTATTTTGCTCCCATAACACACCAGAATCGCGACGCAGCCATATGAGTATATGTCTCCGGCTTTTGATGGTCTTGGTGCCTCTGCTCGATAATCATGCGTAATAGACTCGGGTGCAATGTACCTCGCGTCTCCTGGGAGCTGCTCGCTAAATATTTGATTATCTGCGATACGTACGCGGCCTGAACCATCACAGAATATGGTGTCCTGGAGATGCGGTGAGATTCCTTAGCACGTTACCCGAGTAATCGAAGCATACACCCGTTAGATTACCATGCACAATGCCCTGCTTATGCACTGAGGGGCGTATGAGTTCCGTGCGTTGTTGGCTATGGGATATACTGACGATATTCAATACCATCCGCCACCTCAAATAGCTGCCCATTCGAGGTCAGAACTGAAGGGCTTATCCGTGCCACAAAATATCAACTTACAATATCGGACTTTTGACGTTCAGACAAATTGAAGCGATTTCGTTTGAGGTGGTCGTGCAACGAGCTGCGCGGTGCACGCCGAGGGCTTAGCTCCGCACTGGCAGGTACACAGGAGATCTGAAATCGTAGTTTGCATAGTTGGCTTCCTGGTATGAGGCGCTATTAGTACATAGTAGACAAACATACTCACCAATCAATAGAGCAACCAGCCTGACGTTGAAATAGTTCCAGCAAATGCATAATAATCTCGACGCCAAGGCGATTCACAGCGCCACAAAAGTGACATTGGTAGTCGATTTCAGAGGTCCCCTGTTGGTCAATTATAACCCTCATCACAGTCTTCGTGCCTGCTTCGATGCTTTGCCATTCGTGACTTGTAGGTTGGGCTAATCCTGTGCCCCTGTCAATTGACGACTCGTACTGTTCTTCCTCTGTGACATTATTTCGGGCTGCAATCGAGTCACGTTCAAACAGAACTTGAAGCATCTTATTGAGTTGCTAAAGAAACCGTGGTTAAGCTTCTTAGATTGTCATCGTTGTGAGGCAGACCTGGAACGAGGTGTAGAAGTTCACTGGTGTTGGATGTTCGTGGTTCTGACGACCCTCCGGCACATTGCGAATTTTGTTTTGACTTTGTTGCAGCTGAAACCACTAGAAAAGTAGAAATTTGTTAATTTAAATCAGGAAATATCTAAAGAGTAGAACCCAACTAGACAGCCCAGTAGATAACGGTCAATTTCAATGGAACATTTAGCGATAGCTTGTGCGACAGATGTATACGAAAGACGACGTATATGCAAAATTTTCAGCTGTGCGGAGGCTTCTTGCAGAATCCTGAGTGCGGCTCGATCCCAAGTAAATTCAAGCACACATCGACAAAACGCATACCTAACTAAGGAATATCTCCGAGATCGTTCAAATGGATCCCGGGCAATTGTGGCGTTCCACAAATACCAGTTTACTAGACGATGAAGTCGTAATGTCAGACGATCTAGATCCACCTTGTGCTGACCACAACTCTGTTGGAGGCCTTTGAAATCAATATGTATCTTCATAATGGAATAAGGTCTCACATATATAACTTGTAGGATGGCCGATAATCTAGCAATAGCAACTTCCATTAGAGGGCAAGCAAATGACATTGTACCTGGGTCAGAAGCTTCGCGAGCAGATGATACACTCCAGGAGTATCTGGCGGAAGAAACATTGGTGGAGACATCGAGACCTAGTTCACTGGACACAGAAACAGAGTGTGCTGGAGAATTTGAAGAGATGAGACAATGGACGTCTGCGGGGATGGAGCCATCGCGCTCATGCCAGTCAGTGACTGACAAATTGCGTTGTATGCATCTGAACTCTGTGGGACGCCTCCGACGAATTGCGAATACCTTTCCCAAATGTTCACCAGGATCGTTGATAGAAACCATGTGAGAGTGCTCCAAGGAAGGCCGCCGCGCCGGGCGAGGTATTTAGCCTGAGGCAGCCTGTGTAGTACTTGCTACTTATACAAGTTCCACCCGACGAACTTGAGAGTAACACAGCCAAAGCACAGCACCAAGCTTTGAAATTACGAGACTTCAATGCTGCTCTTGATGCATGTTTTTGATCCTGGAATGATTGGTTCCCATCACGTACCTCTTGGCTGACTCAGCACACTGCACTGCTCTTCATCAACGTTTGTCATCAAACATCATCTCCAGTAGACTTGCAGGAGTACCAAGCTCATTACTTAACCTGCGATTTGAGCAGGGCGGTTCACAAGACAACAGGAGTATGCATGCTGTCTCTTGGCCATCGGAGGATAGCGGTAGTAGCATGCACTCACACGTCATGCTTGCACTCGTTGACTACGAATACGACGAGCTCGTCCAACGCTATTTTGTCGATACCATTCATCTCACGAAACTATTGGAACAGTCGAAGGAGAGGTGGACAAAATCTCACTGAACGATACCGCAGACTAGAAAATACTCTTCGAGGGAAAAATGCTATCGCGAAGCAGATATCTGAGATTTCTCAGGACGTCGAGGATGCATTCCAAGGCCAGGTCGCCTTCATCGACATCCTCCTCGCACTATGGTGCGCAAAACGCTCCCAATACCATCGCGGGCCTTTTGATCCCCGAAGAACCCATACCACCTTCAGATGAAGGTAAATGTTTTACCAAAGGCAAGTTCCCAGTGTCTAACATAGGGCAAGAATGTTGCATGTCAGGATGTGCAATTTGTGTCTATGACATTTATGAAGAATCTCTGGAAGCTTACAAGAAGTCGATTGTGGCCTTGCGCTCCTCGCTTTCCGCTCTTTCAATACCAGATTCCGAGTGGCCGGACCGCGTTCGAACCAATCCACCAGCTGCTGAAAAGAGGCAAGATGTCATCCTCAACGCTTTCGAAGAAATGGAACGTCAGTTGAAGGAGAAGAAGGAGCGAAGAGCTGCAGTTGAAACAGAGAGTTAGTTTGTGGCTACTAGCTGGAGCTAGCCAATACTAACATTCGGCTTCCGATAGAAAGGATGAGAGGAGAATTAGTCTTAGATGATACGATGATGTCTCCTATAAACATCCAGATGTTGTATGAAGGCATTAAGTGGTTACTATTCCCGAAATGTTGACTAGTATTATGGCTAGTAGGAGTTCACCTATGTCTGATTGGCCTACGACGACATTAATTTGGGTTTGACTTCGTTTATACTAAGCTAATACATGGGTCGCGCATGGTACAGTCAACATTAACAGCCAAACTCCTCAACGTATCGAGGAGCAGTTTTTTTGTTATTCCGGTGCTCGTGTGCCTCCTCGAGCTAAGTCGTGCAAGGCCCCATTACTAGACCAAGTTATCTGCTGTAGTATGGATTGTACTAATTTGGAATCTGCCTCCGTCACAATTCATGTGGCCCCTTGTCATCTACTACTACATATGACTTCTAGCACCGCATTCAAGACCTTCTCGATAGCGAACGACATATTTGAAGTTTCGCCTCAAGATGAGATATATGCCTTTGATGTCGAGGCTAATAAGCGGATAAACCGGGAGGCACCATGGGACAAGGAGTATGTCGGCAATCCCATATCACTTGAGCAGGCCTCATTGACCTCTCTGATAGTCCACAATACTTCAAATCATGCAAGATCTCAGCCGTCGCTTTAATAAAGATGGAAAGCTCGAACAGTTCAGGCTTCAACGCGAAATCTGACACTGTTTCTTCTGCAGGTTATTCATGCACGATCAGGAGTGCCACATGAGATCATGGGACTGATGCAAGGCAAGGTTATGGGAAACTCGCTTGTCATCATGGACTCCTTTGCACTTCCTGTGCAGGGCACGGAAACGCGTGTTAATGCTGCGAATGAAGCAAATGAGTACATGGTAAAGTATATCTCGGAGAGCGAGAAGGTATGGGATCGAGCCTTCCGGACAACTTGCGCTCACTCCCCTTAGGCCAAAAGATTGGAGAATGCCATTGGCTGGTACCACTCACATCCAGGCTATGGGTGCTGGCTTTCGGGGATAGATGTGGACACCCAAATGAACAACCAGCAGTTCCAGGATCCTTTCGTGGCCGTCGTGGTGCGTCCATTCTGTTCCGGCCCGATTGCTGGTCTGACTCTCAATGTGATAGATTGACCCAAATCGCACAATCTCTGCTGGCAAAGTCGATATTGGTGCCTTCCGCACGTACCCATCGAATTACACGCCTCCTAACGTATCTGCTTCCGAATACCAATCCATCCCCCTGAGCAAAATTGAAGACTTTGGTGTGCACGCGAACCAGTACTACCCACTAGACGTGGAGGTGTTTAAATCGAGCTTGGATACTGAACTGCTTGGTCTGTTGTGGAATAAGTACTGGGTCAACACGCTCAGCCAGAGCCCTTTAATTTCTGTGAGAAGCTTCTCCTAGTTTCAATTGTTTTCTCATACAACCACATGCATAGAATCGGGCGTATGCAGTATCACAGATCGTAGATTTGCATCAGAAACTCTCTAAGGCCCAGGCCACAGTGTCAAGCACACGGGCGCCTATGCCAATAGTGAAGGGACAGGAGGAGAAGGCATCAAGCGTACCCAAAGTATATCATCGTTTCAATTATCCGTGCACTAAATATTCATGCTTGTTCGTTGCAGAAGGACGAAAAGAAGAAAGAAGACAATCAACTCGCAAAGGGTGTGAAGGATAGGTAGGTTTTTGTGTTTTTGTGTTTTTGTGTAATCCATTTAAACTTATGTTTTGATAGCATTAAAATTGCCGCAGAGGCTCAACACGGTTTGATATCTCAGGTTTTGAAAGATATCGTTTTTTCTTCGCGACCGAGTCAGCAGGCTGGGGCCATTCACGTCGCAGAGATGATTGATACTGCAATGAGTGTCGAATAGATCTGTATTTCCTAATCATTTGTACTTTGTATGGTACAAGTTACACTACATCCTCATGAAGAATCTCCATAACGATTGATCCGAAACAGATCTCGGAGAGCAGCAGGATTCGCCACAGCCACAAACATTGACAAACAACTCCCTCAAACCTTGTGTACATAGTGGTCTCGCCCTCCTCGCCAACGTCAACGCCTCAAGAATAAGTCAATCTCAAAGTAAGCAACTCATTTATGACGTTCCCATACATACAGAGAGCTTTATCGAGGAAAACAAGCTAGAAAACCTGTTTCTCTTGATGGATGTTCATTTTCGTGTCTGGATGTGTACTGACATGTTATACACCAGATGGGCCTTAAAGAATTCCAGGTCGTCGGACGCCACTTACCCACCACAAATGAGCCCAACCCTAAAATCTATCGCATGCGCATCTTTGCTCCTAATGAAGTTGTTGCAAAATCCCGGTTCTGGTATTTCCTCAGGTACGCTATCCTCTAGACTTTTTTGAGGCGTCTTGTAACATCCACTCAGGCAATTGAAGAAGGTCAAGAAAGCCAGTGGTGAAATCATTGGTGTCAACGTTGTGTGTATCCCTTGCAGCCGTTCAAGTGGCAGGCGGAACGGGATTGCTAACGGTCTATATGACCTGTGTTACAGATACATGAGGCAAAACCTCTGAAGGTCAAGAACTTCGGTATCTGGCTCCGCTACGACTCGCGATCAGGAACCCACAACATGTACAAGGAGTTCCGTGACCTCACTCGTGCTGATGCAGTCAAAAGCCTTTACCAGGATATGGCTGCCAGGCACCGTGCCCGCTTCCGGTCGATCCACGTATGCTCTATCATTTTCCCATCTTTCATCACGTTGATATTTGCACTTCCTTAGATCCTCCGCGTTGTTGAGATCGCTAAGACTGATGATGTCCGCCGCCCCTACATCAAGCAGCTCCTTACCCCCAACCTCAAGTTCCCTCTTCCTCACCGTGTCAGCAAATCTGCTGCGACATTCGTTGCTACTCGTCCTTCCACTTTCTGATTGTCTTTTACGATGTGAAGGCGCTACGGAGTATGGGTTTGCATGCATACCTAAGTACGGGTTCATATGTAAAATTTCTTCGTCCTGCAATGGTCGATATTCACATGCATATATGGCATCCAAGCTCATGATTTTCATCTTTTGCGAGATCTGTAGGTGATCGAAACTCGACGATCTATCGTGGGTGATTCTACCTGTCGTTGATCACGGAACACGTCGGCATGATCTGACTCATTCATCACGTTGTAACATGAATGGAGCTCCTGTTGAGCAGCTCTGGTGCTCTCAAAATACGAAAGACGTCGTGGATGGTCTTTGATAGCCAGGCATAATCTGGGTCACTTGTCAAAGACGGTTTTAAGCTGTGCATACGTTCCTGTCCGGAAGAAATCAGCGCCCAGCCTTTCATTACCTAAGTTTGCGCAGCCGCAGCGTACTACGGTGGAAGTCCATTAAGCTGAAGTTCCCATAGAGTAGTAAAAATCTTAAAACCGACTCTAACTTTGCGATAACTACACTGCAGAATGATCATCCCTTTACAGGACCCTACCATGACAGGTTCAAACCCATCTGAACTCAAATCTCCACAAGATATCGAGAATGAGCTTGCCGCAGAAGCAGTGCGCAAAAGCTTTCTACTTATCCCACTTTACTGATCTTGCTTACAGCCTCCTCCATCATATTATAACAACACCTCTGAACAAGATGCAGTTGCGGGTGCATCCTCTTCTAGCAGTCCTCTTCAGCCTGCATTCAAGTCTAAACCAACAAATTACTTGCATCTCTTCAATGAGAATAGCTCTGTCAAGGGGCAGTACGTCATAGACCCTGGCATGAGCATCCCCACCTCTCTTCTTCCACCCCTGTCTCCAGAAGAGAGCGAGGCAGACAGAAAGAATCTATCCTTGCACTCGAAAAATGGATCTGTCAATGCAGAAATATGGCTACTTGGTGCTCAAGACGCCCAACCCTTCGATTCTAAGAAGCCCACAAAACGCACGATACTCGATATAGGCTCTGAAAATGGTTCTATCACTGCGCGGGTTGTATGTCGTCTATCTGATTGCCATGGGCTTTTCGTTGATCGGAATTCCAGCATACTACTCACAGGGCTGCGCCTTTCTTGTTGAACATTTCTGCGAGTAACGGTGCTGTGAACGTCTCTCTTCCGCGCTCTTTTAACGGTCTCCTTCTTCTGACGACCAAGCACGGCTCCGTCTCACTCTCCGATACTCTTTCCGAGAACTGCACGCATCTCAGTCAAGTGGATTTGACTCGCAGATATTTTGTTGGAGACTTCTCCACGCTTGATGATAGCGATTGGCCTGGGGATGAACTGCGGGTAGAAGGAAAACATGGAAAGATCAGGATAAGATACGTTGAAGAGCATACCAGTGCAGACGATACCAGCAAAGGAGGTCTTTTGAGTCGGTTATTCGGGTGGTAGTGGGTACTTTTTGGAGTCACTTGTACGACTATTTTCCAATTCCCGACTCTGTCGGATCGTTTACGTTCTGAATCCCACTCCTCAGGTCCCGCTCTTCAATCACGTCTGCTTTCCCTACCAATGTCACTTGGGCTGACGCATATAATCGCCCACTTTCTCTCAGGAATTGACCTATGAGTTAATATCTTGTATGCGTCCGGACAGAGAACAGAGACAGACGCATGCGTCACAAAAGGCTCTAGAACAACTTCCGAAAAAGGAAAGATTATCCGAAAGCGACAACCAGGTGCCTGAATTTGGCCTGAATACTAGGGGCGTGTGATCAGTCCTCAGCATGTGGCCTGCCTTTTTGTGTCGATCATTCGTTGCCGCAGTACGCAGCCGCAGTACCTTGAAAGCGCCGCAGCGTTTTGTCCTTGCATGCGAACTCACCCCAATTGATGACTTTACCTCCATCACCACTCAGTAGTCCCCAATGATCATCTCAGAGAAGCAGCTCCAGGATGACTATACAGAGGTGGCAGAGGCCGGGAAAGATCAATCAGAAGCAGGGAACAACGCCATGGATGTTCGTTGATGAGATATTTTCCAGACACTGCCGCCATCATTGACTACTGTCCGTAGGATGCACCACCTCCAGCATATTCAAAACCTGTGCAACACACATCAAGTTCACGTCCCACGGAGCTTCAGCCTCCTTCCAAGCCTACCAATTTTCTTTCGCTTATACTCAAGGATAAAGCCATACGAGGCTGTTATGTCATCGACCCTCTGATGGAAATACCCCCTAGTCTGCTTCCTCCAATGAATACTGGAGAAACAGATCAGGAAAGAAAGAATCTTTACCTTCGCACAAAGGATGGGAGCATCGATGCTGATATTTGGTTGATCGGTCAAGAAGAAGCTGCTCCTAGAAATGGTAGCCGCACTACCCTCTCGCTAAGTTCCGACGATGGAAGTATCACAGCTAAAATCGTGAGTATTGATCATTATTAACATCGCACCGCCTGATGTGCCCTAGAATACAGTCAAGATCGTTGCGTCATTCCTGTTGGACGTCTATTCACGCGATGGACGAGTAACCGTCCTTCTACCTCGGTCGTTCCACGGTTTGCTTCTCTTGACTACCAGGCAAAGTGCAAAGCTTTCCGACGATCTTCTGCAACAGAGCACTATATTAAGCACTGTGGGGCATACGCGGCGATATTTTGTCGGTGACGTTTCGCATCGGTTTGATGGCAATGATTGGGATGGGGATGAGCTCAAAGTTGTGTCTCGGGATGGCAGGATTATGATCAGATACAAAGATGAGGCAGAGCTGCCAAAACTTGGTTTCTTCAGTCGAATATTCAGCAGCTAGATTAATGACGTACGAATACTTATAGGGGTTGGTTCAAATTGGTCGGCAGAGGGCCAGAGGCCGCTGCTTACGGCTGCAGACCGCTGTGATCACGGAACTGCCTCGGAGGCCCATTAGGCAACTCCCCACGCACGGTGGTGCAAGATAATCACTTCCGAAATCCGATGATCATCTCCGACTCAGATCGGCATCGTCCGACTCTCCCTTTTATCAGAGCAACTCTCGCAAACCTTCAATCTCAAGTCTCTTTCTTATCCATCATGGCCAACGTTTACGTGAGTGTCATATCGGCGATATTCGCGACGAGGCGACTTATATCTGGCTTATCTGATTTTATAGTTCGACATCACCATCAACGGTAACCCATCCGGGCGCATCGTTTTCAAGCTCTTCGATGACGTTGTACCGCGAACCGCGAGAAACTTCCGCGAGTTGTGCACCGGTCAAAACGGTTATGGATATGCTGGCTCTGGCTTCCATCGCATCATCCCATCCTTCATGCTTCAGGGTGGTGACTTCACCAGAGGCAACGGAACTGGTGGCAAGTCTATCTACGGCGAGAAGTTTGCTGGTGAGGATCATAGGCGCCACTAGAATGCGGCATCTAAACTTGATATATTTCAGATGAAAACTTCCAACTAAAGCACACCAAGCCCGGACTTTTGTCCATGGCAAACGCAGGCAAGAACACCAATGGCTCGCAGTTCTTCGTCACCACCATCGTCACTAGCTGGCTCGACGGTGCTCACGTAGTGTTTGGTAAGGATGTTCATTCAGCAGATGTTGAACAAAACTAACTTATGTATCAGGTGAGGTTGTCGAGGGCATGGACCTTGTGAAGGCGATCGAGAAGTACGGGACTGAATCTGGCAAGCCTAAGGCCGAGATCAAGATCGCCGCTAGCGGTACAGTGTAAGATATGTGACTAATGCAGAAAGGTTCGGAGAAAGAAGATACTTTTATTCGTCACGAATGAGTTGTACGTTGTTAGAAAACCAGTATTACTTATGATCTTATCGATATGCAATTCAATCGTAGAGATTAGATGATCATAGATCCATGAAACGTTACGTTCAGTTCTATTCATAGGTGTAGCCTATGTATATATATAATAATTGTAAGGTTGAGTTCAAAGGACAGATGACTTCCTTCGAGATGTGGGGACGTGCTTGGAGCGGGGAATCAGCGTACTAGGTATAAGTGTACATGAAGTCCTCAATTATGGCTAGGCCGAACGATTATGTAAAAACGGAGGCAGAAGGAGGTGGCGTTGCTGAACTTGGCAGGGTGGAGTACCAACGAGTGGCGGTATGAAAGGGTATGGTTTTTGGCATTTGCAGAACAATGAGAGCTTTATAGAGATTCCGGGCAATTGTGTTGGAACTGGAGTGACAGTAACGAGAAAAGGGAACAAGGGTCGACAGCAGTGAAGGATTTGGTTGGGAACTGGGACCGTGCTGGTTGACGACGACGTTGAGATAATGAAGGAAAAGAAAAGGATGCATCCGTATGACTCGGATGCGAAGCATACGTGGATGGCTGGATAAGTCCGAGCGTGTTCGTTTTGAGTACATGGTCGGGGCATAGAGAATATACGGTCCTTACAGTATGCTTGATTGCAAGCAGATAGTTTTATGGCCGGCCTATATATGCAAAAGTGAGCCGAGGTGAGTACATCAGTACGCGAATGCAGCGAAGTGAACCTCAGATTCATGAATTGGAGGAGCCATAAAAACAATGCATTGAAACGAGGTTAGATGAGGAGACAGTTGGTAACAAAATTAGTAAGAAGGCGTTTACGCGAGCACAAGTCACAAGTGCTGGCCCATCTGTGTCATGGTGGCTGGGTTGATAATTCCTTCCGTTGTCTGGTTCTCTGAAAGAGTTCACAACAGTGGACTTCCTACACGAGTAAGTTTGAGTGAGTAATGTTATAGAACCTTTGAGTGCTCTCTACTCATGGCCGGCTTCCTCGCCGGACTTGCATGCGGATGTGAACTCACTGGATTTTGTGGCAGAAAAGAAACCTCTGTAAGGCGGCTGCAGACAGGGTACTGAAGCTTGCTGGAGTGTACCTTGAGCGCTGTGTGCAGAAAGTGAGGTTGATGCACACTGGATACAAACTTGTGTGCTGTCAGTGGGTTGCTCGGATTCAGGAAGTCTGTCAAGGCTACCGCACGATGTCACTATCATCTCGTCAAACCTTTGCCGCACCAGGATCTTTACCACCATCTCTTCGGATCCTAGGAGTCTCTCATGCCTGCTTGTCCGTCTACTACTTCCTCGGTTCAGTGTTTGCTTATTTCCTACGGTACTCACACGTCCTTGTTTGCAACTCTCAGTCATGTCCTCCCTCCAGGTGACTAGGACCGCAATAGAAAGCCTATAAGAATGATGAGTTTGACATGATGGTGGTTGGCATAGAATGGTGGCTGGTGACGTAGACGCTGCGGAACTTTCCGCCGATCACGTCCCCAGCGAAGTCTGTGCACACCGCAAACTTCATACAGACGACCATGTCCTAGTCCTACTAGTACATGTCCCTGACTGCTGTGTGGCAAGTGGAAAAGAGAAGCCACGTGCTACACAGCTATACTCACATCAGAATTCCAGGTTGCCATCAACATTACGCTTGACTCGGGAGTTTTGGTTTTTATTTTATTTTAATTTTATTTTCGCATTCACCTTCAACTCAATGGCAAGATTTCCAGTGAGCAGTGTCTATTCCTGCTAGATCCTGACCCAACGTGAGGCTCGATCGCCATGGTAGCATTAATCCTGTGCTCTAGCAAAGAGTTAATTTGCATTATTTTCCAATGGCAGGGATCAGATATCAAACATTCACTATCCATGCGAGGCTAGTAACATTTTATTTGAAACGCTGATGGCACAGCGCTATATACGGAATTGCCGTACATTTTCAATGCCAACGTTCTTGTATCCCATGCCTGGGCCAGTGATGAATACCTCGGAAGCGAAGCAAATGTGGGTGATGCATGCATGACTATGTATCCTGATAGCGACTGAATTGTTCTGCATGGACGCCCTTCCACGAGCCGGATGTGCCTCCTCTGCCACTTTACTTTTGATCCCCCTTGGGCCTTGATCGTCATGGTGGCCACAATCAGTGATGTGCTGATGGGCCAACTAGAATTATGCAGCTGCAACACTATATATAAAGCCGTCGGCTTGCCGGTTTCTGGGAAGTGTTTGACTGCAGACTTACATCCATAGTGCTATTGCGATCACGGTTGGCATATAACGGATCGTCTCACATTCTCAACAGTCTTCTATCGTATGCTGGCTCATTGTACAAATGGATACCACCACGGAAGCGCAGGAAATGTGAGTGATACACGTACAGATTGATCATGTATGCGGCTGATGACGACTGGATATTTACAGATTATTATGCATGTATACCGGTCTGGTGGGAGACAGTAATCAAGCTTAGCTTTATCTTCAGTCTCGGGATGATGACTTGATGTTCCAGGTATCCTGATGTACGACCACATGGCAACCCTACCCGAAGAAATTGCTTTTATTTGGCGTCGTCCAAAAGCCCTGTCTGCAACGCTATTTCTGGTCAATCGCTATTTCGCTCTGCTCGTCAACATCTCCTGCTTAGTTATAATGTATTTGCCGCTTTCTTCTGAGGTTCAATGGTTTCATCACGTGTATACTGAACTAGCAGGCTCATAACTTCTTTCTATAGAGGTTTGTCTTGCTTTGGTTCTTGAATATTGCTCAACAAATACTTAGCTGTTCAGGGTATCTTCTGTTTAGACAGGTGTCTTTTGTTTTCCAAGCAGTCGTTGTTTGCCGTGAGTAGAATTTCATTATTGCGAGAACCTTATACACTAAGAATTGAAGTCATAATGGCCATTCGCACTTATGCTCTATACGGCGGCAGTAAGCGCCTGCTTACTTGTTTGACAATCATAATGTTTTCTCTTTCCATAGCAGTTTCTGTGCGTCTTCGCGTATAATTTTACACTCTTGTACTGATTATCTCTAGGCGGGATCTCTGGGGCATTATTCAAGCGATGCAGTCCTCTTGCCAGGAGTTGGCTGCTATGAGACTTATACAGCAGCGACGTACGCCACCCTCTTCGTTGTTGTGTATGATTATTCAAAATTTGTTGCAGAGCCACCCGTCAGTGAATTCCAACCCTAATTTGCATGCAACTCGATGTCACAATCTTACTCGAGTCCAATTACAGGTCTTGGGTTGGCATGGCTGGCAGAGATGGTATTCCAAACGCTGATCTTCATCCTGACAGTGTACAGGATTTTCAAAACTAGAAGCTTGCTGCGGCTGTCCCTGGTCACCAGGAGAAATATAGTTGATATCGTATTTCACGATGGTGAATTTTTCGTTGCATCTGATTTGTGCACGCTGACTCAATCAAATGCAGGTGCGATGTATTTCGGGTGAGGTTGCTACCCGAGATCGTGATTTAGGTAATTCTGATGTGATCATCTGCATGCCCTTCAGAGCCATGGCGCTTGTTAATATACCGAACATCCTGACGTATTATGTGAGTGAACGAATGAACATCGAACGCGTCGCAGACTGCTTACAGCCTGAATTAGTCTGGTTCAGTGAGCCAGACCTCATATTCAGGTTTCCTATTTCCTGACGATTGGCAAGGTTGGTATTAGAGGCAGTCTTTCTACATTGACTAGCTGGCGAGTTATTGTTGCAATAAGCACGAATTGATATTAATTGTGACATCTAGCTTATCCGTTACTCTCGTCTCTCGACTGATGCTCAACCTACACAAATCTATCGACACTGGCATTCTCTCCATCCCTGCACAGAACGAAGGTCCCAGCCTTGCTGTCCTTACCACCAGGATTAACGTACAGTCCGCTACCTCCTCTCAAGATTAGTAGGTTTATATTGGATTCTGTTTCTGGACACGAAGTTACAGAGATACTTGGTGGGAGCGAAAAGTTCTTGTAGTCGTTTTTTTGAATGGAGGAGTGGACCGTGACCGTGGACGACGCTGCACCCGCAACAGCAGCTATGCGTGTTGTATGCTAATTATTTTCCAATCATCATATATATATATACTCGTCCATAATCAGACAAAACTGCAAGCCTCTCAACGACGGGAATGTTGTTGGAGCACGAGATTGGGGATCAAGGCTTCAGTCAATACTTCGAAGTATCTTATGATTAACCTGTCTGACTTTATTAACCCTCTCTCGGGATATGCATGCACTTGCGACTTTATCGGATCTGTTCCTGACAAGAACTTGTGCAATGACATGACGAGGAAAGCGGTCCACACGCCATATGCATGGTACACCAGGCACATCTATTTCGAAAAGAGAACGAACGACTACATATTCTCATTCGTCTATGATCTATCTATCCTGCCAGGTCCAAGGTCCTTGGCATACTAAATACCGTATATCGGTGCTGCATGATGGGTGTGAGTAAATTCAACGCCCTCGCGCAATTCGGACACTTGACTTATATATCACGTCCATAGCAAATTGTGTCTTGCCACATGAGGTGTTATGCGTCGTGCAACTTACCCGTAAATCATTAACCTGAGTGCATCTTAGGAGCGATAACATCTGGCCCCAACTCCGGTCCCAAGGCAACAAACTGGAAAACACGAATTGAAGCCGAAATTTCGTGTACATTTTCAGATCAGTAAATTAGGTGTACATATCGTGTAGGTATACAATCTCAAAGTCTGCAATATCGAACTCCTTGCAATTCACAGGTTGGGCGTGACTATGACTGGATACTACATGCAAAGTCGTCAGAATGCTTCAATCAACAAGGTGGGAAGACGCACGGAATTGATTATATGCCAATATGCACGAACAGTATGCGCTGGTCCAAGGGAATTATGATGTCCTTGTCACAAGCCAACGACTGGACCGCTCTGTGCAGCGCCCAGGCAGCTCGTTTGGAATTCATTGGGCCATCCCCGCATAAGTTTTTGTAGAATGCCTTGACTAAATGCTGCACCGTACTATCGGTGACCTTCCACATTGTCCCCACGACGCTGTTAACCCCGGCAAATTGCAGGCCAGCCGCTAGGTGTATCACTTCGTCGGGAGTATCAAAGTCACCGACTGCGGTCTCACAGGCTGAAAGAAACGCAAATTCATGCCGAGACAGATCCGCTTGCGTGATATCAAGGAGCGAAAGCGGCTGATCGCGCATAAGAAAGGCTGACTTGAAGGGTTCGTCAACTTTCTGTGTCCCGTGACATGCGAGATGGAGCCAAGTATTTTACCCGCAACGCACACAATGCTCTCGATCTCGTGGCATCCACGCTGGTAACCTTAGAGAAGGAAACAGTAGGGGGAGGGAGCAAAAGTCCCCGCACCAACTCCAGCTCAGGCTCCACAGCATCCAATTTGAATGAGGCACCGGCTGGGAAATCCTGACCAATGGCCACGAAGGGCACCGACAAGGACCTGTCATGACTTCTGCGAGCCTTGATCAGCGCGGTGAGCGATGGTGTGTATGAAGAGATATACTGCTGCGAAACGGACTTTCCCTTTGGCCTGTACTCGCCAGCAGCATGTAACGGCATGAAATTGAAGAGAGACGTCGGGCACCACCATATTCGGGAACCTGGACGTACGATTCTACCCAGACTTTCGACCACCGGGCCAACCACACCGTCCCACAACTCTCTCAAAGCTTTTATCAGCGCTGTTTGGTTCCCTTTAGGACTGGCCTCTTTTTGAACTGCCTCTCGGAGTTCTGGTACTAATTTGACGAGTTTCTGCCAATCGGTAGGGAGTTGAATGCTAGTCGGAGGTTGCTTGTGCGGGATGATGATGGCGTGGCACGACGCCTCGCTTGCGATGAGAACGATGATAGGCCCATCACGAGCTGCATCTTGAAGATCGGAGAATAAGGGGGGGAGGAGGAAGCGGGAGAAGCCCTCGATCTTCCGGATCTCTCCTACAGCTCTATTCCACTCCGCCACTAGACGTCTGTACCGGGCTTCCTCTGCTTCTCTATCGACTCTCGAGTTTCCTTCCGAATAGTTCGCAGGAGGTTTGTCGAGGAGGGAGCTGAGGTTTCTGAATCTCTTCATCAGGGCTACTCCATGATCGCCGTGAGTCTGAAGGCTGTCAAGAGGAGTGCGGAGTCGTGTCATCTGGGTCCAGATGATAGTCCTGCCTTGTTCCAACAACTCGACAGCGCGACACACATCACCACTACGAAGAGCACAGCATGCAGCATCAACGGCAAGCGTACGTGGGAATTCCTTCATGATATTGTGACGAGACGATACGGAAGATGTTGTAGACATATAAGCGTCCAGAAGTTGCATAGAAGTTGCATATGCCTCCAGTTCAGTGGGATGTGAATGTTGAGAAACTTCATCAACCCAACGCAGGCTTATTCGCAGGCGGGCTAGCAAGCCTCCGGGGACGATATTTGCCGCTGCCTTGAAATGATACATGGCAGCATTCAGACTATCAGTGTCTTCACTTGCGCCAGTATCGCCAAGGCTTGAACGATGGAACGACAAACAAACGCTAGCCAGCGAGCTATGCACTAGTAATTGACGAGGATCATGTTGCATCATCAGAGCTAATGCACAGCGTAGGCTCTCTCGCGACTCCTCGAGGTCTTCTCTGTTGCCTCTGTGGTCAAAGCGGGAGGAGAGTTGATTGGCGAGGTTATTTAATGACGTGGACCGATTTGTGTGACCGACCGGGCGCAAGGCCAGCGCTTCCCTGTCAAGTGCAATAGCCTGATCCAGGTCTTCGGCGTTGCCTCGGTGCTCAAAGCAGGCGGAGAGTTGAGTCGCGAGGTTATTTAATGACATGGACCGGTCTGTGTGACCGACCGGGCGCAAGGCCAGCGCTTGCCTGTGAAGTGCGATAGCCTCATCCAAGTCTTCGTTGTTGCGCCGGTGCTTAAAGCGAAAGGAGAGTTGAGCCGCGAGGTTATTTAATAACCCTGACCGATCTGTGTGACCGACCGGGCACAAGGCCAGCGCTTCCCTGTGAAGTCTAATAGCCTGATCCAAGTCTTCCTCGTTGCCTCGGTGCTGAAAGCGGAAGGAAAGATGATTCGCGAGGTTATTTAATGACCCGGACCGATCTGTGTGACCGACCGGGCACAAGGCCACCGCTTCCCTGTGAAGTCTGATAGCCTCATCCAAGTTGTCATCGTTGCCTCGGTGTTCAAAGCGGGAGGAGAGTTGAGTCGCGAGGTTATTTAATGACATGGACCGATCTTTGTGACCGACCGGGCACAAGGTCAGCGCTTGCCTGTGAAGTGCGATAGCCTCATCCAAGTCTTCGTCGTTGCCCCGGTACTTGAAGCGGGAGGAGAGTTGATGAGCAAGGTTATTTAATGACATGGACCGATCTGTGTGACCGACCGGGCGCAAGGCCAGCGCTTCCGTGTGAAGTGCGATAGCCTCATCCAAGTCTTCGTCGTTGCCCCGGTACTTAAAGCGGGAGGAGAGTTGATTAGCAAGGTTATTTAATGACATGGACCGATCTGTGTGACCGACCGGGCGCAAGGCCAGCGCTTGCCTGTGAAGTGCGATAGCCTCATCCAAGTCTTCGTCGTTGCCCCGGTGCTTAAAGCGGGAGGAGAATTGATTCGCAAGGTTATTTAATGACCTGAACCGATCTGTATGACCGACCGGGCGCAAGGCCAGCGCTTGCCTGTGAAGTGCGATAGCCTCATCCAAGTCTTCGTCGTTGCGCCGGTGCTTGAAGCGGGAGGATAATTGATTCGCAAGGTTATTTAATGACCTGGTCCGATCTGTATGACCGACCGGGCGCAAGGCCAGCGCTTGCCTGTGAAGTGCGATAGCCTCATCCAAGTCTTCGTCGTTGCCCCGGTGCTTAAAGCGGGAGGCAAGTTCACTCGCGAGGTTATATAATGACATGGACCGATCTGCGTGACCGACCGGGTGCAAGGCCAGCGCTTTCCTGTGAAGTCTGATAGCCTCATCCAAGTCGTCATTGTTGCGTCGGTGCTCAAAACGAAAGGAGAGTTGAGTCGCGAGGTTATTTAATGATGCGGACCGATTTGTGTGACCGACCGGGCACAAGGCCAGCGCTTCCCTGTAAAGTGCGATAGCCTCATCCAAGTCTTCGTCGTTGCCTCGGTGCTCAAAGCGGAAGGAGAGTTGAGTTGCAAGGTTATTTAATGACGTGGACCGATCTGTGTGACCAACCGGGTGCAAGGCCAGCGCTTCCATGTTCAGTGCGATAGACTGATCCAAGTCTTCGTCGTTGCCTCGGTGCTCAAAGCGGAAGGAGAGTTCAGTTGCGAGGTTATTTAATAACGTGGACCGACCTGCGTGACCGACCAGGCGCAAGGCCAGTGCTTCCATCTGAAGTGTGATGGCCTGATCCAAGTCTTTGCCATTGCCTCGACGCTCGAAGCGAGTTCCCAGCATGGCAGCCAGATTACATAGCAATTGCCCTCGGTAAGCATGTCCGGTATTGTAGTATCGCAGTGCATCGTAATGAAGGGATATCACTTCATTTAAGGCACGGGGCTCATCTCTCTCCAAACACCGCTGTGCTCGATGAAGAAGCTGATTTGGTGATAACGGGAGTATGGGTGCGGCAGGCCGCTCCTGCTGAAGATCATTTGTATCTATGCTTCCAACAGAATGCAGAGCGGATGTTTCTATTGCAATCAAAGCTGCTCTGTAAATGTGACTGTTGGCGTGACAGACATCAAGTACTTCGCTCAGTAACTCTTCAGCTGTGTCGGCATCTCTTTGAAATTCCCGTCTCGCGAAGCGAGAGAGCAGAGAAATAGCAAGATGGAGTTGGGTGGTGGGTCGGTCTGGATGACCAGTGGGATACAAATCAAGTGCGTCTTGAAAAAGTGAGATAGGTATGTCGAGGTCGAGGTATCTTCCGTTGGCTTGGCAACTAATAAACTTTGCAGTGGCTAGATTGAACATTGCTGCAGGGCGGTAGGGATGATCCACAGGGCAGAGATCTGAGGCGCGTTCGAAGTGATTTATGGATTGGTCGAGATCATTGTCGTTCTGCGTCCTGCGGTATCGTGCGAGAAGACGATGTCCGGCATCCGTCCTTTGAGCTAACGCATCCATATCGCGAGATGTAAGCTACAAATTACAGGGATCAGCATTAGAATCCCAGACTGCATTGACCACTCACGGTAGTAAGGGGACAAAGAATTCTCCCATCGTTTTGATCAGAAAACCGCTGCTCCACCACCATGAACAGTGAAGTACAAGTAGATACGACTTCGCCCTGCTTCGGTTGAAATTTTATGGCTGTGATAGTCGTTAGCATCCGTCAGGCGTTATTTGCAATGGACAATACTGACGATGAGACCTTTCGCTGCGATCCAGCAATTCTCCAACAGAGATCTCGAATGTGCGCAGGAGTTCTCCGTGACAGAGCATGTGACCCAATTCAAATGATGCATACACGCTGACCCGAGCTTTAGAAGATGACTCGCACGACCTCGAGTCTTTCTCAATGCCTGCAAGACAAACGGGGTTGAAGACCACTTACAGAAGAATGCGCTCGTGCCATTCGACGACAGCTTCATCCACATGTGCAGATTTGTTGCTTGTCCAATATTCAGCACCGTTAACCTTGATTACCACATGGAAGCCAGCGGGAATCCGTCGAAGACCAAGAGCGAGATCGGTTGCGCGAATGGCTTGAGGGAAATCGTTAATACGAGCTGGATAGAGATAGATGACACATACAAGTAATGACGACTTGTTGCACTCCACTGAGGTGTATCTCTCCCAAGTCCTGTGTGTGTTCTGAATGGCTTGGCTCCTCATCTATGACTGGGAGGGCATCATCGAGTGGATCAGACAGGGAATCTGTCATGGGAAATCATGGGCACCGCGTGCTGAGTAAAGGTAGATGACACATACTGTTGATGGCGACTTGTAACATTTCACTCATCACCAGGTTTGTCTCTCCCGAATCTTGAGGTTGTTCTGGTTGGCCCAGCTCCTCGCCTGATACTTGGAGGCTATCATTGGGCGGGTCTGACACAGAGTCTGTCTCGAAACAAAACAAGAGAGTAACGACGAGATAAAGTGCCGCCAAGAATGTTTTTGGAAATTATCGGTACGTGGTAAATGAAGATGGGTGACACATACTATTGACGACAACTTGTAGTGTTTCATTGATCACAAGGTTTCTATGTCCTGTGTCCTGGGGGTGTTCTGAGTGACTGAGTCCCTCTCCCAAGGGTGGAGTGTAGTCATTGAAATGGCCAGGAACGGATCTTGACATGTGGATAAGGGATGGATTTCAACTAACACTTGAGAATAAGATGTGTATTGGAGGTCACGAAAATACTGCAGAACCTGTGAGGTCCCGATGGCTTATAAGTGAGGGGGTCACGGCATGCATGTGGCATTCCACACTGTGCTACAGCACTGATGTCATTAGGACCTAAGTGACTCGCAGGATATCGCGCCACGCATAACCTGTGCATCATGTGCAGTGGGCGTCAGATTTGTGCAACAGAAGCACGTTGTAGCCTGTATGGTGCGATATTGATTAAAGCACCTGAAACGAAAAGGATACCGGAGCAAGGCATTCCATACTTTCGCAAGAATTCGAATACTACGAAGCCGCACTGCCTGGATGTGACTACCCTTAAGCTTGACAGGCCATCATACTGCTCTGAGTCTGAGAGAATAAATATGTTGCGCGAGAAGGAACGTCTATGACTGCATTTTGCTGCAAGGAGCACACGTGCATCAAGGATAACATCGAAGTTGATGCCGGCCACCAGCAGGCATTATGTAATCACATCTAGTGCTTCTTCCATTGGCATAGTTTCTAACTTTGCAATGCCAGGTTCAAAGTTTCCAACGATATCCACGAATACCCTTATTTCAATTTGAAGAAATATAACCGTTTTTTCCGGTCAAGCGTGGCACTACCAGTGAGCCAAGAATACAACCCGAATAAGCATACTAATTTCCAATAAGACTTTGATCACAACATTCATATGTGCGACCTACAAGTTTAAATTGTGTCCTTGATCAACACCACGTTATAGAAGTGTGCAATGTGGTAAATTTAGTCCCAGAGATACACCAGGAAAATGCGGTCCCCAGGACCATCCAGATACTACTATGCTTTCTCTTAACAGACCTTGCCTTCAAACACTCCGACTTCAAAACACCAGTCCGGATTCTGTTGCAGAGGACTCGTCCTCGCAGCGTGTATGTTGCTAAGGATCAGGTTCGTTCGTTTCCTCTTTTCATTTCTCCAAGCCCTGGCACTTTCAACTATCTGGGTCTATTACGACTACTTTACCAACCACATCCCGAATCTCCCTCCTCATCTGTGGAGACTCCGTCGTCCCTATGCGCAGACGCCCGCGCCAGTCCTTGCCACTGACGAAACACGATTCATCCACACTTCGCATCACTTTAGATACTTCTGGGAACACACAGGGAGGTAAATCTTGATGATGGTGAGACGTATGGGTATGTAATAAGGGATTTTATTTGGTGTAGGTTCAATGCGAAGAGTACGAAGGAATGGTATGGTGCACATCTCGTCTGTTGATGCCGCAAGGGCGGCACTCGGTGCGTACGACTGTATGAACGAGTCCGCGCGCAGTGTGAGGGGTGTGAGAGTGGTGAAGTTGGTTGTTCTTGGACTTGGGAAGAAGCATTTGGGTGTTGTTTTGGATGGCGAGAGGGAGGTCGAATGAGATTTTCCCGTGGAGTTGGGATGGGGGTATTGGTCGTGAAAGATCCTGCGGTGCGCATGGTGAATGATTGGGCTGTTGTTGTGAAGTTCGAGTGGCATACTTAGAGTGCTTGTGCTTTGTGTCGCAGATGAGTTCATTGCTTTCATGCCTTGATCGAGGTCGAGCAGATCTAGACTAATAATACATGGAAAAACGAAGTCATGTAGTTTTATCCGCCTGAGATACACGATGGATCTAGGCTCTAGGGAGGCCGCAGGGACTTGATGTTCTATTTATTAAAACCGTGTTCGGGACGAGATTACATGAAACCTTGGATGCTACATGCTTTATGTTGCCAGCTGTGGGCGCTGAGGTACTGCGGTCTATGAATGAAATCGGACGTATAGAACTCTTCGATTGAAATTTCGATTGCACCTAAACGCCTACGATAACATTACTGCGCTGATTCAATCTCGAGCATTCAAAGTTTATGTTTCATCACATCCGTCGAATATTTGCAGGAAAGCAGGTATGTGGTCAAAAGTTACCCTAGCCGTCCTCACTGGTATGCCTTTTTGGCTCATGGACTTCGACAACTTGAATATGAGCGCTGAGTCCGCGTTTCAATGCTGTGGCCGAAACCTCGTGCACGAAGCTTTATTATTACTCGCCCGAGAGATGTGCATATCATCTATAGATCTGTTATCAACTCGCGCTCGGTGAGTCGATTATCCGCTGAGGCTCTGAACTTCTGCACGAGGCATGTTCGTAACCGCTTCGTGACTAATGCCTCCATCTGACCACCCAGACCATTTTGACTCGTCTTCTGCATGAGATATTATGCCGGTCTTCCTTTACTGATGCAGATGTTCGCTTCGTCCTTTGCGTTAGATATGAGTACAATTGCTGTGTAGGAACGTGCCGTATATCAATCGGCAGTGGTGCATGATATGGAAAATGCTGTCCAGCCTGACAGTTTCAAATCCTGCAGTAGTTCACTTCATACAAATATACCTGTGTCCGATACAGCACAGACAATCTGAGGCGCTGAAGAGTTGCATTCATCTGAGGACAGGTAGAAGGGGGGTCAGTGTTTGTTCAACATCAGAGAATAATGAGATCTCTTCCTTGCACACGCGATCTCAGCATATTTCTTTCGGTTGAACTGTGCAGAGTTGTCTACAGGGCAACAACGAACCGGCGGCAAGATAGACAAACACTCACTGTGAAAGACACACGATGATACATGACAGGTGGCGTCCCACCGTTGCAAGATCGCAATCTGAAATCATGAGTGATACCGTGACAGATGGGGGCGAGGCGTAGCGCCTTGATTTACGAATAGTGAGGAGAAACCATGAGAGAAGGATAAGGGAGTAGCGCCAGTAACGTTTGTAGCAAAAATTAGGCTGTGGCTTTTAGGATTGCCGGCCCGGGCAGGCTTCCTCGGATCCACCCAAAACATCTTCCCTTCTTTCTCAGACAACAGTGGTAACATTTTTCCAGACTCTGACACGATGATTATAAACCACCCCTAGAATTTGCTCTCATCTCCACTTCCAAGACCTACCAGAACAGAGCTCATGCAGTAGGATGTAGAAGTTCTCAATCGTCGAAGGAGAAATTTCATCTGCAAGGTCAGTCTTGAGTGAGGCAGTCAGACTCAAAACTAGCAGTGGTCATGTCATCATACTTGAGTTCAGAGTTCCATGTGGAGTCGAGATGAGTGCTACATTTTCAATTGATATAGCCTCGGCCACAGATCATGGAATATGGAGGACCTCAATATTGACAGGTAGTATGATGGGTTGCTGGTGACCGGTTCTAACTTGAATCACCTGCTTAGTACTATGTAGTAGTAATGCTGGGCACTTGACTCAGCAGATACTGCGCATCAATTCACAAATACGGTCACATGCGAAACCCCGATCGAAGATACATAGGGATGGGCAAAACCGTAACCTGGCATGTAAGTACATACTTTGGCTGTTCCAGGATTCATACTAAGTGACATTACCAAAATAAAACAGCATGTTGGGACGGCATAGTTCTAAGCAGTGATGGCGTTTTGATCGTGGTCAGCTACTTTGCGCCTGTTATCTGCAAGCGCCAACATCCCAGCTCACACTAGGTATTTTGCGCTCTTTGACCTGGAACTGGTTTCTAGCACGAAGGCCCACTGAATTGTGTTTGCTCGAATATGACCCCGGAAAATCTGGGGTCAAGTTTAACTTTCATTCCATACTGAATTTGGTCTAGTCTTGACCCCAGACGGCCACTCCAGAGAATTCATTGAAGAAACGACGTACGGGTGTTCCTGTCCAATTTTTTACTGCGCTATGCAGTCACGGAATTGGTCAACGTTTCTTATTCTCCGAATCAAGCACAATATATAATGTGAGTTTCGGTTTTGTTCATACCAGAGCAGTCTTATTCAACACATTCCATCTTCAATATCACTTACGCTTACCATGGATTTTGGAGGAGACGTATTCGGCTACTTGGGTCGAAACATCATCCATGATCATAATAGTGTTCTTCTCAAAAAGCTTCCTGGACATTCCGAACACCATGCTGGTCGTAGACATATCCCGCAGCTACCAACACTATCGAAGCTTCCGCTCTCTCCGGATGGCGCTAGTAATAAGGACAGCCACCCGGTTGGAATTTTAGGGGCAGGGGTTGGTGGTCTATACACCGCTCTCATGCTAGATTCGCTGGACATCAAGTACGAGATCTTGGAGGCATCAGACCACACCGGTGGCCGCCTCTTCACCTACAAGTTCCCGGATAGCAACGAATATGACTACTATGTATGTTACTCGCTTTATGCTGCTGTATCAATAATGCTCACTATCTAACCTCCTTTCTCTCTCGTAGGATGTTGGTGCCATGAGGTTCCCCCTGCCGCAGAAAGACAGTGAAGGCAATTACAAGACCGGTATCATGAAGCGCTTAGGCGATTTAATCAACTATTCAAAGCTCAACGACGGTGAAATCATACCTTTGAAGTCCAAACTTATCGATTACTATTACGAGGCGAGGCGAGGAGGATCTTTCCTCTACTTCAACAATGAACAGTACCAAGTCTCCGATAAATCGCACCCTCCTGACTTCCATGCAGGGAAAATGGGTGTTGAGTCCGAGTATGTCACTGTAGGAGTAAAGAAGATTGTCGACGATGTCATTGAGCCATTCGCCCGCATGCTCATAGACGATTTGGAGAAGCAGGTCACTAAGGGATGGGAGGTCATGAAGAAGAACGACGCATACTCGCTTCGCGCATACATGTTGTTCAAGTACATTCCCAGCGTCAACCTCAAGCTCCCGCCTATGCATCTTTCCACCAACGTTATCAATTGGTGCGAGACATTCGAAGACAGCACCGGCTCATATGACCGCGCTCTAACTGAAGCGGTTCTCGAGTCGCTGGCGTTTGCCAAGGCCGATTCGGGCATCGTGGAATGGAAGTGTTTCAAGTAAGCATGCCCGTTGTCTCCAAATTCGTGCTCTCATACTTCCCGTACCCAGCGGCGGTTCTCAGGTGCTCACCGAGTACATGACGGATTACATCACAAAGAAGAAACCCGGTGCTATCAAGCTCAACAACAGAGTCACTTGCATCTCTCAGGATACTGACACCATGAAGGTTTCTGCAAGGAACACAGTAAATGGCAAGGTGACCACCGCATACACATATTCACATGTTATATCGACCACCCCTCTGCCATGCCTGCGGGCAATGGATCTCTCTGGTGCTGGTTTAAACGTGATGCAGAAAAACGCATTGCGCAAGCTACAGTACGGTCCTTCAATCAAAGTTGGGATCTATTTCAAATCAGCATGGTGGACGGACCTGTTCGGTATCGAAGGAGGCCAATCATTCACCGACCTTCCCATTCGAACTATCGTCTACCCTTCTTACGGGATCTACAGTAGCTCACCATCCACAGTACTGATCGCGAGTTACTGTTGGACAAATGACGCAGAACGCTTGGGAGCGCTCATCAACAGTGGTAAAGACAGTTACAACGAGCAACTAAAGGAACTCGTGCTGCGCGATCTCGCGGCAGTACACGGAGACAAAGCTAATTATCAGTTCTTATTGGACCAATTCAAGGACATGCATGCATGGGACTGGACCTGCGACCCGCTCACCATGGGTGAGTCTGTAAATACTGATGTGATTCAATCGATGCTCACTCCACTACAGGTGCCTTTGCGCAGTTTGGGCCTGGAGATTTCCAAGATTTATACACCTCTCTCACTGTTCCAAATCAGAACAAGAAGTTCCACTTCGCTGGAGAAGCTATTAGCACCCGTCATGGGTGAGTGAAAGCAGTCGTCTTTGGGATGATTAAAATTCAAAGGCAATGACACTTGCAGATGGGTTGTTGGTGCGTTGGACAGTGCATGGCGCGCAGTGTACGAATACCTGCTTACTTCTAGAACGCCTCAAGACACCATTGACAAATTCTTCAAACTGTGGGGCACAAACGTCGAGTGGGTACACCCATCACCCTTGTGTGGTAAAGATAAAGACAGTGCAGAGGCGAACACTATGCTGCGAGTTCACATGGGATTAGCCTATGCTGGTGAATTGTCTGGGGAGGTGAAGTTTTGAACAAGATGTAGTAGTTAGCTTGGTATCATCGACTGAATATGTAACATCACTCGCTTTGTACTATCATGTATGATTTGTTTGTTCCGAGGAACTGAAATACGTTGTATGTTTCCGTTAACTTTTGAGGACCACTCGTGTGATTCCTGAAGCACTGAATCTTTGTATCACATCGTGTTCGGTGAGCACGAATTCATCTAATAGGAAGGGAATTCGATAAAAATTCTTGAAGTAGCTGGTGCTATTCCACGGTGCTCGATCATGTAGACAGGCATCACTCTACACAACTGGACGAAGACCAGAAGTATCAACGTTCCACTACAGTCTTATTCTTTGAATATTAATAGTCTTCCTTCTGACTCGTCTAACTACTAAATCTACGGGGATGATGCGAATCCATTTTTTATTTATTTTAAGAACATCAAGACACGGGCCCTCTACATACCAGCTCCTGAAGGACATGTTGTAGTACATAGGGAAACAAACGTCAAAGATTATGAAGCTGAGTCTGCAGTTCTACAGGGGCCGGTAATTTCATGCTATATTCAAAGCTCGACGTAAAAAGTTGTCTTCTCAGGATCTTCCCCGTCATCGAAATCTTCCCATTGTTCACAATCCTCCACGCTGTCGGCTGGAAGGTCATCATCTGAACCTTCCGCTCGACCCTTACGCACTGTCTGACGGCACGACAGAAGTTAGATTCAGCTGTTTAACTGAAAAGATAAACATTACATACCGTGTGAGGGTGAAATGTGATTTTGTTGAGGAGATATCGTTGGGCCAAGGCCGAGAGATTCATTCTGGAGGCGTCAAGGTCAAAAAAACAGTAAACGTGTCAACAGACGACATTACACACCAAATGAGAATAAACCGTCGCCGAAGCACTGCCAGCATTGAAATCAGGCACTGTGTCAATGACAAGTCGGGACTTTGACTTTGTGGGGCATCAACATCGGGTAAGTGAGAAAGAGACCAGAGCACGCACTGGCTGAGAGCGGGACGCGGTCAGAGGACCATCAGCGTCGGGTGAGCGAGCCAAAAGACGAACACGCACTTCCTGAGAGCGGGACGCAGCCAGAGGACCATCAGCGTCGGGTAAGCGAGCCCAAAGACGAGAACACGTACGAACTGGGAGCGGAGCGGGACGCGGCCAGGGGACCATCAGCGTCGGCTAAGCGGACCAAAAGACAAGAACACACGGACTGAGAGCGGGGCGCGGCCAGAGAACCATCAGCGTCGGGTAAGCGAGCCAAGAGACGAGAACACGCACGTCCTGAGAGCGGGACTGCAACTCTGTTCTATCCTCCGTCCCTACTTTCACACCCAAGAGAATGAGGGCCTCCAGTTTGATCAAAGCTATTTGACGCAGCCCTGCCTATGGACAATTACAGTGTACGTCGTCTGATTCTGTCAGGATGAAAAGGAAAACTGTTAGAATATCAATTATTATGACAGATATAAAATAAAATATACCCAAGTTATACGGACAGTGTGACAATTGCTATTAAAGTGGTGAGTTTTGATGTGGCATGAATGAAGTTTGACGCTGCATGGACGAGGTTTGATGCAGCATCGACATGGCACAATTTGTTTGATGCGGCACTGACGCACATGTGACGCGGCAGAGTGTGGATGTTGGATGTTGATGTTAGTACATACTTGACCCAGCCTAAACAAGGCTTTTGACACGCCATAGTGAGGCTTGATGCGGTGGTGCAGAGAGAGCGGATCAAATTTGGCAGGGTGAGGACCAGACTTTTGAGTTCTGAAGCAGGCTAATATTTGTAAAAAAACATACCAGTACATTATCTAGTAGTTTCAAAGCTTCGGAAGCAGGTGTGGCATTGAGGGCCATTAGTAACTCAGTGAAGAGTGGTAGTCGTGTTTGGTTCGTAGGATTCAGGCTCACTACACAGTGCACACCAACGGTTTCTTTAGGAAGGTTCAGCCATCCACGTGACTCACGGATGCAAAGACGCTTCACCCGGAGTTCACGCATCGCATCCGAGTTAAGCGGACGCTTATTCTCCTTCATCACCTTACCTTGTGCTCGAACATCATGATCTCCGTGCCTTCACCGTTTATTCTCACACTCACGGTATGCTCCGTTACCTCTTCAGGACTAGTAAGCCGCCCGAAAACGTATACGTATACCTCATGCACACTCATTTTCGATAGCAGAATCGTATTCGTATACTCTGATTTCCCCGCTTCAAGCACAACAGAACGCCTCAAAGAAAGTCTTAATCTCTAACATCTTGCTATGCTCGTCTTCGTGTTACCTATATACACGTCTCACACCTTCGTCCTCATGTTCGCAATTCCCTGACGAACTCATACACAGCTTTACAGTATCAACTATAGAACTTGATTTTTGAGTCGACGGCTCAACTCGTTACAGGCAGTGTTTGACTTGCATACATAGCACCTGCTCGGTGATCGCGTGAATGAACGTTAGGGTCGAACACGGCTAGTATATAATGGATCACCGCACATTCTCAGCATCCTTATTCTGTTGAATTTCGCCTTATCACGATGCATATTACTGACTCAGAAGTGCAGCAAGTGTGAGTGATACACACGTAGATTCATCATGTATCCTGACGGCGATTGGATATTTACAGGTTGTTCACCATGTACGCCATTCTGGCGGGCAACAGTACTAGAGTTTGTTTCCTTCTGCATCAAGACGATAACACGATATCTTAGGTATCCTGATATACGACCACATGGTGACCCTACCGGAAGAAATCGCTTTTATTTGGCGTCGTCCGAAATCCCTATCTGCAATGTTATTTCTGCTCAATCGCTATGTCGCATTGTTCGCCAATATCTCCAGCTTGGTTGTGGAATTCCAATCTATAATTTCAGATGAGGTTCTGTCATTTTGTTATGCGTGTACTGAACTGGCATGTTCATGACTTATATAGAGGTTTGGTTCGCTTTTTTGAGCATACTGTTTTGCTCAATAAAAGCTTAGCTGTTGGAAATTTTCGCTATACAGAGAACTCGTTCTTTTCCTCCAGGGAATACTCGTCTCCAGTGAGTAGGAGTTTGTTGCGCGAAATCCACATACAGAATATTTCAGTCACAATGGCTATGCGCACTTATGCTCTCTATGGATGTAACAAGCGCCTCCTTACTTGGATAGTAATCGTCATGGTTGCTCTTGTGGGAGTGTGCTGTGTACGTTTTTGCGTAAAATTTTGGACTCTGGAGTCTACTGATCGTTTCTAGGCAGATACTTTTGGACAATATTCGAGCGATTTGATCATCGTTCCAGGATTTGGCTGCGATGAAACATTTTCAAAAGCGGTGTATGTCATCCTCATCCCCATTCTGTGTGCTTGCTCAAAAGTCCTTACAGATCCGCCCGTCAGTGATTTCTAAGTCACATTTGCGTGCGATATGATGTCATAACCTTGTCTGATTGCAGGAATTGGGGTGGCATATGTGGCCGAATTCATCTTCGATCTATTCATCTTCATACTCACCGTGTACAGGATTTACAAAACCAGAGGCTTACTGCGATTATCTCCATTCGGCAGGGAAAATATCGTTGATGTCATATTTCACGATGGTGAATTCTTCATCGTATCTGTATTGACATTGTGCTAACTGAATCGATCAAACGCAGGTACGATGTTCTTTGGGTGAGGTTACTGACGAAATAGTGGATCGAGTAGTTCTGATCCTCATTCCAGAGCGATGACACTGTCCAATATACCGAACATCCTGTCGTATTACGTGAGTCACTGAGTGAATATTGATGATATCACAGAACACTCACAACTTGCATCAGTCCGGTTCAGTGAGCATAACTATCCCTCGCCTTGTATCTGATTGTTTTTCCTGACGATTAGCAAGGTTGTCCTCAGAGGGAGTTTTTGCACATTTACTAGCTGGTAAGTGGCAGATGCGATACGCACAAATTAATATTAAATATGACGCCTAGCATTTCCGTCACTCTCATTTGTCGGTTGATGCTTAATCTACACCAAACTTTCGATACTGGCATTTTCTCCACCCTTATCCAGGACGATGGCCCAAGCCTCCCTGTCCTCACCACCAGGATTGACGTACAGTCCGCGTTTTCCTCCCACCATTGATAGATTATATTTGTGGATCCAAATTTGCAGGGATTCTTGCTCGAAGCGGAAAGCTGTTCTTTTGGTTTTTTTCTCAAACACAGCACTGCACTGCGCGGGCGATGCTTAACGTATGTAGAAATCTTATTATTATCATATTTGGGTGCGCCCTATGTTTATATGCTAAATATTTATCCTGTATATGCTCGTCCGTAATATGCTGTAGGATCGATGTATGCTTAATCAGGCTAGTAGTCCCTCGAGGCTTGGCCACTCGGCTCCTAAGATCCCTGGTTGAGATTATTATTGAGCTTTTCACTCCCACCCTAATCTACATCACAAAACCGACGCTCCCCTATAGATCTTCTGATACCATCTCGGATATAGTTTCGCAGTTTTGCGCGATCCCATCATGCTCCATACAGATTCAGAGTCCGACTCATGTTCATGATACTCGGTGTTAGTGCTCTGGCGGCAAATCTTGTAAGCTACCAAAGCAAAAGTGAAGCCGCAAGCATCTCTGGCTTGTGCATGGTCATTTAATACTGTTGCAGCATAGATGGATCCTCTCAGGTGGGCAATGGGCGAAGATGCTGTCCTGTAAGCGAAATCGACAATCAATCAAGCTTCAAGAGGCAAGAGATTCACGTTACAAAGGACTTCCATTCCTCTGATCATAACTTCAAGCGCGTTGAAGAAAATTTATGAGAGCAGCATTAAAATATCCGATGTCGATGTTGAAAACGTCGCTTGCTGCGTTTGCGCCGCACCGCTAGCTATATATCCTCGTGGGTCCAAACGTGCTTTGAAACGTGTTTGACAATTACTGAAAAAGTAAATTTTGCAGTACGAATTGCCTTGGCGCTGGCTTCTTTTAAAGTTCTTTTGTTGGTCCACAGGCAATTGCTCTCTCGATTGCCTTCCTGCATCATTTTGAACTCTCGGGTATATATCTAGGGCTATGTTCGTCCCATCATCCCAACAAACCAGCCCCGCCGCGTCTTCTGATAGATTGACGAAACCTACCTCTATCACTTGAAGAATCTCTCTCAACCACGATCTAAAATGTCTACCTCTCCCATAATCTCCAGCGTCTCTGGCAACTGGCGCAAGACTTCCATATCCTCAGTTGACATTGATCTTGAGGCACAAACCGTTACTGGGGCACGCGCCTCCTTCACCCTTCCCACTGCCATCCAGGCAGCTTATTCTGCTGCTACCCCTACGCACACACCTCAGCAGAATGACAATATTACAGACCTGGTGGATGTCTTTTTCGGGGTGACTCGCACCCGTGCGACTCGCGAGAGTCGTCATGACTTATACGTCGCTCCTAGTCGCATTTCCGTGGCTTTAGATGAAGAAGCGCCTCCTCCATATGCAGATGCCACTGAGCCTCCAGCGTACGGCTACACTCCTGCAGAGCCTGTGACGCTTGCTATGTATCTGTTCAAATGTGGATTCTGTGAGTACTTCATTCGCTCTGTGCCTATCCTATTTTTTCTGATCGAATCTCTCAGGTTTCCCACTCTTCTGGGCACTTGGAGCAATCATTCTGCTCTTGCCACTCGAGGCCCCTCCCGATTTTGAACCAACGAAACCCGAGGATGAGCGCCAGGAGTTGATCCGCATCATGAGAGATGTTGAGATCAAGTGGGCTAAAAAATCTGCTTGGGCACTCCTTATCTTCCTCGTCATGATTGGCATTATCGTTGGGGCTATTGTTGGTGTCTTGAGATCATAAGCATTCGACACACGCCCACCTTTCCCCACACGACTATTTTATTCCCTCAAAGACCACTGCATGATTTCATTTCCGTCTTCATACGTCATTTCAACGTCCTGAGGCTGGCCTCAGGTCATAATCATCCGGTCTTTCCTGGTATTCTCTTCGAACTAAAGTTCTTTGTATCAGAACAACTTCATCACGATATTCGCACTCACGAATGGAACGGACTGTATAACAAGGTGTCGGTATTTATGACTACTTATATTATGATAAATACCGCGAATAAAAAACATCGTTGTAACTTCGTGTATGTTATTTCGAATTCGGCATCGATGCGGCAAGTGCTAGAAATTGTCGGAGAATAAATCTTAAATTATTCGAATCTGAATATTGGAAAGTATTTTAAGCCTTGTTCGTTTCCTCGAAGTACTCGCTCGTTTAAAATCTGCAGTGTTCTCTGTCTTTACACGTTCCACACCAAAATTTAACCATGTTCCGTCGTGTTGCCTTCGCTTGCGCCGCTTTGCTCAGTGTTGTGTCTGCACAGTTGACCGTCACGTCTCCTGGTACCAATGACTGGTGGGGTGAGTACTCAGAATCCCAGACCTTTAGACGTTGCGATGCTGATAATTATATGTGTATCCTTCTTGGCTTCCGTCGGTTAATCCTGTAACTCTCTATCGTAGTCGCGTCGTCGACGAACACACTCGCGTGGACATGTTCGACTTCCCCGTATTTGAACTTCACCATTCTGTGCGCACGGTCTCCTTTGGTGCGCGTGAGAGCCAACTCACATTTTTTGTAGTCTCGCCAACCCGAACTCCCAAATTCTCCCTGCACCCCTTGCCATCATTGCTGTTCAAGAAAACTTTGACTGTTCCAAAACCATCACCCAGCAGCAGTCTGCGCAACCCGCCGGCACTGGCTACGTTGTTCAGTTGGCCAACACTCTGAACTCCACTGACGTGCGTGAACGTTTCTCAGGCTGGTTGACAAAATTGTATTCAATGTCTGTTTATATCACAGGTCTATGCTCAAAGCCAGCCTTTCGAGATCAAGGCTCTCGGTTCGTCTTACCCCACAACCACCACCAGCGCAGGTAGCACTTCTACCGGGACCGCGTCCGGCAGTGCTGGGGCTGCAGAATCCACCAAAACAGGTGGTGCATTTGCGGAATACGTTCCTGTAGGCATGAGCATGGTTGCCGCTCTTGCTCTTGGCTTGGTCGTTGCCTAATTTTCGTTTCTGGACTTGGGACTCCGATACAGATATCCCTTTGTTTATTATCTTTTCTTCTTCAGGACCCTCCACTTCGTGGACATATAACTGCCTTGGGAATGTCAGTTTTTACAGCCCTATGACCTAATGTGCGGCGTGACGGTTTTGGACGTCGTGGTTTAACGAACTGTTGTTTTGCTACTACTTGGATTGTGTTATGAACTTGATTCAAGTCGTCTGGCCTGATTGTGCAGCTGTTGAGCTAGTGGTCCTTGAAGATAGTGGCAAATTGATCATGTTATGAGACTTATGTAGGACCGTGTTAGGGCCACTGGTTTGATTATCGACTGTCGCTCATTCAATCGTGCGGACAAAGACCACCGGTACCTGGAGGTAGAAGTCGGTGGTTACTACACGTCCAAAAAGGGAAGCTCCGTTGAACCTGTCACAATGGTTACGAGTTTGTCCGAAAGCCATGAAACTTCACGTGTAACGACCGGCATGAATGTCGCAGAACGCGTATGAATAAGTAGTCGAATTAGCCAACAATTCATAACGTACGTGCAAACTATATACTATTATCATAAGGCAAAGGTAATAATAACAATAAATGAGATGTTTCTACATTCATGTCTAACATACCCATGCTGCCTCCAAGATTTGAAAAGAACTAAAAGAGCAGGGTTTAACGTTTAACTTCCAACGACAGTCTCCGCCACTTCGCATCTATAAACAGAACCCAACCCCAGTCTATGGATGGTTTGAGGAATCCACGAGCTCTATGTCGACCTCGGTGGTGAGGACATCGGAGCCGGTCTCGGCAGAAGTAGATAAAATGCCAGTGTCAATACATTTGTGCAGGTTAAGCATCAGGCGAGAAATCAGAGTGACAGATATGCTGGGGGTAATACTTAGGATCGTTCCGTGTCTATCGCATCAGCCACCCACCAAGTAGTAAATGCGTTCAGGTTGCCTATAATGATATCCTTGCAAATCGTCAGTAAATAGTCAACCTGGTGAAGACATGCGGGTGTGTGCTCACTGGACCAGACTAAATCATGGTGTGAGCGTGTGAACCAATATTTCATTCCTTGACTTACGAAGTACGTCAAAGTATTAGGTAAATTGACCAATGCCATCCCTCTAAGAGAAAGCGGCTCAGATTTACTCCAACCATAGTTTCGCTGGCACTCACGCAAAGTATATCACACCTGTGCTCGGTTGGTTCAGTGTTTACAATACCGGTGCGATGAAGTAATACCATCGTGAAATATGACATCAAGAATATCTTTCCTGGATATCAAAGAGAACCGCGGCAATCCCCTAGTCTTCCAAGTCCTAAAGACTGTGAGGACAAAGATGAGTAGTTCGTAGATAAACATTGCTACCCATGTCGTCCCATGACCTGTAATTGGATAATTAGCACTCTTAATTTACATCCAGTTGTGACCTAGAATGCACTGACGGATCGATCTGCCGAATTTTTTGAGCAAGTGTATGGCATGATGAAGGGAAGGACATACGTCGCTGTTGTGTATATTTCATGGCAGTCGCCGTTGGCCACACTCTTTGCCGAATCGTGTCCAAAAGCTCCCACCTAAAACTTCAGCAGACTCTAAAGTCTAAATCGCGAACACGTACCGACGCTCCTGTTATGAGAACAACGCCGATGATTAACATCCATTTAAGCAGGCGCCTGTTGCAGCCGTAGAGAGCATAAGTGCGAAGAGTCAATGTGACTGAAGATTTGAAGATTTCAATATGTCTATGTCTTCCTTGCGATAAACTTCCAACTCACTGCAAATGAAGACTTGTTGGAAAAGACGTAACCCGTGTATGACCAGCAGGTATTTCGAACAGCTAAGTCTTTGTTGAGTAAAATAGTAGATATCCAAGAAGCAAGGTTGAAACCTCTGTGGAGATGAAGTGAGCCTGTCGGTCGAATATATGCACAAGAATGTACAACCTTGGCCGAAACGGGCAGAAAATTGCTAGCTAGGTCAAGGGTATTGCCGAGCACGGCAACATAGCGATTGATGAGAAATAACACTGCAGACAATGCTTTCGGACGACACCAGATAAACATGATTTCTTCTGGGAGAGTCATCATATGGTCGTATATCAGGATACCTAAAGTATTCAGTTATCTAAGTCGTCCGGACAATCAAGATAAAGGTCGCTGTACTGATTGCCACGAAAAGGGTGTATAAGTGCACCAACCTGGCAAATTGGAATGTTATGTCGGGATCAGCATACATAGTAAGAGTATTCGTTTATTACTCACGCATGCTGCACTTCCGAGTCAGTAGTACTATACATGAGAAACAGGATGTCATAAGAGGAGGGGGTGTTGAAGCTTGAGATCGACCGGAACGGTTTCATATGGTGTTATAAGGCCTGGTTCATTCAGGCCTGGTTTTCAGGCCTGGTTAATAAATGTTGTTGTTGTCAATGTCGACTTGACCTTACGGCCGTCGTCTCGTAAATGTTCCTCAGGCTGCTACCGGTCCAATAGTTTGTGTTCATACCTGGCAGCCCGAGGTAACATAAGTCGCGGTATGTTGTTGCCAAATCAGGAAAGGTTTTTCTCGAAGGTTTAGTCCGCATATGTAAGTCATTTGCATACGGCCATAAGGTCAAGTTGGCCGCGAGTGACTAGTGATGTGCGACCTCTCTATCTTTCAGAAACCATGTTCCCATTCAGCAGTCAACTGACGCAGACTGTGTCGGAGAAATGTTTGATGTATGAAGCTTTTTTCAATGTATTATCGTACTTATATATCATCTTCGTAAGTTGTCCTATTCGTTGAACTCGCGGTTTTTGCGCACAGCTGCCGCAGCATGATGGCCCCTCGTGCATCTACCTTGTTTTTTTCTCAACCCTAGTACCTGAATTCCATCATCCCGCTCGTACTACTCTTGACACCAATCTCACACCCCTAGTTATATCATTGTCGGTGGTGAATTTCTTTTTTTGGAACAAGACCGGGCGCCGCGTGGCGCGTTCGCACCAAGATCTAGGGCCAAATTCCCGGCTGGTCGACATCCCCTCAATTGCCTTTTCCTCAAGTTGTCGGTTGCGTGCGCCTTCACATTCTTTCTTCAGTGGTTTCCGCTGCATCCTGTATTTTTCCTTATTCTCCTACAATCTACTATATATCAATGTCTACATACATGCTCCTGTCATCAGTGGTCATAATTTTATATGGCATCCTCATCGGAAAATTAAAGACACGTTGTTTCATGATTAGAATTTGAACATACGTAAAGGACAAAAACATTGTCAAGGAGATGATGCTACCCAAGTTCTGTATGGGTGAGGGTGGCACACGAGGGACACGGGCACATGAGGATGAAGAAGCCAAAAAGTGGTGTATGGGGAAGCGCTGCCTTAACTTTGCGATGCGGTGACTCTAATCAAGGTCCGTCCGTCGGTGTTGCCAAGCGCTGAGATTCGTATCATCTGTAGGAAGTGAGAGCACGCAGAGGATTGAGGGAAGAATTCGGAGCAGCTAGCTCGGCGATGGATGTTGAAGGGAGTGACACAAACGTGGCAGAACAGTGCATGACAGGCACACGCGAGAGCAATGAACGTTTGAACTTTAACTTTGACAAGTTGAGAATGGCAAGGAACCATGCCTACCGAGCAGTCGGAGACACTAATGCTAATTGACGTGTTCAGGGACTCGTGTTCCCACCCTGTTGGGAGCCAATCTGCTTCAGGTCACTACACTCTAGATGAGAGGTTTCTACGTAAATATCTCGCATACCAGGTTGCATCCAAGAAGTGGACTAAAAGAACAATCGTTAATTTTCAACGAGAGTCTCCGTCACTTCGCATCCATAAACAGAATCCACTACCAACCCACTAATGGTCCAAGAAAACCGCGAACTCTACATCGACCCTGGTGGTAAGGACGTCGGAGCTGGTCTCGGCAGGGGTAGATAAAATGCCAGTGTCAATACATGCGTGCAGGTTAAGCATCATGCGAGAGATCAGAGTGACAGACATGCTGAGGGTCATACTCAGGCTCAGGATTGTTCAGTGTCTATCGCATCAACCACCCACCAAGTAGTAAACGCGCTCAGGCTGCCTCTGATGATTTCCTTGCAAATCGTCAGCAAATAGTCAACTCGGTGAAAACAGGCGAATATGTGCTCACTGGACCACACTAAATCATGGTGTAAGCGTGCGACTGAACTAATACTCCATTCATTGACTTACAAAGTATGTCAGAATGTTGGGTAAATTGACCAATGCCATCCCTCTAGCAGAAAGCGGATCAGATTCAATCGAATCATAGCTTTGCTAGCACTCTTACGCGAAGTACATCACACCTGCGCTCGGTTGGTTCAGTGTTTACAATACTGGTGCGAAGAAAAAATACCATCGTAGAATATGACATCAAGGATATCTCTTCTGGATATTGGGAAGAACCGCGGTAATCCCCTATTTATCCAAGTCCTGAAGACTGTGAGGACAAAGATGAGTAATTCGTAGATAAACATTACTACCCATGCCGTCCCGTGACCTGCGATTGGATGATTCAGTAATACCGTCAATTTACGTCCACATATGACTTAGAATGCACGGACGGATAGATCTGCCAGGACTTTTGAGCAGGTGTACGGAACGATGAAGGGAATGGCATACGTCGCTGTTGTATACATTTCAAGGCAGTCGGCATTGACCGCACTGTTTGGATCATGGCCAAAAATTGCCGCCTAAAAGTTCAGCAGACTCTACGATTTAAATTGCGAACACGTACCAATGCTCCTGCTATGAGAGCAAGGCCGATGATTATCATCCATTTAAGCAGGCGTCTGTTGCGGCCGTAGAGAGCATAGGTGCGAAGAGTCAATATAACTGAAATTTTGGGAACTTCAGTGTCTTTTTCGCGATAGACTTCCAACTCACTGCAAATAAAGATTTGTTGGAAAAGACGCAAGACGTATATGACCCACAGGTATTTCGAACAGCTAAGTCTTTGTTGAGTAAAATAGCAGATATCCAAAAAGCAAGGTTGAAACCTCTGTGGAGATGAAATGAGCCTGTCGGTCGAATACACACACAAGAATGCAGAACCTTGGCCGAAACGGGTAGAAGATTGTTAATTAGGTCAAGGGTATTGCCAAGGACGGCAACATAGCGATTGATGAGAAATAACACTGCAGACATTGCTTTCGGACGACACCAGATAAACATAATTTCTTCTGGGAGGGTCATCATATGGTCGTATATCAGGATACCTAAAGCATTCAGTTATCGTCCGGACAATCAAGATAAAGGTCGCAGTACTGATTGCCACGAAAAGGGTGTACGAGTTCAGCCTGGAAAATTGTAATGTTAGGTCGGGATCAGCAATACACAATAAATCTATACGTTTATCACTCACACCTGCTGTACTTCCAAGTCAGTAGCATACATCACAAAGGCGATATAACAAGAGGAAGGATTGTCCGAGAAACTTGAGATTGAGTCTGATTGACCAGAATGGTTTTATACTGGTATCATACTGTACAGCCCGCGTGTCTCACTCCGTTCTCGAGTATTGATCATCCATCATGATCCACTGTGCCATCAATAGCTATGTAGCCAACAAGAGCTGCAACAGGTGGAACGTTATCAACGGGATGTATTACGCTACAGAGTATTGCAGGGTGTTACAGAGTGCTACAGAGTGCTATAAAGCACTCTGTAGCAAACTATGTTTCCCTGATGAACTTGGGAGTCGAAAGTATCGTATACACGTTTGAGTGCTGTGCATTCAGGGCGTCCAATGTTCCAAGCTAGTCCTTCTACTAACCAGTATATGGTTAGCGGAATGATTACTGCCTCGGACCTAGAGGTAACTGCCACCATGGCGATCGATCAAAGTCCAGGGGAGTAAAATCGACTGTTTCGGTAATACGTTGGACCTAGACTTGGGATGGTGGCATTTCCATCTCTCCAGCTACGTCCACCTGCTGCATCTAGCAAATTCTGTTCAGAATCTCAAGCTCTCATACTCTTGGATAGACAGATAGACTCGTGATGGGGAGGCGAACATGTCCTTCGGTAAGTTCCGCTCGTATTTTATTCCAACTCCGCTTGTCACTGCAGTGCACGGTGCCGCACAGGTATGACAGTCCCGAGTCCATATGCCTCGAACCTCAACGCATTCATTGTCAGCTGTAAATCGGCACTAAGACGGGCTCATCGTGATCATCAAATCGAATTCTTCTGCATTTTGTCTGTAAGATTACAACACGCTAACTAAAAGCAGAGAAATTGCACAACTAGGAACAGAATCCAATCAACCAGAACCAGCCTAAAAATCGTGAGAGGAGAGCGCGGATTGCATGTCGAGGGTGGTAAAGACATCGAGGGTACGGCCATTGGCCCGGATGGCAGTGGATAAAATGCCATCATCCGTGGATTTGTGCAGGTTAAGCACCAGCCGAGAGATAAGAGTGACGGACATGCTGGGAGATTTTGTTCAAAATCGATCTGTGTGTGTTTATCGGCATCAATCACTCACCAACTAGTAAATGTGGCTAGATTTGCTCTGGTAATATCCTTATCAACTGTCAGGAAATAGCCAATACGATTATAAGCTGCAGTGGCTCACTGAACCACACTAAACCATGATGGTGTGAGCGTGTGACTCAATCAAAATCTCGTTTGTTGACTTACGTAGTATGTCAGGATGTTGGGTAAATTAATCAATGTCATCGCTCTGAATGAACGCAAATCAGTTTCACTGGGCTCAAATTACGGTTTTACTATCAATCTTACGCGAAGTACATCGCACCTGCATTTGCTTGGTTCAGAATTTATATCACAGGTGCGAGAAACGAAAATACCACCATGGAATATGATATCAAGGATATCTCTGCTATATGAAGTTAAGCGCGGAAATCCTCTAGTCTTGTAAGTCCTGAAGACTGTAAGGACAAAGATGAGTAGATCATAGACAGAAACTGCAACCCAAGCCAGCCCATGACCTGGAAGTGGATAAGGTAGAGTCATCATCAACCTGCATGCAACATGACTGAGAATTCACTGACGGGCAGCCCTACCGCAACTTTTGAGCATGCACACATACCGATGAAGGGAATAACATACGTCTTTGCACTGAATGTGTTATGACAATCACTTCCTTGGATGTACGGTGTAGTATTTGAATGACCTCCAAAAGAACCCGCCTAAAAGATCAGCATAATTTAGTCTAGAATGAAAAAGGATATGTAAACACGTACAGACGCTCCTCCTATAAGAGCAAGAGCGATGATTATCATGCAACTAAGCAGGCGCTTGCTACGACCGTACAGGGCATAAACGCGCAGAGTCAATGTGACTGAAAATATATCAAGGCATGCATTTATTGCGATTAACGTTTTACTCACAGGAAACAATGATTTGTTGAAGAAAAAGCGACAACTCTCTGATAAGCATGTATCTAGAACAGCTAAACGTTTGGTAAGAATGACAATATATCCAATAAGCAGGGTTGAAACCTCTGCAGAATTAAATTTTAAGCCTGGTAGATGCATAACGAAATTATCGAACCTCATCTGAAACGGCAGGCAAGAAATCGATAAACAAGCCAAACATATTGCCGACCAGGGCAACATAGCGATTGATGAGAAAGAACTTTGAAGACAGTATCTTTGGACGACACCAAATGAACACGATTTCTTCTGGGAGAGTCACCATATGATCGTATATCAGAATACCTGTGATATTTGTTATCCTCCTGAGAACAAAGATGGAAAGTCCCAATACTGTTTGCCACGAGAACAGTGTACAAGTGAAATAACCTGGTAAATTATAATGTCAAGGTCGTGAGATTCATGCACGTATAATTACTCACAACTGCTGTTTTTCAGTCAAATCCATTTCAGTGAGGCGATGGTGCAATCAAGTAGCGAGTGGGTGTCGAGAGTCTGACGTACTATTGGAACAGTGTTATATACGCCTTACCAGTGTCGCAGGAGATGACACAAGGAACTTATAGGGCCGTTATTCAAAGCCTTGGCGACGTTCTGACCACATCCACTTTACATGATATTATGCTAGGATCGCTCCTACCAAGTGGCGCCTGAGTAGGACCCCGAAGCCACAAGTTAAACAACGCACCTGCTAGTGCCTCTCTTTTATAACTAGACCTACATTAGAGAACTAGAAATACTCCTGATAAGTTGCATCAGGAGAATCCTCGTCAAGTTTTCCTTAAGTCATGATAATTTTGTGAACATATGCATCTGGGACCTACTGAGGTGTGACCAAATGCACATTAAGTAGGTTCGAACTCCAAGGATTTGCAGGGGGGTAGAACGTGTGACACATTGTGGTTAGGTTCGTCACCTGTCCAATAAGGTGGAGAACTTGTGGTGTGTCGACGAGTTGAAAGGATTGCATGAATCATGTCAACAAGCAAACGTGCGTACTTGATAGCAAGTCTCGTGACGAAACAATGACAGGACATGGGAATGCTTACATAAAACCTTAATTAAGTAAGTGGTTCTTCGACAACTAGGATATGATAATGTAGGTGTGCTTCGGAATGGCAACAGGTCACTACATACTCTAAATGATACGTTTCTACATTGATATGAAACTATCATAACATGCTATTCTTAAGAAAAGGACCAAAAGAACAACTTTTAACTCCCGAGAGTTTCCAATCCAATACCAACCTACCAATGGTCTGAGCAGACCGCAGACTCTACGTCGACCCTGGTGGTGAGGACGTCGGAGCTGGTCTCGGTAGGGGTAGATAAAATGCCAGTGTCAATACATCCGTGCAGGTTAAGCATCATGCGAGAGATCAGAGTGACAGATAGGCTAGGGGTCATACTCAGGCTTAAGATCGTTCAATGTCTATCGCATCAACCACCTACCAAGAAGTAAATGGGCCAAGGCTGCCTATACTGGTTTCCTTGTAAATAGTCAGTAAACATTCAACCTGGTGAAAACATACGGGTATGTGCTCACTGGACCACACTAAATCATGGTCTGAGCGTGACTGAAATAATACTTCATTCATTGACTTACGAAGTACGTCAGAATGTTGGGTAGATTGACCAATACCATCCCTCTAAGAGAAAGCATCAGATTAACTCCAGTCATCGTTTCGCAAGCTCACGCGAAGTACATCACACCTGCACTCGGTTAGTTCAGTATTTGTAATTATCGGTGTGATGAAAAAAATACCATCATGGAATATGACATCAAGGATATCTCCCCTAGATATTAGGGAGAACCGCGATAATCCCCTAATCTTCCAAGTCCTGAAGACTGTGAGGACAAAGATGAGTAATTCGTAGATAAATGTTGCTACCCATGCCATCCCATAACCTGCGATTGGGTAATTCCGTGGCATCATCAATTGACATCCGACGGTGACTTAGAATGCACTGACGGATAGATCTGCCAGGACTTTTGAGCAGGCGTGCGGAACGATGAATGGAACGACATACGTCTCTGTTGTGTATGTTGGAATGCAGTCGCCGTCGACCACACTGTTTGACTCATATCCGAGAGATACCGCCTAAAATTTTAGCAGACTTCAAAATTTAAATCATGAGCACGTACCAACCCTCCTACCCCAAGAGCAATGTAGATGATTCCCATACATTTAAGCAGGCGCTTACTACATCCATAGAGAGCATAAGTGCGAAGAGTCAATGTGACTGAAATTTTGGAAACTTCAGTGTCATTCTCGCGAAAGACTTTCAACTCACGGCAAATAAGGAATTGTTGGGAAACACGTAACACTTGTACAACCAACGTGATATCCAAACAGCTAAGTCTTTGTTGAGTACAATAGTAGATATTCAAAAAGCAAAGCTGAAACCTCTGTGGAAATGAAGTGAGCCTGCCAGTCAAATACACGCACAAGAATGCAGAACCTTGGTTGAAACGGTCAGGAAATTGCTAGCTAAGTCAAAAATATTGACGAGCACGGCAAAATAGCGATTGGCTAGAAACAACACTGCAGACATCGTTTTCGGACAACGCCAGATAAACACGATCTCTTCTGGGAGAGTTGCCATGTGATCGTATATTAGGATACCTAAAGTATTCAGTCATCGTCCTGAGAATCAAGATAAAAAATCGCAATACTGATTGCCATGAAAAGAGTATACAAGTGCACCAACCTGGCAAATTGTGATGTTAGGTCGGGATCAGCAATACACCATGCGTTTATCACTCACACCTGCTGTGCTCCAAAGTCAGTAGTATACATTAGAAGGATGATATAATAAGAGGAAAGGGTGTTGAGAGTTGATGGGAACTCACGATTTAATATTGGTGTTATACTATATAGCTGGCGTATTTCGTACTCCTCCGCAGATAATCATTGATGCTGTGTACAGAGGGCGATGTTCCAAGCTATTTCATATACTAATCAGTGTATTGCTGGTGCACGAATGATCCCTCAAGCCCTTACACTGCTAAGTATCCCATCGACAAGACGGTAATGCGCTATGTCTTGCAAGAATAATTGCCCGCACGGCGATTGATCAGGCTCCAAGGCCAAGGGTATAGAATCGACTGTTTCGGTAATACTGATGGGCGCTATGTACTAAGCACATGCAGTGCAGCACTAGCACAGATACGGCGGTCGGGAATCGGATGATGCGATACGCCGTTTGTTCAGCTAACAGTCCACCGGTTGTATTTTGCACATACTCTTGGATAGACCAGAGTGGCGGAGGCGGACATGTGTTTCGGTAAGTTCCGCTCGTGTTTTATGATGCTTGTTACCATGGGTTACTTACTTATGATGTCCGAGTCCATATATGCCTCAACAACTGGGAATCGATACCCGAGGTATTCTTGGTGATCATCAAATTGCATCAGGAGGCAGGTCAAATCATCATCAACTCCCCCCGCTACGTACGGTATTATTAGACCCATCAAATCACTTCGCTGACATCATCGAACGACTGCAACGCCGACGTAATTCACTGTTGTTCCATCTCCGTACGGGTCACGCACCACTCACCAAACACCTACGTCGAATAACGAAGTCAGCAACAGCAACATGCTCACAGTGCGAGGAAAGCAACGAATCAGTACACTACTTTTTATTCATTTGTCCAGCCTACACCAGACAACCCAATACCCTACACGCAGAACTGCACACGAAAGCGCACCATATGAAGCATTTACTCGATGAACCCGCTTGCTCAACACACCTGTTCAAGTACGTCGCAACTTCAAGAAGATTCGAAATGGTGTTCAGTGCCACGTTCCCCGCCCATAGCGAAGGCCCAGCAAAGAACATAGTTCACGAAGACTCCGAAATGGTGTTCGGTGACTCCGTCCAAGGAGAAGGACCAGCAAAGAAGTTAACGGAGACTCCGAAGCGCACCCATTGTACCCACTATCCTTTTCACCTTCAGCTGGTGTCAATGTCCGCGCTCCAACCAAGGACCATGGAACGAGACCCATCATCCAAGACAACAAAAAACGTACACACGGTATACAACATGTATCGTCTAACACAGGGCGTCGCTCCAACAGACAATAAACAAGGATCAAAAAAACAATTAGTTTGGAATCTTCTGCATCTCGTCTGCAAAATTACAACACGCTAACTCTGCGATCGTGAACAGAATCCAATCAGCTATAATCAGTATGAGGTCAACACTGTAACAGTCGGCACGTCGAGTCTGGTGGTAAAGACATCGAGGGCGAGGCTATCGTCCCGGATGGTGGTGGATAAAATGCCATCATCCGTAGATCTGTGCAGGTTAAGCACTAGCCGAGAGATGAGAGTGACGGACATGCTGGGGTCCATGTTCAAAATCGATCTGTGTTTATCGTTCATCGCATCAATCACTCACCAACTAGTAAATGTGGCTAGATTTCCTCTGGTGATATCCTTATCAATTGTCAGGAAATAGCCAACGCGATCGTAAGATGCGGTGTGTGCTTACTGAACCACACTAAACCATGATGGTGTGAGCCGTGCGACTCCATTAAAATCACTTTTGTTGACTTACGTAGTATGTCAGGATGTTGGGTATATTAATCAATACCATCGCTCTGAATAAACGCAGATCAGTTTCACTCGAATCACAGTGCGACCATCAATCTTACGCGAAATACATCGCACCTGCATTTACTTGTTTCAGAATTTATGTAACAGGTGCGACGAAACAAAATACCATCTTGAAATATGACATCAAAGATATTTCTGCTGGATCGAGCGAACGGCAGAAATCCCCTAGTCTTGCAAGTCCTGAAGACTGTGAGGACAAATATGAGTAATTCGTAGATAAAAACTGCAATCCAAGCCAGCCCATAACCTGCAAGTGGATGAGGTGATGGCATGATCAACTCGCATGCGACATGGCTGAGAATTCACTGACGGATGGCTCTGCCGCGATTTTTTGAGCAGGCACGCATACCGATGAAGGAAATGACATACGTCTCTTCTGTTAATGTGTTGTGACAATCACTTCCTTGAACGTAAGTCGCAACATTTGAATTATTTCCGAAAGAACCCGCCTGAAAAGATCAGCACGATCCAGTCTAGAACGAGAAAGGATATGCGAACACGTACAGACGCTCCTCCTATAAGAGCAAGACCGATGATCATCATGCAACTAAGCAAGCGTCTGCTACGATCGTACAGGGCATAAATGAGCAGAGTCAACGTGACTGAAAATCTATCAGGGCATGCATCTCTCGCGAACCAACTTCCTCACTCACGGCAAACGATGATTTGTTGAAGAAAAAGGAACAGCTCTCTGACTAGCATGTATCTTGAGCAGCTAAAACGTTTGGTAAGAACGACAACATCTTAATAAGTAGAGTTGAAACCTCTGCGGAAATGAATTGTGAGCCCGCCATAATATCTGGGTGGATGATATTGAAAAAACCAAACCTCATCTGAAACGGCAGGCAAGAAATCGATGCACAAGCCAAAGATATTGCCGACCAGGGCAAGATAGCGATTGACGAGGAAGAACATTGAAGACAGTATTTTCGGACGACGCCAAATAAACGCGACTTCTTCTGGGAGGGTCACCATATGATCGTATACCAGAATACCTATGATATCTGTGATCATCCTGAGAGCAAAAATAAAAAATCCCCAGTACTATTTGCGACGAGATTGGCGGTCAAGTGGAATAACCTGGTAAAATTGTAATGTCAAGATGAAGATACCGTGCGCGTATCACTCACAACTGCTGTTTTTCAGTGATATCCATCACAATGAAGCGACTCGGATGGTGCAATGTAGGAAGTGGGGTGTTGGGAATGCCTGACACATTATTACAACAATATTATATACATATTACTAGTGTTTCAGGAAACGATGGAGTAGCCCGGTAACGTTCCGATCTTTTGCAGAATCTCATTATCACAATTACAAAATATATCCGTATGGTAGACTCAATGTTGGTTCAGCTCACGTGACCGCTTTCAATTCAATATAATTCTAACGCATGGATGATGGGATGTTACGAAAAGGCACCCGCGCAGTCGTAGCCCTTTCACTGCCGCCACGGTCCGCAGTGTGATGTAGGAAATACGATATGTATAGGGCCATAAAAATACTCAACAGCTGCGCGCAGGAATGTAGGCTCTTTTTCGAGTTACGCAGCTGTGTACAGAAATGTGAATTCGAATTTATCAGATTATTTGCACGCTACCATCAAAGTTGCCATCGACGTCGCGCGATGCCCGTTCAAACGTACGTTCTTTTGACTAATCTGTGCAATGCTTTTCTCACGGGCAGATGATTGATATTGTTATGGTGTACATGTGTGGGAAAATTAGAATACGACTTTGTTAGTAACATGGTGTCCGTAGCCACGCATCAGCGTATACGTTACACGCACATGTCATGTGCATGCATGTTTCAGATTTGAATTTGAACATCCGAACGTCAATAGATAGAATGATCATAATCTACAACTTCAAGTTTACTTTCACTTTTGTAGACCACACCTCGGAGATATCCCACGAGGACGCCATGAATTTATGTGGCATGTATGGGGGTCTGACCTATGCAAGACGATAGACCCAGGCTCAAAGTGATTTGAGAATTTGAGGGGTACCACGATACGTGTTGGGGAATAAAGTGTTTTATATCGCGTATGTGCATACCGTCACGACAAGCTATAAGTACTACACGCGTGATTAGGTCGCTGACTCGAGGAACATAGACATATCTGCTGTATCTCAAGAAATACTAAGAAGTGCGTAGGTACAAAACTAGTCGTACTCGCGCGCAATGGCCGCGTTACCAAAATATACTGATCCGGGAACATCAAATGAATATGGAAATAAAAAAACTTGTATGTTGCATCATGCTAAAGGGTACTATGATCGTCACACGAGAGAATAACACACACCGGAAACTGTCACTGGATGAGAACGACGAGCTAGTGCGTACCTGATCCAACCTTCACGTTCTCCACCATCTCGCCATCGTCTGGCCTGTACTCGAAATTCTCTGGGCTGCCGTTGAATGATCCAAAGAAAGGAGTAGCTGGACTGAGAGTAGATGAGGCACGAGACGAGTAAGTTAACGCCGGAGATACGAGAGTAGGAGACCTCATGTCATTTTCGAATGATAGTTGTTTGACCAAAGACGGTGACTTCTGCATAGGAACGTATGCTTTTGAGGACACGGAAGTAGAACTGCGACGATGATCTTCTTGATCATCTGACCGAGGCAGGGACATTTGTGGCGAATGAAGATAATTCTGCGGATTACTATCGGATTGATCGTTGGTACCGGACGTAGCGATAGTGCTGTTTAGGTTATTGGAGCGGCTGTCCGTGTGTTGATAACTGTGCTGGGATGAATTCGACGCGAGAGGGGAACGAGGGAGATTAGCGACTTGTGCTTGCTGCCGCAGAGAAAGGTGCGAGCGCGAAGAGAACTGAGAGCGATGGTGCGACTGCAAAGGAGAATGCTTGGAATCATGCTGGGGTGGTGCAACAATTTCGATAGCACGACTAGGCGGTTTCGGGATCCTGACGTTGCCAGCGTCACTCCGGAAATGCAGCTCGTCCTGATAATGGGTGGGGAGGTCATAATGTGACCTGGACTCCAGCTGATGTTGGCCAAGAGCATGGAAGTCGTCTTCAGAGATTGGCGGTAGAGCGTCGCCCAAGAACTTCGGCCGGTTCGGCCCACTTAGGGCTCGACCAGTGAGCGGATAAGCGCCAACCTGTTCCGGGGCGTGGAATACTTGCGCGTTCGCATTGAGTTTACTTCCGGATTCTAATCGTCCAGATGAAGAGGCGCGCCGAGGAAGAGCGGAATCATGTGAGTGCACAAATTGCTGTTGGGTCTGCAGCTGCTGGTACTGTTGCTCGCGTATCCTCGCGTGAGCCTGAAGGATGAGCTCCTCGGCGGGAGTGAAGCCGTTCCTCGCCTGTATCTGGCTGCGAGGCTGCTGTGCAGACGGCTGGACGCTAGCCGTATACAGCGTTGCATTTGCGAGGGCTTGAAGATGGGCGCGCTGAGCATCATGCTCTTGATCAAGTGTCGACCCCGAGTAAGCGTGAGTTAGATTCAGATTGTGTTGCAGTGAATGCAGAAGGTCATCGGTGTAGGGATTCGGTTGAGGGTCCTGGTGCCTAGTCAACGGAGAACTGTCGTACGGATAACCAAGATGCCCTGGCAACGACGTAGATACGGGAATGTTCCCTGCTGACACGGAGGCTAGATTCAGGTTCGGATAGGAGTGATGAATACTCGATAGGGAAATCTCGTCACGAGGTTGCCCAATGATGGGGATGTCACGGGCACGATTTAAGCGGGATCTTGCGAGCGTGGGCCTGAAGCTCTTGGCCACGAAGGTTGAGTAGAGCAGCTTGAGCGATTGTCAAACGGACTGGAGACTGGTCCCCATTCTTGGATATTCTCTCTGATCGCTAACACGAGACACGTGGATCAGTTTAAAGCAAGATGCGTCTCAATCAGCGGACCGACCCTTAGCTCCCGTTGTTCAGCACTGTCAGCAAAACGGACGGAAATCCTGCATCCGGGGTCATTCCATCCACGGACCATTCGACCATGCAGGCGTTCAATGGTATCCTCTGCAGCTGCACGAGTCTCGAGTCTATACCGGGTGAATCAATTGTAGAACTTCAATTTTGTGAAAAAACTGACCGAACGAAAGCTATTATGCGAGGAGGTTCGCTGAGCTTTGTTTTAAAGAAGCGGCTGCTCTTGATGGTGTAAGGGTGCACCAAAGAAGCAAGGCTCTGTGTTCGCATGTAAATAACGTTGGATACGTGAACATCAGCTTTATATACCTCTTCGTCAATCGAGAGCGGAAGTCTGAAAAGAGATGGTCAGTATCAGCTCGAGCTCGTATCGAGGCGATCCTTACCCCTCGATGTATAGGTTGGTGGATAAGCCATCCTTCAGCTTTTCCATTCGCGCCTTGAAAGAATCTTCATCTTGCTCTATCTGAGAAGGGCTTTGCTGGGCGTACACCGTGCCAGGTATACGATGGACTTGCTGTACCGGAGATTTTTAAGAATACGGGTGCATACAAGAACAATAAATTGACCTTTGAGAACGATGGATGCAGATTGCGATATTTACGAAGACCTTCGATACATTTTTCTGCCGAATCGACGTCGCTGAACCTTTGCAAGAATGTGAGGTGGACGATCGCACAAAATACATATCCACCTACAAGACGAAACCATACCCTCTGTTTACCAGAACGTGAGTTTTGGAATTTTGTGCCATGGGAAAACCGGACATACGTTGGTTTCTCGCTCACATGCCTAGTAAATGACCTCACACTCTTCACCTCGCCAAATGGGCGAGTGAGAGCAAAGAGCTCCTGCTCCGGAAAATGAGGAGGCAGTCCATTGATATACACATTTGGGGTACGGTGTGATGCGCGAGACGCACTTGGGAGGCGCTGGGAAGGCGTCTCGGGACTCAACGACAACTGTGAGTCGCTTGAGTCAGGAAACATGTGGTCATATGGAAATTGCAAGCCTGTAGGACAGGAGGTGCTATACGAGGCTGCAACCCGATACGCAATGTGGATAAGTCGGGGAGATCATAGTTGATAAAATAAAATCTCACGAGAATTGGATGAAACTGCAGTAGGAAGACTATAAGACGGTGCCGTACCATTGTCCTGTAGCTTGAGAGACGGATTACTTGGTCTAGTGACAGCGTGGTTTGTAGACATAGAGATAGTATTAGAATGCAAAGAACTATTGGACTTGGGACTGGCAATGATAAATTTTTGAGACGGAGAGAGAGAAAGGTTGGGCTGAGATGAAGAAAATGATGTAGTGCTAGTGAGGGTATTATTGAGCGGCGACGAATCTGAATCCGGCGGTGTGGGTGGCGCTTGACGAGAAGAGATCGGAGTGTTCGGTACAGTGTCACAGGTAGTACCGGCTGAGGTGCTATGTTCAAGATGCTGAAATTGTTTGTTATCGAAGGTAGGAGAAGCTGGGAAAGCCAGAACGGCAGATTGCGGTGGCGAAGAGCAAGAAAGGCTCATACTGGAGGATCAGGGCAAGTGAGTTCGCGGGACAGAAAGGAAGCAAGCGAAGGGCAAGCTTTTAGGTAAGGTGAACGCCGGTGAACTGTAACGATTGCAATACGAATAGGATGGAGGAGTTGTGTTAAAATCGTTAAGAGTAGCGGTGTGATGATGGGGGGGGGGGGAAGGAAGAAACGAGGAAAAATGAACTTGCAAAGTTTATATTCATTTTTCAACATATGACGCACGGGACTTCGAGGTTGGAATGCTGAAAACCCAATAAAATGTGATGAAAGAAGCTTGGCTTTCACCATCTAATGTCATTGCATACCCCATTTTAGGTCGGTCGCTGCCCAGATTTGGCAACTCTTCAGAATGGCGCAACATGTCGAGGGCATTCCATGTCCCAAAGGTGATCCCGTTCGCGACTTCTTGGGTCCACAGTGCAATATTAAGCTTTAAGAAGCGTAGGCGAAGGCCAGAGAAAATCATTGCACAAACCTGACTGACGATCCTGGTCGCAAGAGAAAGTGACAGACCATGCCAACGGTAGCAAGGAAACTAGTACTTGCGATCCCAGCATCTGTTCGTATTCGATACTGCTTGGAAACAGACAACTATAAGTGTTTCATCGAGTGCCAAAAAGATCAAACCAAGCGCAGCGACTAGCAAGGGCGCTGACAGAAGCAGGTTCTGCGAATCCTGCGAAGGCGACTGAAAATGAATTGCGCGAGCAGCAAAATCTGAGCTTGCTTGAACCTGGCTCAACCTGACCTGTAATACGGTAATGCTCGAGCAATATTATTGTACCATGATCGCAGGAAAAACTGAGCTGCAAATCTTTTGGTGGCAGTGTTGAAGAATTTGAGGAGAGAGGCAGGGTGGCTGTGTCGTCTGCAAACTTCGCTCGGTTCGACCATGACACTACAATATGTCCCGCCCAAGTGACCAGTACCATAGTTTCGAGGTCACTGCTATTGGAGCGAGGTAAAAAGCTGTTGATCATTTGGTGCGTCCACGTACATGACTCGGACAATTTATATTTCGCTAATGTTTAATTGTACAGGTAATGGATATGGTCCTCCTTGTCGGACACTCGCTGCATCTCAAGGACAAGTTTGACGCTTGTAATTTGATCAAATATGTTTGATGCTGGTCTGTCTTACTGATACTACTAGGCAGACGTTACCGAAGGAAGCCATTCGTCTTATCTGGAACGTGTTTGACTCGTTCAGGCCAAACTTCTACGCCCACGAAGGACCTACAAATCCTCAAAATTTGATAGATAGTAAAATTTGACAGCTTCTTCACATCGATACCCTGGTGAGTCTGCATATTGTTTTTTCCTTTAAAAAAAGATGAGTGATTTGGGAAGCGACTGAACTTGTGCTCCAATTGATAGTTATGGTATTTGTATCTCTCTATATCCAATTGGGCCTCGCTCCTTGACAGATTCGTGGGTAATTTTGCACGTTGTTATGGAGAGAGCAAGATGATTCCTTTCAGATTCTACTAGCGCCCTCTCGCTTTACTTTCGCTTGCATTGATCCGAGATAACAGCCCTGCGTAGGTGATCTAATTCTACATCTAGGTATGGCCGCAGATGCAGCTTGTGGTCAATTGACAGCTAGTAGTACTAGTGAGCATGACGCCCCTGTCTGTGCAAGAGTGGGATGCACCGACCCCCTAACACGTGCTTGGGGAGTTCTAATCGTATGTCCGACTTACAATGTATCAACTTCTCCAGGGGCCTCCTGTGTACGTTACAGTGAGTGTCAAATTTCTCAATGTTCGCCGTGAATGTCGCAGATGTATATATTCCCAACAATCCTATCAGTATTCTTATTCAGATACGGCAATATTAATCACATCAACGCCGACGAAGCACATCTTCCCCGCTTCGCGTATTACGACTCTTATCTGCCCTGGCGTAAGTCCGTTGGTCTATCTCACAAGAATCGTCGAGTGTTGTCCGGCGTTCACGGACACGCGGTAAGTTGGTGGACGAGTTTCCGCGGAGGCACCTCGCTCAAAGTTCATTGACAACTTCAAGTTGAAGTTGGCGACCTCACCTTAGCGTTGATGCAGAATCATTGAAGACAACTGCAGCACGAGTGACCATTTAACCTATACATTTCTTGAATACCGCGGCCTCCGAAACCCTTGAATCAGAGTGCATTGTGCCCTTCCTTGGTGTTCGTTTAGGAGTGAGATCTAGCTTGGCAGTATCTTCAGCTTCTAAACGGTCCGGTTCCGAGTTGCTCATCAATGTTATAACGTGTGTAACAAATGCTTTACGAAGAGAACTTTGTGACTTTGATAGGTGCCCCGCAGGTAACAAACCTTGGCGTGTACCCTGAATCACCCGTTCCTTGAATGATACCAGGAACTGGACCTGCACTACTTAGAATGAGGATGCATGACCTCGGATCCGAGGACCTCTAGGTGTGGAGTAGTGGTATTTGGTACGTTTTGATAAGATAAGATCAGCCTAGTACTACTGACGTGGCTATGCCACGGTCACCCGATTCCACTTTGCTAATAATGTACAGCTGGTAACAATAGATAACGATACGTCAGTCCATAACACAGAAACAGAGAACACGCGACTTCAGTTAGGACACATCCATATCCAGATCCTCTGACGGTCGTCCTGCCTTGTCCGTCATTTGCGATGACGGTGGAGTATCATCTATATCACTCCACGCAGAAAAGTCATCGATGCTAACGCCCAAATCCGACAATTCTTGCAAACTTGCATATTCCGCGGCATAAGCCTCGATTTCCTCTTGCTCTAGATCCTCCGGCGTCACACTATAACTGTCAGGGGGCATTTCTGGAGCACATCCAACTTGAACCCATTTGATACCGTTCAGAATAGGAGAAACTGACGTTGCAATTCACTTTCCCACCGGTTTACATCCTCCATGTCTGGGTCGAGCGAAGATCCCACATCGTAAGAATAAGAAAGTCGATAGGAATGCTTTTGCTTTTGCGCAGTATTGGCAATGATTCTCCGAAAGAGCTGAGAGACGAGCGTCCGTTAATGAGCGTCGTCAAACTCCCCCCTATCAGGAAAGTCACTTACCTCGTCTTGCATAACAAATTCATCGTCTTCATCCTCATCGCAGTCCATCTCAGAATCAAAAAACACGTCACTGCTGCTACTCGTCCTTTGTTTTTCAACTTTATCATGTCGTTGTTTCTGGGCGCGCTCTAGACATCGCGCTTTAAAACGATCACGTAAAAATGTTTTTTGAGGGTTTTCTGGAGTCTGGCTACCAGAAAGCGTGCATGGGAGCTTAGTGGCCGCACTTCTGGATGAACTGGTTACGCGAGCTTTATATTGGGCTTGTCGTCTTGCTTGTGCGGCAGCTACCGGCGATGATTTTGGAGAAGCCAGGGGTGACGAAGCAAGCGGTTGGTGACTCCTTGCAGAGTAATAAGATGAACGTCCAGGAGTAGAGGGAGTCTGGAAGATGGGACTAGAACTTTGCATGCTCAGCATCTTGTTGGACGTTGCCGTGGCGAATGATGAGACGGTCCAAGAGTGGCGCGTTTGTTGTAGTTTGTTGACGTGTTTGAAACAGTGTTCAGTGCTTCCACACCAAGTTCATGACAATACTATGACCGCTGCCTCGACCCGCAGAGGCCGGCATTTCAAGTCATTGGAACAGCCCCTTGATATGACCATGATCGCCGACAAAGGTGGCATGCTGGCGGATAAAACGGTATCAAATTGCCTACCACCCAAATTAAATACAACATTGTAGAAGTTCTTCGGCACGAAAATGGTAAGCTTCAGCTTCTCATTCATGAACAACGTGGCGACTACTCGTTCGTTCAGCGTTTTTTTACATCTAGGCATCTTACACGGGCACGAAATTGATGACTCCGGAGGTGGTTGCTGGAAACTACCGAGGCGATCATTAATTCGGCCATTGAACATGATCAGGGCGAGGGTATAACTTCTATGCTGAAAATTATCAGCTTGCCAGGTGTGCACTCAACTGAAATGAACATGAGATTGAGACGCAATCTAGGAAAATATTAGTGACGGTACAGCACATGACGTGGCGGTCACTCGCGCATTGAACTATGAATGCGCATCGCACACCATGACAGCGGCGCTGCGGCTTGTGCCCTGCCGTTCATTTTTGCCGCGGATGAGTGACTGAGCAGAACTGCAAGCACCTCATCATGGCTGTCACGGCCTTAGTGGCATTACGACTTGCGACCTTGATTACATATTTGCGCTAGCACTCGGTCCACCAGGATGTTTATTCGGTTGACTAATATACACTAGTATTTGCTCTTCTTTAGTGTGCTGATTTTTTCTAAAATGCTTCTTCAGTGACACGCGGAAGAAAACGAAACGTTAGCATTTGAAGTATTACCTAGGGCGGTAGCAGTATGGTAAAACATTCTTCCGCACTCCGGCCTTCGTCGATTCTGTTTTTAGAATCGACAAAAGCAATATCCGACTTTCGCATAGAAGCAAGCCCAGCCGGGGTCCTGAAACTAATCCAAGCTGCGGCTCAAAGCGCTCAAAGTCTGTGGCGTTACCGAGGTGGCTATGTATTCATGAGGGACAACATTTAGGACCTGATCTTGGCTCTTTTGAGAGCTGCTGATTCCGATCACCGGTCTATCTAATTCGGACTGAGCATATTTTGCCAATCACGCGCGTTTCGTAGTCGAAACAGCGTCGTGTCGTGACCAAAAATGCCAGCGACACGGTGCCCCGTACTTGATAGCCTTCGCGTTTTCTCCGCAGACCAGTGCAACTGGAGGCTGTTCTAATTCCAAATTTTGCTACGTTCTGGAAGATACGATTCGACCTCTTCTTTGGGCCTGCCTGTCAGAGAACATTCAGTCTGACAGGTGATCAAACCTTCAATATATCTGACCGAGCATGTTTCGATATCTCCATTGAATTTTTTTTAATTATGGCATCCTGAGATCTGGTATCCTGCCTTCCGGTCGCGAGCAGCCCAAAAACATGAATCAATTAGACCTGCCGAAAGCTTATAATGGAGCAGAGTCTTGTACGATTGGCATAACCGGCTTTGGGCCCCAATCTCTTCCTCGACATGTTCTTCCAGTCCCAACATCGACTTGACTGGTGTGTATCCAGCTATTCCCCTGTGTTTACACACTTACCCGTGAATCTCATCTCTCAGCGCCGCCAAACAAGAGGAACGACAGAGGTCATTGGATAGTTTACCCTCGTCGTTCTTCGAGCCATGCACAGAGTCCGATAATAAGGTGCTTGAATTGCCCCTAAGCGAACTAGTCCAGCGCCATAACGCAGGATCACTATCAACGGCGAGCATTCTGAATGCTTACGGAAAGAAAGCAATCTCAGCACAAAAATCCACCAATTGCCTAGCCGGAGTCATGATTCAAGAAGCTCTAAACCCCAAACTTCCACCTTCTCCATCCGGTTCAGACTGCACAGACATTCCCGACCAACGCCCGAAACCCCTTTCTGGTGTTCCCATCAGTATCAAAGACTGTATCGATATCGAAGGCTACGACACCACCGTGGGCTATTCCTCTAAAGTTAATCATCCCGTTTCATCGTCGGCAGCGATAGTCCGACTTCTTCATGATGCAGGGGCGATTACTCACGTGAAGACTACCGTACCTCCTGGTCTTCTCGGACTAGAAACATCATCAGACCTTTTTGGGCGAACGAGTAATCCGTATAACCAGAATTACTCCAGTGGCGCTTCGACGGGTGGTGGGGGCGCACTTCTTGCATGCAGAGGGAGCGTTATAGAAGTCGGCACAGATCTTGGTGGCAGCATAAGATTGCCTGCCCATTTTTGTGGAATATATGCTATGAGGTCTTCGATTGGACGTTTTCCGTGCCAGGGCACGCTTTCCCCCATACCTGGACTAGAGTCGGTGGCTACTATATCCGCTCCGATGTCTCGAAGACTGGAAGATCTTGAAGAGTTTTGGAAGCGTGTCGTGGAGATGAGGCCATGGGAGTATGATCATACGGTTCGTCGAGTTCTCGTGTTAAGCGTCCGCCTGACCTGATGATTGCTGCAGTGTGTTCCATTACCCTGGCGACCCGTAAACCTTCGAGAGACGAAGCTAAAGTTTGGAGTCGTTTGGGAAGATGGTTAGCCCTTTTTACGCTGCTTTTTACATTCGTTCCTCATATGCATAGGCATTGTTTCTCCCTCTCCTGCTTGTCGTCGTGCTTTGGAATGGGTCTGTGATGCATTGGAGAAGCAAGGCCATGAAGTAGTTGATTTGTGCGTCCAAACCGCTCTAATCTTGAATTTTGCTGATCAATAGCATCACCCAGTTCACCCCCTAGCATCCCAGAAGGTCTAAATGTCGGACTCCAGTTATGTTTTGGAGATGGGGGTGAGCGTCTTTCTATTGCGCTGTGAGCCACATATGCTGAACTCTTCTTAGGGGCTGGTTTCTTTAATCCCGTGCGCAAGGACGAGAAACTTGACCCCGTGATGGTTGCTATCAAATCTTTATTGGGGATGCCCCTTTGGATCAAGAAGTTCCTGGCGATGATAACGCGTAAAACAACTGGTGATGAGGTCTGGGCATCAATGCTCGAGACGGTCCACCTCAAATCCCCAGCCGAGGAACGCGTGCTCGTCGTCTCCCGAGACGAGTACAGAGAAAAGTGGAACCAAGCATGGGAAGATGAAAGATTCGACTTTGTCCTGACGGTTCCATATGCATTGCCCGCTATCCCTACTGGAACCGCAGAGAAGGCGACCCTGGTGTCTGCTTCCTACATGATGATTTTCAATATCGTAAGCTTTTCATTTTAGTCATCGTGTTATCATCGTTGGCTTAATGGCGAATAGTTGGACTATGTTGCTGGCGTTCTCCCGGTATCTTTTGTTGACCGCCAGTCGGACGCGCTACCGAAGGATTTCATGAAGAGTTCCGAATACAAGAACATGGGATTGATTTCTAAGGGAGCGTACTCTGTTTACGACGCGGATAAAATGCACGGACTGCCCCTTGGCGTGCAGGTCGTTGGAAAGCGTTTTGAGGAAGAGAAAGTCTTGCAGGGGATGAAGGTCGTTGAAGACGCTCTCGAGGCATGTGGTCGCAAGTTCGTTCCCCGGGAATTTTAGGGTGACCCATCGTTAAATCTATGCGGTAAACTTGTACACTATCTTTGTTTGTTATCAAATGTTCCTGCTTCACGTCCCTGTAGTCGTCATATTGCTAGAACCTTGTTATAATGATTCAGGGCGTCCATTTTCCGTACTTTACATAATTTATATTGTGCGTGTGATAGGAGACTTGATAGCTGCAAATGACTGACAAATGCACAGGAAGCGGCATCAATTGATGACCGAATTCCAGCCCGTGCTTTTACAAATCCTGGCAGAGCTGACGCTCCGTATCTTCTAACCAACTCCTCAGAATTGAAATCCCGGCTAGTGATCAGAGATATAGACGGCTTTTGGGCCTTACTTCTTTTAATACATGGTGAAGCATGGTTTCGTATCTGGGGATGGTATAGAACCTCGCCCTGCAAGAAGATGAGCGGGTTTAGTGCGGATAATCCATATCCGAGTCACATCTGCAGCATGATCCCTGTGAAGGAGTACACATCGCTCTTTTAGATGAAGTCTGGTTTCATCATCGAATATCCAGTATTCTAGTGCCATATGCTACGTAGCGCATGAGGCATTGGGTAGGCAACAACGCCTGTCTTATGCTTCCAGGAAAGGGGGCAGAGAGACCGAAATCAGCGAGGCGTGCCTTTCTATTCTTGTGAACGAGGATATCATTTCAAAGAAGCTTCAGATGGACATTCATAGATTTCATTGGCACGCACGCACACCGCTCAGGTCCGTGAACTATTGACTGCGAATGGACTACCCAAAGTGTTGGAGTTATTTGAGTCCTATCTCATGCTTGTGCTGAAGGCATCCCGCCAGAGAGGCGCTTTCTAACCATGGCGAGACAGAACATATGCAAACCCTCTGGAATTGCAGTGACCCTTTCCCTTTTGAGCTGTTGAATAAACTCTGTCAGATCCACAACGCTGAAGACGATGAGCCCAGCAGTAGCGTGCAATAAGATAACTCACCCAAGACTCTTGACTAAGATTGAATAGAGAACATTCTCGATCGAAGGACGAGAATTATCTTCCAACAGGCACCGTCACCAAGCTCAGGTGCATCTCATCAATCTTTGAACTTGAGCTGCATCAGATAAAGTTCGCAAGGATCATACTTCCATAGTCAGAAGATAGGACTCTGTCCCTTATCTTTTCAAAAAGCACTCGACTCTCTTTCTGGATCCATTAGTACGGCATCTTGCCCAACAATACCTAGAGTACAAGTGTAAAACGTATCCAAGGTTGATGTACTGCATAAACGCACCAGAATTGCGATGCAGCCATACGAATACACATCTCCGGATTTGGTTGATTTTGGTACTCCTGTCTAGCCACAGCTAGCAATATGCTCGGGTGAAACATATCTCGTATTTCCTTCACAGCGGATCCTCTATCGAGAAACGCATGAATCAACGATAATTACCCTACACAATGTATCTTGTCTAAGTCATGCTGACTTTAACGTTATCCGACATTTTCTTGATCGAAACCTGTTGGCTGGTCAGTTATGTACAGCCCAGCAATATATGCGAATGCACTAACCTCGGTTATGTCCGACTCCTGCAACTACACTCACATTTCAGAGTCGAACTGGGGTAGCTGAAACCATCGGTATATCAGTCTCACTTTGTAAGAACTGTCTGTGGGTTGATTTCACTGCAAGATTCGACAGAAACGCCTTCGTAGTCTCTGTGATGTTTGTCCGTAACCAGAAGAAGCCCGCAATGTCAGCAATTGACAAAACTTTTCACTTGACCAGCATCCTCCGAGTCGTGCGACCACCTGGATGTCTTCGTCAACTGGGAGAACAGTTCAACCCCTCGCGTCTTCGACCAAAAAACAGCAATAGCGTTCTGTACATTGTGATAAGGCTGACGTCCAGAAAACACCTACACGATGTCAATAATATAACATTGAATGGAAACATGCAGCACACCTGCATCATGATACAGCTATAAGACCACACATCACAGGCCTTGGTTGGTTTGATGATGCCCATAAGTGCCTCCGGCGCCATCCACCGGATATTGCCTGCATGGAGATAGTCTCGGATTCTGCGACATATTGTGGGTTTCAACATTTTACCTCTTGCAAGATTTTAATCAAAAGCATATCTGAACCTGGCTAGAGCATCCCAGACCTAGCCTAGAGCGTTCCAGAGCACTCTAGAATACCTTTCGAATGTAATTTTACTGGCGGCAAAAGGTGGTAAAATGTCAGTCTCCCGACGTGCGAGGATCATCGATAAACCGAAGTTCCCGATATAGAGCATCCCATCACCGCTGATCAAGATATTAGTCTAGATTACCGAACCGTCATTTCCGGCTGGAGTAGGGTGGAAAATAACACCTACGCCAGTGAGGCCACCATGGACTTGATATTATTGTCATGCACTGCAGCAGATCAAACAACCAAAATGCAACAACCGATTGCCCACTCACAATAATGAAGCCAGCTGCCACTTCCTGACCTGACATGTCAAGTCAGGACTTCACTCGTCACCACAGATAGAAAATGCATACCATAGTCAACTTCTTCTCTCTTGAAAGATTAACTTTCCGTCTTAAATAGTCATTTAGTGATCTATTTTCCATCCATGAAGTAACAAACACAGGAAGTGACCCAAATCCCTCAGTAACACCCTCAGGAGGAAAAATGTTATCGTGCGACAATGGCAAAGTCAATCATTCCTGACAAAATACGCTTCCAAAGCAGACCGACCACGCTGCGTTGAATTTTGTTGTGTTTGGAGGATCAACGATTCAAACGTTCTGACATAACATAAGTGCGGAACACAACCTGAAGGAACCTATTAATATCGGAAGCGATATATGTTTAACACGGTTCCGATTGGGTTGCTGCTAAACCGTACCATACCTGATGCATATGTCCAAACCAGTCCTCGAAGCGGAAGATTGCCGACCCTAAAGTCCCATGGAGAAAACTCTTAGTCCCAAACATTCGGCTACCAGAGAGGTATCCCAGAGGAATCGGCTCCTGCTGGCTCGCAGCAATCATCCCAGGGTATATTCAACATGGGAGACGACGCGGAGTTTTCGTTGTGTTTAAATTCAAGTGTTGAGTGACTGAACTGAAGGAGCGTAGTTAACATTACAGAGTCCAACCCGTTGAAGATGAAGACTGAGTTTGATGGCGTCAGTGAGGAGCCCTAGTAGTAGGTGCTGTAACTCAACGAAAACGGGAAGTCTTCTCACAAGCTCCGTGTCACACGATCGTTCCAGAAACCCTTAGCTTGAAACAATGATACAGACCAGTATCGGTCTCTGATGCAACAAGTAGGCCTATGTGTCACTGAGAGGTCTGTGGAGGCAGATTGGGTCATAAAAATGTTGCCGGTGCTTGTGTTCATCGTGGTAATGCAGTGAGTAGCATCAAGGTACACTTGAGTATTCAAATTTGGCTCCGTAACAACGCCCAAGTAAACACTGGAAAACAATCTGAATGGAATGGTCTCATTCACTACTAATACTCCTTTCTCTTCGAATTCTCCTCTTCGTCAACGATAGCAGTAGTGAGGAGCATTTCGGACGACTTTGTCAATTTTTGTTAGGATATCACTGGCTGTGCTCTGCCTAAAGTTTTACTGGCAGTCCAGGCAGTGGCAGTCCCGGAAGCATTTGCCTTACTCCGCTTGTCGTTTGTCGAGGAACTTAGCGTCTACCGCGTCAGGTTTACCTGGGTTTTCGTATCAGTCCTTTAGGGTGAGTAGGTCGTTTGTGGTCTTATAGACTATCCATTGTTTACTCACCCTACTTTCACCAGTCGTGTCTTCCGTCGGTCTCAGCAGCAGGTGAGATCCGCGACGACCTAGCACTGCTATACACCCAGCCTCACGCCGTTAAGTACGTGGGTACTATCTGTCTCCTTCATGGATTGTGGGGCTGAGTCTGATAAATATAGCACCATTAGCCGTTGTCAATCATAAGTGGAGCTCACACTACCGCGTCATATTTAGCCATTCCTCCCATCGTGAACATATCATCTCACCAGTGATTCTGTCCCACTCGCCCAAAGCCTCCACTATCCCTGCGAACATCAGTGTCATAATAGTCGCTTGATCAGTCGCCTCGTGTGCTCGGTGATCAGCTTTCGTTGTCAACCGGTCAGGGCCTTCGCACCCTCAGATCGAAACAAGCGGTTTTTGTAGGCATTTTAACACGGATATTTCCCTCATCCCCAGGGTTGATTGTCGACTGCGCTTAACTTCCCACCTTCGCTTTCATTTTGTGCTTCATCTTATCAGTTGAACCAGCAGCCTGACACCTGCAGGCTTGCTGTGAAGTGCTTTCCAACGTGCTGTACCTGTTCAGGAACGACTCGATTTTCAGTTGTCTGTCTTTTATCCCGACTGTTGCGTTCAAAATTAGGCGCGATGGATGTACCTGCCACTGCCTCACATGAGCAGGCTATGGAAAATCAACCTTCATCTGATGATCCACCCTCGTTCCTACCGCAGTCAGACGCTGGCGAGCGTCCGTCGACAGCGCACGCAAGTGCTTCGCCTTCGTTAGGTCGTGGAACTTTCTACCCTCCTGTTCCACCCTCTGAACGCCCTTTCACTGTTCACGGTACCTCAAGTGTGCTCCCACATGCTACATTCACCTCAGGCCCATACAACTCTCCAAGTGCACGAACGTCGTTCACTCATGTCGATGTCGACAGCGTTCCGAACTTTGGAGCATATCCTGCCCTTCCAAACTCAATTTTGGGACAAGCTTCGCCGGACACTCCAATGAACGACGCTGAAGCAGTTGCACTGTCTGCAGTAGATGGATCTCCTACACCAGAAAACGTTGTACCTCAGACATCTCAAGTGTCCCTAACATTCCTCCTCGTCTCTGGCCGAAGGCGGACTATGTCGTTCGATCCAGCAATAACAATTGGAAGGGTCAAAGAACTGGTATGGAACGCGTGGCCCGTAGGTGGGTGTTATAAACCCTGCAGTCCTGGATTCCATTGTTATAACTGTTCTCGTCCGCAGATTGGCAAGATGAAAGTCCCCAAGCCCCATCGCATTTGCGAATTCTTTATTTAGGCAAGATTTTGCAAGACGAGGACACTCTTACTCGTGAGTGTGCTTGTCACTCATGACGTCTTGCTTATATAAACGAATGGTGTGATTACAAGATCTTGCATTTCCAACTTCTTTACAGTCAGATTCGGCTTCCCTGCCCACAATCGTTCATCTTTCTATTCGCCCCTCGAACACCTCAACGGTTGATGATACTATGAAGAAAAGACGTCTTAGCAATGCATTTTCCCGTAGGGGAACAATAAACAACGACGCAGCGATCGTGCACGAAGGTGCCGATAATACCGGATCGGGATGTTGTGGATGCGTTATTTGCTAATGTGGTCCCGACGATTCGTCGGTTTGGTCTGGAAGCATGTCAAGCCAAGATGCACGTCAGAATGAGCGCGAATGCGCGTGATGTCTGCTAACAACATGTGGGATAAGTTTGTTTATATGGAGGAGGACTGATTTTTTTTTACCATGGTATGCAACGTATCTTTCGCGTGCTGCTCGAGAAACGGGTGGACATATAACATACTATTGCAGCTAATTCATCTGATCACTTCTTTACACATTTCACCTTCAATTCATCTATGACTTATAGTACTCATTTGGACAAACTTGAACCTTGCTTGCAACTCTTCTCAATCCCCATCGAATGTTGAACAATGATAGTCCTCAGTGGCTCAATAACCGCAAAAGGGTGACAATAGGGACACGGTTTATCGTGCATGGGTGTAAATAAGCCAAAATACGTTTCATGTTTATATATATAGTCGAATGCAAGTTCAATCTACTCTTGTGTTGATGCTGAGATGCCTCTCTACCTTTTTCTTCGACAGTTCAGTGCTGGCATCTGTATCGAGAGAAGCTGGAGGATCACTGGATTCTGATTCTCAGCCTCGACCTCGACCTCCGAAGTGAGTTCGCCACTCTCCTGACTGAGATGAACATGATTCCCCAAGTCTCCTGGTTGTTTCTCTTAATACACGTATATCATATCACTGAAAGTTTACAGACAGCGTGTTACGTCGCGAACTCGATGTCTGTGAACTTGCGGTGCCATTGTATTACATAATCTAGGGGTAGTTTAATAATACGTTTTGGCTCGAACTTGATTCTCCAAAGGTTCTCCCGGCTTTCTACCTGATACAGAAAAACCAAACACATGAATTTGGGTGCCAGCTAACTTATAAAAGATTATCATCTCCGGCCAGTGATCCGACGAGCTTCTATAGCTACCTCCCTAAGTAACCTGTCAGCGGTTGACTAGTATGATGGCCGTGGACAACTCTCTCTCCCACTCACCTTTTCCCATTATCCATGACTCGTCTCTCACCCAGGTCGGTCGCAATCGTCGTCGTTGCCTGCGTTCTAGGGATCACATTTCGCAGTATCGTATTTGCACCGCCTAATAATACCATCATCGAGGTCGAGGTTCTAACTTCACCGCATTCTGATTCTCCCACGTCGCCACACTCTCCCATATCTCCTAACTATTTTACAGAAGACGACCGATTCGGCTCTGTTGATGACATACCAAACACTGACCATGTATGGGAGAAACAGCCTCCTCCACTCGGCCATCATCATTATGGTGATGACGGTTTGCTCGTGGTCAACCCAAACGGTCCTCATCCAATATTTGAGCTTATCGACCGAGCTGAGAAGGCTTGGGAAAAGAAGCTTGGCCGCGCAAGCAAGACACTAGCTGAAGCCGTCGCAGAATACAAACGAAGATACCACAGGCCTCCTCCCATTCACTTCGAGAAATGGTACGTGGTCAGCATACAAACCAAGGTCACACGAGCTTCATAGAGTCACTTGTAGGTGGGACTATGTAGTGGCACACAACGTCCAACTTCCAGATGAATACGACGAGATATACCAAGATTTGGAGCCTTTCTGGGGCATTGATCCCCTGGATTTCCAGAAGAACATAGAGGAACTGGAGGCGCAAGAAAATACTGTCGTTATTGCAAAAACAGACAAAAGCTCCTCGGTCGAGGTCGTCGGCTATCGTTTACCACCAGATAGTGTCTCAAGGCTCATCAGTCGCATTGACAATGTCCTACAACTCCTCCAGGATATAAAAGATGATCTGCCTCCTTTCCGTGCCGTTTTTTCGCCTCATGACAATCCCTCTATGCTATCGGATTATGGTGTTAAATCCATGGCACTTGACGCGGCCGCTTCCCGTTACAGTATGTTCATTCTAATTGACTTATTGCTCTGTGACACGTTTTGCTCACACGATATTAAGCTCTGAAACAGAATGAATTTCCACCCGTGCAGCGGACAGGGTGGCTTTCTGCCTGCCATTCATCATCTCCCGCGTGGCAACATCCCGTCGATCTCGATAAACCCGCCGAGCACCCATTGAACAAAACCTTCATTTCCGACCATCGCCTCTCTATGGACCCGTGCCTGAATCCTTCTCTTTTCCGCAGCCACGGCCAGTTTTTGTCGCACGACGCAGGGCCGGATCCTCGGAGCACGCTCGTTCCGCGTTTTTCCCTCTGTTCGACTGTAATTCATCATGATATTCGACCGGCTGTTCCCTACAGCTGGGTCGAGGACCTTCCTGACTCAGACAACCCGCCATGGGAAAAGAGGACAGACGAAAGATTACTCTGGCGTGGCACTAATACTGGCATATTTCATGGCGCCAAGACCAGATGGCGGCAAGGGCACAGAGACCATATGATACAGTTTGTCAACGATATGGCAGGAACAGCGGACGTGCTTCGTTCGCCTCTGAATGACTCTGAGCCTGTTGGAGAGCCCGTACCTTTGCGCAAAGCATACCTCAATCCTGCGTTGATTGACATTCAATTCGCCGGAAAGGCAGGTTCTTGCGAAGACCTCTGTGATCAGCTGGATAGACTTTATGACTGGAGAAAAATGCAAACGCTTCAAGAGGCTGGCAATTATAAATATGTCTTTGATGTCAGTCGGTCTGTTAGATTCGATGATGGCACTCTACTTACCCCCTTTCAGATCGATGGACATGGGTGGTCAGGGCGGTTTAAGCGCCTCATCACATCGAATGCACTTGTATTTAAAACTACGATATACCCTGAGTGGTGAGTACTCGTCTAGTCCAATTGGCGCAAAAGAAACAATCCATGTTCGTAGGTTTATGGATCGAATTGCACCTTGGGTACACTATGTGCCTGTGCAGATAGATTTATCTGATTTATATGATGCGTTCACTTTCTTCCGTGGCGGACCTCAAGGAGAAGGTGCGCATGAAGACTTGGCGAAGAAGATAGCAGGAGCCGGGCGCGAATGGAGCAAACAATACTGGAGACAGGAAGATCTGACAGCATACACGTTCCGGTAGGATCCATCTTTTTCACAGCAGGCAGTCGTCCTTGACCAGTTGATTCAAGTTTATTCCTCGAGTATGCACGCGTCTCCAGTCTTGATCGTGAGGCAATGACATACAAAGAAGACTTGTAGTAGTTCGTACTGGACTTTTCTAGGATCACGCGGGTTGATGGACATACGGTACATATATGGGTAATCTTTATTGCCGAGTTCCCCGGTTATTCCATGATGCTCTCGTGGACAATGACAAGTTGCAACTGCTTTGATACGAGGGGCCATTGACTCCCTCCGAGGATCCAGCCGGTTTTGTTTATCTAGCTGTCGTTAGTCATTACTCACTGCAATGTCGAACTTTGAATGGGAATCGCATGCATTTTGGATGTCTGTGCCATGGATTGCCAATGTGGCCAATGGATAGTATCTCATGAAATTTCATCCATAGTGACATAGTCGCATACCTTCCAAGGACAATCCGCGAGAGAATAAATCGTAATTGGGCAGGGGTGCGGACTCGGAGGAATTCAATAGCATCTGGTAGTGCAAGGCAACCTTCATTTTCATCGCCAAGGTCACACGCCGCATCGTGGCCATGTAGAGTATTGAAATTTTATCCTTGAATCTGTGCGAATGCCGCTGCTTGCAAACAGGAAAGAGAACCATATGGACACGCAACAACGCAGCATGACATTGCGCCCGATCCGGCGGATATGCGTGCAATCGCCCTTCATGGGAATCGACAGGAAAGTTGCCTGAATTCGGTAGTACTCACATTATATGAAATGCAGCCGCTGGTCATAGATTTCCATACTCGACCTCCCCATCGATGACAGTCGCTATCACTTTGGCACTCAAGATATCCTCTATAGGCACCGTCATGATATCACGGTCCAGAACGATGAAATCAGCTTTCTTCCCAATTGAAAGCGAACCGAGAATATTCTCAGAGAAAGACGCGTATGCAGCATCGAGCGTCATGCCTTTGAGGGCTTCAGCGCGCGTGAGGCGCTCGGATGGGTACCTAGAAAAAGAAACTGAATCAATACCTTTCAAATCAACGTATGACAGAATCTCACCATCCTCCGGGACCATGAGGCGAGTCGCCTGTTACAGAGAGGCGTGAAACAGCGGCATAGAAACCAAGAAGGGGGTTGATGCCCTCGACAGGGAAATCAGAGCCAAGGGGCAATATTTTGGTTGGGGACGCGCTGTGGGGTATGGGCTATCAGTGCCAGCTCGGTACATGGCGAGAGAAGAAAGCAACTTACTTGAGTAGAGTTCGATACGCATATGCGCCTTGAATTCTCTTTGGGCCCTGTAGGAACTCAGTTTGATGTGATCTAAGACGGATGTCAAAAATGAACTTACCAACCGATCCTCGGCGTACCACATGTCGCTTGTCCTGCAAGACGAAATACATCGGTCAAACAGTTGGCAAGATCTATCGACGGACTCACGCATAGGTCGGTTGCACGCTAGGTATCACTGGAATCATATACCATCGACAACGCCAACGCGAAGTAAGAATCGGACCTCTCACCATCTAACTTTCCAGTTCGTTTGATATCATCCAGCGTCAAAATCTGCGCATGCTCAATACGAGGTCGCAAGGTGTCTATGGAGAACGAGGCGTTGGCAAGCATGTCCTCATAAATGTCAAGTACGACATGATTTGCCCGATCCCCAGTGCAGTGGATGTTCTAATGGCAAGGATTAAATAGTTAAGCTAGTACAAGGATGAGAAAAGATCATGAACATCAGCCACTTACAACTTGCCAACCATCGTTCGAAAACTCCCTTACCAGCTTCGCTAATACTTCCGGCCGCATCCGCATGATACCGCTTGTTGATGGATTATCACTATACTAAAATCTTTCATATCAGTACATCCATGCTTGAATGGTAACGTGGTAGGTTACTCACGGGCTCAAGCAGTGCAGCGCCAAATGAACTAAGCGCACCTAATTATGGAATATGAATATATGCACAAAACATCGATTCGGACAGAACCGACCATCTGCGAACAGTTTGACGCTGCGCACTGTCAATCGTCCACCAAACCCGTGCTGGATCAGTCTTGGAATCTGGCCTCCCCAGTAGTCATCAGAGATCACACCACCCATGAGATAAAAACGGAGCTGGTACATGTGTCAGTAAACTGCTACGCTCAGGGAGAAAAAGAGCTGACAGGTAACTTTTGAGTCTCTGAAAGTCTGGAAGATAATTGATAAATAATTTTTGAGAAAGCATGAGCCACGTACTTCTTGTAAAACTGTATTTCTTCAGGAATAGAAAATGCGTCATGCACGCTAGTCAGACCCACCGCGAGCGCGTCACTAGTAGCGCGGGTGAAGTACTCCATCGCGCGGGCCTCGCTGAAGGGTTCTAAGGGTATGAGATCTATAGCATTATCGACGAGTATTCCTGTGATTCCGTGGAGGTTTCAGACAAAGAGGCACTACCTCAAGAAGAGAAACACACCGGTCGGTTTTCCGTGCTTGTCGCGAATAATCAGCCCGCCATTGATGTCACCCTCGGGGAGGGGCGCCATGAGTTGCAGCACGCGATTAGATACCCAGCAGGCATGAGCATCAATATGGGTCAGAGATATCCGCCGACCGCGAAGAAGTGGTTCCCTGTCAAAGTCGTCCTTGGGTGTTGTGAGGAGCTGCAAAGAGAAAGTAAAAAGAGGCATACGGCATGAGGATATTGCGCTCCAGGCCATTTATTCTGATCCCATCCCATGCCCTCTATCCATCGAGTTGGATCGCTTAGAATATCAGGATGTGATATAACATAAGCTTTCAAGCGACTCAAGACATCTTTCACGCCGTATCAGTAAGTCGAGCATGGACTACAATGTTAGTTGAAGCAAACCATCAACAGAGATACAGTCTTCCAAGTTGAGATTCATCTTAAAACCATATTGCAACATATGAACATGGGGGTCTTCAAGGGTCAAGAATGAGAGCTCGAAATTCGAAATCACATTGGTAATTCGTCGTACCAATCAGCCCGGGAACCACGATACTATCAGGTTGAAGGTTTATCACTCTCAGAGATGGCTCGAGAAAATTGAATGGCCGATGTAAGTGAATGACGCCTGCCAGTGGGATATCTAACCGCGATCGATCCCGCCAGCGCAAAGTTATGTCCTCTGTCACAAGCGTACCGCGTGAATTGGATGCATGAACGAGGCCACTTTGACCTGCGCGTACCTAGATCACCTGTGTCTGAGATGAGAGTATCGTGTACAAGGATGCATTGGACATTCGGAAGATCTGAGTCGACTGTGTAGATTGTGCGGTTAGCAGAACAGACTGCATAGTCTAATGAATGGGTTTGAAGTTGAAACCAAGTCAAGGTCCCTCCTGTCGCCCCCAGCGCAACCAAGAGTGCGAGGAGCCATGATCTAGCCCACCAGCTTCGATTCTGAGGTGAATTGATACTACTATTAGTCTGCCCGCTGGCACTTGCCGACTTGACTAGGAGTGAAGAAGAGTCCCATGTCGTGTGAAGTTGGAATGGGGATATATGAAGATACTTATACCTATGTAAGATATATAACGTCACCAGCAACTTGAACCAATTATATGTACGTCCGTGCGGTGTATTTGCTAAGCTCAGTGCCCTTCAAGTTCAACTTGGACTCCTTTCGCATCTTTGTCACCATCATAGCAACCTACTGCGCTTCTAAATCCCGCAGTTCTACTATCGGCATAATTCAAGTACTCTATTCAAGTCGGCATTGACTTGCCAACAGTTACGAACGTGTACTGATGATTGTTGTCGAGGAAAAAGTTTGACAAAAAGTGCGGGCGAGCTGTTGATGGCCCGAGGCAACTGAGGATTTACACGTGATATCTGGACACAGTTGCACAACTGGTGACCTCCAGTGACTCGCGTCTGTTGAGGTGATCCTCGGAGATGTCAGTTGATGGAAGAGACGACGCTTAGCAAGTTAAAAGTGAGTAGAGTAGTTCTTGCGCCAAAAATCACATCGTCTGAAGTTTGTGACTACTAGGATACGTAATCATGTCGAGGCACGCGAGGTCCTTCCTTTGACACACCAGACTGATCCGAGCTGTGGGCCGACGACGAACAAAATGAACAATCCAGTGCACAACACACTACTATCACACTGTCTTATTGTTTGTCAGTGACGGTAGCAGGATGTTGCTCTTCGGTTGTTTGTGTTGGTCTTCCTTGCACAACAGGGAGTTGAGACCCATGTGCGCCCTCCGCACTATCCGCAGCTCTTGTCGCGTTCCTGCCGCTCGTACGGCGGCGGTCACTTATCGCCGATAGAGGGGCAACATCCTATCTTTGAAATTTGGTTTCGCAAAGCAGGGAAACTGACCTTTTGCTGCCATTCGAAAGGTAGTCTAGAGTGCTCTGGAATCCTCTGGCCTGGTCCAAATTCTTGATTGAAATCTTGCAATAGGCCCCCGATGTGTCAACGGTAGCGATGGACATGACTAGCACGTAAGTACTGTCCTACGTACGTTGAGCTTCTCTCGATGGACAAAAATGGATACAAAAAAAAGGTCAGTTAAAATTCCACACAGATTGACGTGCGGGAAGGTGATGTTCCGAAAAGAACATCAAGCACAGAACAACATCACTTCAGAGAAGAACAGGGGGCGATATGACTGAGCCGATTTGTCGATTGTGCGGTCCTTAGTTTCTAAAACAAAGTACCGGGTCCAGATTGTTTTAGCGAAAACCTTGAAGCCGCCAAAAACGAGTTGTCTAAGAATTAAATTCGTTCTTGTGTGAAGCTCATCCTAGTAGTAAAATCCATCAGCTACTGGCACAAAAGAAAGGCATTAACATCGCATCCCTAGAAAATTGAATACATACACTGTTCAAGGACATGTGAAGGTGGACTTGAAACTATAGATCAGAACAGTTGCCACATCACATCGGTGTCCATCCACAATTGGGATTATAGTACCAGTGTCACATGAAAAGTAAGTCTGTTGTTCACTTCTACATAACAATAGTACATTAGTCTGTTGTCCATTCTGTCGTCCATCGTGCAATCTAGGTATAAATGTAATCGCGAGCTAGCTTAGTTTTCCCCGAGTCATAAACAGTTACGAGTGAGCTTAAACTACCCAGGCTACACTGGTATGCTCCGGTAATGCCACTTCTTGAACATGAGTGGCCATGAACCAATCACGGCAATTGGGGCTGCAATAAGAAACATCACCACTGCGCCCCATCCATTATGATTGTAATTCCGGGTGGATTTCCCACTGTAACGCGTAGTCGTTACCCTTGTGGGACTGGAGGATGTCGTTGGAGTGGCAGATGGTAGAGCAGAGGTGTATGCACGAATATAGGATATGTTGAAATATGCATCATCATATCGTGGACTGCCAGATCCAATTACGCAGTCCTCGTACTGTATGACAAGCATTGAACACAAAAAATAGTATTTTCAGCTGTTAGCACTCACACATGTACCTGTTGGACCCGAGTTGCTACACGATGCATCATAGATGTCTTCAACACCTGCCCTGTATGTAACATGATCATGAAGGTCGTATCCTACGAGGTATGGCAAGACTTACCAGTCTCCGCAAAGAGTAATATCTAAAACTAGGTTCTGCGCAGTAAAAAGTTGGGTGATGTTGCAAGTGTTAGAAAAATAACTGGCATGCGGAGTTCCCCATTGAGTGACGTTCACCGGAGCCGCCTGATTGATGGAAGCAGGTACGTCGGGTCGCTGAAAAAATATGTCAGCATATTACAATATTTATCAAACTCAAGAGTAAACCGCACACTCCAGTACCAGATACTATAGGTGATTGTTAGTCATAAGGATGATAAGGATATGACATGTATAACTACGTACAAGATACCCGATGCATCAAATTGGGTTGCATAAACTCCCCCACCAGCTGTTGCAAAACTGCTTCCATAACTATTCGGAGAAGTTTCGCCCACTGTGCATCCAGGGGGTAGAGAACAGTCGGTTGTTGTACCGCTTACACCAAGTTCATATTCTGATCCGTTATGAGTGCATCCTGGCGTGGTGTGGATACTCATTTGATTAGCGGTCATCATATTGATGCCCTCGATGATATCAATCTCCCCATCCTCCGGCCAGTTAGGCCCTACAAAGTTGCATCAATAATTGAAGTCGAAACTAACAACATCACGCGCACCGAAAGTCCAAAATGCGGGCCATACCTCGAGTAGATAGCTCAGATGTTAACAGTAAGTAAAAAAGCTTCCCATAACTTACTGAGCATCCAAACGGTATGTGACTGAGATCGATTATCCAAAGGCTTCCGATATCATATGTGTCTTGAGTAGTTATGCGAACCTGTTGAGCTCTAATAAGTATCGGGTGCTTTCCTCCTGTGATTTGCGCACCGTGCTGCGGTTCTGGCCCAAAGGCACGTTTGTTGTGTTGTCCACCTTGATTATGGCATTTCCTTGACTGTCTATGTACGCCAGCTTCTGACTAGTTGCATAGGACTCGTTGGCCCATATGGCATTACCTGTATCATGTTATATGTTGTAGCAGGATATAAGGAATGACGAATACGATCCTCACCCAGAGTCGTGTTGTCATAAGCGCCGTAAAAGTCCCAAAGATCGAAGAAGCTCTTGCCCGAATATTCGCGGACGAGACTATAGCCGCTCACAGAATATATATAATAAGCAAAGACCTCAAACACAAGCCAGTGTTTCATGGTGATAAAGTGTGAAGACATGAGCAGAGGAAAGTCCGAAGGTATTCATATAGCCGGCAAATCTTCGAGTAGCGGGCGAGTAGCCGCGCTAGCGGCTGGAGAAGGGGTGGCCTGGAGCTCGAGACCCTGTGGAATGAAGCCTTACATACTTAACCGCGCGCCGCTGTGGCTTTCGGCGACTCGGACTCACGCGCACAACAGAATACTGAATCCGAACAAACATGAGGCGCGTGATAGAAGAAGCGAAGCAGGCTGCCTGAGGCCTGGCCTTCCGTAACTGATGGTATCGTGACTATAGTGGGGTGATTACGTGTGCCACCAAAAATACTTGGTCGCTTCCGAACTGAAAACCGGATGCCATGTTGGCCAAGGGATGGTGCAAGGAAATATATGTTTTTGGAGGGATGTTCGAAGGTCTGAAACACATAGCTGTGACTGAGGACTGACTCAGATCCGTGGGAAAATATATCAAACATATTGAAAATACAAACATACCATATTACACCTGGTATATGATCTACTGATTCTACTCGAGGAAGTTGATTGTCCGAGTCATGGCAATGCATTCTCAAATTTGATTCATATTTTTCTAATTGCCGACCCACTTTGAAACACACCAAGTACTAGTACTACTAATAGTACGGTGAGTAGCATTGACAACAGGCGTGAAGCTTAAATGTTTCTTATTACTCGAGCACTTGATACTTAATCTTCATACCGACGGATTCAAGGCCGGAACATTGACAATGCTATCTTCCAGTTTTCTTCCACGCCATGACAGCGCTGGACTTATCCAAATCCTGTGCCGCGTGCGCATTGGTTCGGATGTCACGGTCAATTGTCATAACATTGGGCTAACGGTTGTTGATGCTTGTTGTTGTACAGCCAACTATCATGATCTGCCTCGCTCGCAGTGTTGATGTCGGCCTTCTTCACCAAGAGGCAGTCAGAAGCTGTACATACGCTCTATCAACCTTGCACCGCGGACATCAAACAAATTAACGGCAGCACAGCCAATAGTTCGGGAGGCAGCCAACGAAAATAGAAACTTATCGCCCCATCATGGTCAGTACCTGGAACAGGTGTTGTTAACGTATACAACATGTCACTGCTAGTATTAGCTACGTGTGGATGTGCACGTTTTCAGATCAAACACCATGCTGTCCTGATGGTGATGCATAGTACGATCATATCGTTCCGCTAATAAAAGAGAAGTTGCCTCTAATGATAGACACTCAAGCCACTCCGCCGCAGTCCTGACTTTCTGCGCACTCCCTATTCGCCACCATGGAAAAGCCCTCGGCAATGTTGATTGAACAATTGCAAAACGTCCACGCCCGTCAACGGAAGGTTATCCAACAACTTCAGGCAGATAACGCTAGATTGCTCAGCGATCTCGTTGAAATTCGTCGGGAGAGAGACGCTTTCCGGGCGGAGGCTGCGAAGCTTCGCAAGGAGCAGGCAGAACTACACAACCGACTAGATGAAACGCTCTCAGAGTACCAAGATTTGAAACGCGAGCGTCTCACTCTTTCCCGTGCATTCAGCAATACGTCCTCTTTCGGGCGGCCATCAAAAGCTAATAATAAGGTGCGTGCAAGTGGTCATAGTGATTATGCGGCTCTAAGTTGTTTAATCAGGCAAATGTCTTATCAGCGTTGACAGGAGATGAAGCGAAGAGCCCATCTCACGATTATAACACAGTCAGTCGTTGAGTCATTACCCATCGAAGAATGATCCCATTACTTTTCGCAGGGAATGACCCACAACAGTCAGAACTCATATTCATATCGTAAGTTGCCGGAACCCGTCGTAACGGACGAGCCCCAAGTGGATCAACCTATTCGCCGAATTCGCAAGCTGCCTACGACCGTGATGCCTGTTCCGAGGGTATCATTGTACGCACTCGACATGAATCGTTGAACATGGCATGGAAATGAGTTTATACCATCACGTCAGAACATCTAACGGAAGGCAGTGCCAAGGAAACCTACTTCCCTCGGGTCATGTTGTGGATGTATATCAGAGGACAATATTATCTAAGACTTAGTACTATGACACAGGTTCGACCTTGTGCAAAAACAAGAAAAGTTCGTCAACTAACGCGTAGGCGACTTTCACTCCTGGTACAAAGGTAACCTCGGAGCGGATTTGCACTGGCAATGACCGAGATGCCAGTAAACCCTGCGAAGTACTAGCTTATTTGAGAGTCACAGGTGGATTGATCCATACACCACATTGCCAAGGCAGATCTTAGGTGGCAACTTTGCTGGCATCACAGGTCTTAGGTGCCAATTGGCTGTCGTCGACTCATTATGGATATCATTCGTTCGAAAGGTGATTTCAGTGTATAGAACATCGTCCATCTTCATGATATATAGGGTTCGCCTGAACCACGCGCAAATCAGTTGCGCAACTGCTCGATAGTCGAACCTCTTCGGTGAACGGAAAGACTACAACACATCTTGGAGATGTCACTCCTCCGCAACAAAGTGTCAATGAATAGATTGCGAAGCAGTGCAATGAGAAACTACCTGCCTTCAGTTGGCGTATCAGTCCTCGCATTCGCTGGGCCAATAGAATACGGGTTTAGCCCCATAAGATAAAGGACATGAAAATGATATTCAGCACATAAAAGAAGGCGTCTTCCACACCGTACTCAGAATTATTTGATCCTTTATCACATCCTCACAACAATGCGTGCCTATTTTTTGCTCGACGTCGTTCTTGCTTTGACAGCATTAATAGCTGCTAGTGACACCATATCTGCTAGTGCCCAATGCCCACGGTATTGCGCCTGGCCTCCAGACTGTAAAGATTGCAAATACGGATTTTGCGTGAGTATGAGTAGTTTGCGTCCCAGATTTAACCACACGACTCACCCGGCTGTCAGGTATTCTTTGTGTGCGCGGTGAGTCATATTTCTGCTTTTCAGTCAGTGCAGTATGGCTAATGGTGAGACGGCGTGGAACTAGTAGTGGATATGGGTCCTTCGGGGTGGTGCTCTGTCATCAATATTGAACCGAGAGAATCCTGAAAAAGATATAGGTAGACAGGCAAAACAGTTTCTGTAAACGTCACGTGGTATGACCAGTGTGTGACTAGTCGACTTGCCTACGCTTGGGCATTTGTGTATTTAGGATTCAGCACGCAGACTATGGCGCTGGATCAGTTCAAAAAATTACACACAGGAAATTTACTTACACACAGATGCCGAACACACACAAATGACTAAACACACACATGTCTCATTGTAACACATTTGATCAGTACTTATAGGCGCATTTTCAAGTTAAATGTGTTGTTCTAACTAGTGATGTTCCCAGCCCAGCTCGGCTCAAAAGCCGGGGCTAGGGCTCGGCCTGACGAGGCTCAGGCTTTGAAAAATGGTGAGCCGAGCCTGCATAGATGGCTCAGGCTTGGCCAGGGCTTGTCACCAGAAAAAATCAAATTTTGTCTAGTGTTAGTATATGTACCTCTGCATCCTCAGAATCATCAATATCACTAGCTAAACCATTATCGTCTGAGTCTCCATCTTCAACCATGACATCCCAGCTTTCCCTTTCCTCGTCAAGCTTTCCATCCATACCATCAACTTCAGCTGCAATACATATGCACGTCGGATAGTGGAAGACATAGATCAAAACGTAAACATACATCCTTAAGCTGCTCTGCTCATTCGAGCATGACATACGTTGATGACCAACATACTTTCATATCCATCAACAGTTGCTTGTGTTCCTTGCTTGGTACATGACTGTCTTCATTACGCAGCTGTATTATCTTGAAAAGCTCTTTACACTGAGCTGATGAGCGTTCCTGTTGAGCAAACCTTAAGTTAGTTGTGTATTAAGAAATAAATATAAACCCAGACCTTGACACATATAGCATGAACTAATCCAACCTCATCACGCTGGATTCCATGAGAGGCAAAAAGAACCGTGTCTGGCTTTGTTGGGTCAAAATGCTCGGATTTGCTGTGGGCCGTGAGCAATGCCTGTGTAGTGAGGTTAACAATATGTGCAAGGCAGCTGGGGAAATGTCAAACAATCATTGAAAATATATTCTTTGAACACGTACCACAGTCGCCGTTTCTTGTGGTCAAATTTCTCCTTCGTGAACTCTTCAATATGCATACCAAAATGCGCCATCATGGTGTCATTATTTGCAGCATTATCACACATAACATAACCAATCTACAAACACATCAGTGTCATGACGTGAACATGTGAAAATTGTCTACTGGACCTTATGAGCAATACCAACTCGTTTCACAACCTTAAAAAGAGCTTGTCCAAGCTGTGTCCCATTGTGTGCATTGTTGAGGCAGTGTCTTAATAACCGAGGGTCTTATATAAAGTTGTGTAAATGTAATGACACCACAATTACACTTTGGATAAGACTGCTTGCCAGTCCTCGATTAACACGGTCTACAACTTTTCCTATTTCGTGGTAGATAACGTGTGAGTTCTTGGGAGGCTCGCTAAACTAATCTTTTTATAAAGATCAACCTAGCCGGAGCTTTACTTTTCTTTATTGAAACTCAAATCTCTTGTCTAGGAATAAGCTTCTAGACACGTAATTTGGTTTCTGGAATGTATTTGCCTAGGAAATCTCCTTCTAGGCTCTGGACTTGGATACTGGAACTAGTGAGACGTGGTCTCAAATATACAAAATATGACCAAGATCGCTTGGTCTATGGACACCTGACTGTGAGACAATGGTCTCAAATATACAATATATGTTCAAGATCGCTTGGTCTATGGGACAACTAGTGAGACGTGGTCTCAACAATATGATAGATGACTAAGATCGCTTAGTCAAAGGGCACAGAGCAATGAGACAAAGGGGTCTCAAAGACAATATATATGACCAAGAACACTTGGTCTATGGCACTAATAAGTTTCTAAGGTAAGAAACTTATAATCTCAAGGGAATTCTTTTCCCTGCACTTGTCTCACTTCAAAGGGACTAACTTTGCAAGTAAAATATCTGAGAGGCAGATTGCTACAAATGGGAGATCATATTTTTTTGGGGGGAGAATGGGCTCTCCTTATATACATTTTGTGTGGGAAAGTAACCTAGGTTTACAAACAATAAAAAATAAGGAGGACCAATCAAAATATTGGGTCAAACCCAATAAAAGAATAAAATACGTGAAAGATGGAGCTATGACATCAAGAGTGACATCATTGTGGAGCAAAAGATTCCAGAACCTTCCATGAGTGAGTCAGAGTGAGTCATTGTGGAGCAGAATATTCTAGAAGGAAATGACATCATGAATGATGTCATTGTAGAGTAGAATAATCTAGAGCTTGATGACATAATATCTTTCAACAGAATACCTGCAGGAGTATCTGTGGAGTCTTATGACATCATAATGACATCATACCTTATGGGTACAATTTTATGAAGTGTCAGGTGAGTCAAAGCATCCTAATGAAAAAGTAAAGTAAAGAAACACTAGAGAAAAGTAGGTAGCAAAAATAAGACAGTTGGCAGGAATTGAAACACAGTCAAAAAAATAATGCAGTTGGCAGGAATTGAAACACGGTCTTTTTGGATAGGTTTTTTATTGGCTTTGTACTTTTCTCTATGGTTTTCTCTAGCCAAAGTGAATAAGCCAAAGGCAAGGCTATACCTTAACCTTCATTTCCCTTCTCACATCAACTAGGTCTAAATGTGATTCCCATCTCACATTAGACTTTTTCCGTCAAAACATATTCAGATCATGAAACTTGGGGAAAAACTGGAAATATGGACCATGGTTTGAAACCAAGGTATGGGTTGACTAGTCTGAGGACTAAGCTAACAGACTTTATCTTTTGAGGGTCACCTAGTATTCATGTCCATGCATGATTCCCACATCATGCAGGACAGCGGGTAAAACCAAGCAGTGCCATTTGTACTTTCCAGTCACGTGGTGACACCTCCTCAACCCAAGATCCTGTGACGGCAAAGTAGCTGTCGACATTCTTGGCTTGCCATGCATCACACGTGAGGTTGATTCAGCCTTTGACTGCCTCACTCTAAAGTATCTCAATGTTAGTGAGCTAAGAATGCATGAGTATGAACACTTACAAGTAGCCGGTTGCGAAGATCAGTAAGATTGCGTTTGAAAAGGTCGATAATAGCTTGCCTTGTCTGTCATCGTCCTGGTAGTTTGACACCATTGGTAGCACGCACAGCTGTGTCAATCATATACTTGAAAGACTTGTGATTTATTGCATTGATGGGCTAGGTTGAACAAATAAGCATGTTCCTAATGGCAACAAGTGAAACATACCTGATCAGTTTCAATTAACCACTTGATAGCGGCATCGCAAAAGAGTGCATCCGAATATGGGATGATGCGATCTTTTGGTTTCTTGTCAGAAAGGTGGGCATCAAGTCGAGCTTGAGAGTCTGCAGCAGTGTCTAGCTTGCGACATTTTATGTCCCTCGGTAACATTGAAGTAAATTTGTTGTGGTCGGCCCATTGGATATATTCATTCTACAAATGAACAAAGTTAGTACTACACGTCACTCATAAGCATCAGAAATGCTTACCCAATGCAAAGCCTCCATGTGACGGTGCATGGTCATTACTTCATTGACAAAAGCAACAGGTTTCTTTGTTTTTTTGCTAATATATAATCAGTTATAGTACAACATGAGTGAGACCAATGGGAACTTACCTGCATAGCATGCAATGGTGATACTTCTTGCCTTTATCGTCAGAATATGGGGCTGAAATTTTTTTATTGGTGTCGCGGCTTCGCTGCTCTTGGTGTGATTTTTTGGGCTCATCGATGTCCATAACTTGCATGTCCTTTAGAAATCCGTTGGCATCGCGTTCGTTGTCAACGATAGCGGGAGCCTGTGGTGGATTGACTCCACATGTACAGGTAAGATTGTCAGCATCAAATGCAGCAGGTCATGACTTACTAGTTGCAGATGGGCCCGCCTCATTCAGGAGGCTATCTGGCTCAAGTTCAGCCCCTGCAGACAGTTCACTGTTGCTGTTGGCAGCAGCACGAGCACATTTTTTGCCTGTGAGGATTCAAAATGTCAGTACTAGAAAAACAAAAGAATGACATACCTTTTGTGAGCCGTCTGGGTTTGCTGTGAAGCAGGTCAATGTCACTATCATCCTCATTAGAGGCAGTGACAGTGGTGGGGGTTTGGATGTGTGAGGGTGCAGCATTGGTGGCGCTGTGAGCCTTTCTGTGAGAATGGAGTTCAAGGTCAGCAGTATTGTCAGCGCTGATTACCTTGGCAGATGGCACAACAACCCGTTTAGGACATTGTGGAGGTGCATCCTTGTCATCTGAATAGACATGCGGAGTCATTTAGAGATAAGATGACTGGAAGTATTAAGTTTTAGGCTATGGTGCGCCAAGTGCACAAAAAACTATTTAGTTATTCGGTGTTTGCCATGCGAAGATCAAAACCTACCTACTTTGAAAGCCATGGCTTGGCGGCCCGGCTCTGGCTTTCACATACCTCAGGCCGAGCCATGAGCCCTACTAGCCGCCCTCAAGGCTTGGCTGGGCTCAGCCCACAGCTTGAGGCCAGGCCCTGCACATCACTAGTTCTAAATAAGGCGTCTTGAATCACCTCGATGAGATCAAAAGCGAGACAGAATGCTGTTCCTTTCTCCACTATCTGAAGCAGCAATTTCCAGCACTCTGGATTGACCCTTCTAATTTCTGGCCCAAGTGCTCAATACCTTCTTGGAATTTTCGAGGATTGTGGCCATTAAGGAGGAAATGAGCCATTATATATATTATATCATTATAGGGGAGTTCAAAGCTGGATTTCAAGGCCGATTTGGACGTGGATTTGGATGTGGATTTTGGATGGATTTCGGCTGGTCAAGTGGGAACATTCGGCAAGGTGAATCAGACTCTGAAACACACGCAATGTGACTTACATGCCACGGTCTTGTTTACTATACGATGTGACTAGATCCTCCTTTGCTGCCTATAGATCAATAGCTTATCCTGAACCATGACGAAACATAAACAACTGACATCTGTTACAAGAACATCTAGACGCTTGGGCCCCTACCATTTTTCTCCTAATCCTCCTTGTATCAGCCCTCGCATCATACCCTTACCCCGACCTTACCCTTGTTATCCTTGTCATCCTCGCATTCCCTTTCGCTCTCTACCTATCGCTTCAGCAAAGCCAGTACATCTGGCCGGATCCTTTCACTGACGAAGCATACCCATGCTCCGTTCCACCACCTGACTGATCCTGTGGACAGTCCCCTGGCCCTTACCGTCCGGACGGTAACCTATGATCTGATGCACGACGCATCCTCTTTGCCCTGTTTCCTTTCTTGATCTCTGACTTGGTGCGCAGTCGCACATGCGACTTATACTTAGATCCGCAGCTGCATGATCGTGCCCCTGCGCGTTTCACTTCTTATTTCGATCTTTGACTCACTTTCTTATCTAGCACGTTCTACCTCGACCGAACGTGCCTTCCTGTTATGGTTATACCCTTTACTGATTGCCTCTCCCGGTAGTACGAGTTATCACCCACTAATACGTCTCCTGTCCTCTATATAAACTCGCTACCATGTACTATATTCCCTAACTTGAATCTACTTGGTTCTTGACCTCCTACTCTCACCAGAGTGATCCTTTCTGCCTCGCCAGCAGTCTATATTCTATCTTCTTATCTGCTCTTCGCGGATAAGCCTATAGTCTCGACCTTTACTCATCGACTTCGTCGACGAGCAAAGCCCCTGTTAACTAGTCGGACTTCCGTCCTTCTAATTAACGACGATCTTTATGATTAACCTTCGGGTGTCGTAAGCCTAGGCCGATATAGCTTATCGTCTCACTACCGCGTGACATAAGCTACCCGATTTGGACATAGGCGTCAAATCTTACTTGCTGAAGCCTCGCCAAGTAAGACCCCTAACCTTGGGCTAGCCCAAGGACATCCTCGACCGTTGACGACACAAGCTCTGTTTGAGCATTGCCAACAGATACCATCCAAGTCGTAACAACATCGCAAACACCTGTCAAATCTGTTGATGCGAAGTCCCACAAGAAGGCCATTCCTGTGCTAGCTGTTGGAGTATGGGTTTCTGTTCTCGTATTGATTAACATTACATTAGGGTATTAGACAACCTTGCCATCTCGTACCACATGCGACACACTTGGTGCCACATGGTAGCATCCTTCTCTGGTCATTCTTGCTCCGTCTCTTGCACAGTACAAATATCTTGTCGTCTCACTGTTAGCATCCCTCAGTTGTTGTCCCCAACACTGAGGTACGTGTCTCACTTATTTTGCTAGTTTCACACTTACTTAGATCTATCTCAGCGTGTTCTTCCAACAGGTATATAGATCGTCAATATAGTTGTTGTCCCCAACACTGAGTGTGTTCTTCCAACACTAGCTGCACCTGACTTCAATTCCGCGTCCATCTTCTGGCTCAAGAAGCGCAGTCTCATGCCTGGTCTTACATTCTCATCAGCTGCGAAGAGGGTATATACACCAATTTTGCTTGCTTGCTCTTTAACTGTGTCCATTCTCCTGACTCAAGAAGTGCGGTCTCATACCTGGTCCAAGTCTTGCATTCTTCAATGAACTCATCATTCGCAATGAGGGTATGCACACCAGTTTGCTCTCAGTTATCGGTAGTGCTTGATTTTCTGCAATACAAGTGAGATATTTGCCAGGGCTGCAGCGGCCCAATGATTCAAGACGCCTTAGTTAGAACACACGGTCAACTTGAAAATGTGCGTATAGTACTGAATGTTCGACAATATGAGACATGTGTGTGTTTAGCCATCTGTGTGTGTGTTTGGCATCTGTGTGTGAGTGAGTTGGGTGTGTGTATAATTTTTGAACTGATCCAGCGCCATAGCAGACTGTTGCAATCGTGCAGACATAAGTATGTTATACTAGCACACGTCAAACTTGGACATCTCCAAAACCACATGTTACTATGGAAAGCCGGACACTCATGCTCAATTATCTATAAATCTATTAAGTAAGGGAGAATGGTGGCGGGAAGGGATGGACACTCGCATGGTTTCCACTTGCACCACATAGATACACTTAGATTCGCTAAACGCCATGTGGTTTTCACTTACCTCGCTTAAAGCTCAATTTGGAAACTCGCGTGGCTGTCATGTGATTTCAAGAGTCCGCTGCCTGTTAGGGCAGCACACATTTAAAAACATTTATTATTTATGAAATTCAAATTATATACACACAAAAAAATTAACTACATAAAGAAGAAAAGTCAATTGAGAAATGGGAAATGAGAATGGGAGAATGGGGGAGATGGGAGAACAGAGAAAATGAGGAAAATTGCAGAACAAGAGAATAGGATAAACAGAAAATGGAAGAATGGGAAAAATGGGAAAACAGGAAAATGGGAAAAATGGGAGAACAGGAGAATGGGGAAATGGGAGAACAGGAAAGGGGACAAGAGGACGGGAGGATGACAGGGAGGTAAGGGGAAATCAACACATTCAATTGTACTTTTACTTTTCTTATCTGCACAGAGAACAGGGAAACAGGAGAATGAGAAAACCAGAGAACAACAGGAGGACAGGAGGGTTCAATATGTCTAATCCCATTAATTGTAATATATCATGCTCAACTCAATGAATACAATATAATTTATTTCAAGATCTAAAATAATGATTATTAAAACACCCAAAGGTAGGATGAAGCCGAAGGCCAGGAAGCCAACAAAGAGCATGAAGCGCTCTTTTTGCTTCCTGTGCCAAAGGCACAACGGGTGTGTGCTAGTTAAGCAAGTACTACCTCATATAGTAATCGGACCTCGAGCACCGTGATCGTGTATTTGCTCATGTTGATCAGTGCAAACCTAGTAGTGTGTTTGAATCTAAGTTGAGTGTATAGCGATGAAAATCCAAAGTTGTAGTACATTGTAACACTGCCCAAGAAAACATACGCCAAATGAAAACCAGCGTCATCTAAGCTACTTTGCCCCCAAACTCCTCAAGCTCAAACCCTGGCCATTTGCAGAAGTGGTTGCAAATGTGGCGAGTCTCAAATTCACTGACCACCTTCTCGATGTTGCCTCCTCCAAAGATATCTTTTGTGTCACTGACCAAAGGGTGTGTCATAATCTGTGGGTCAGTTAACAGCTTGGTATTGCCTATTCAATTTCAATGTCAGAATTGCCGATGCACAATGCAAGAATGTAAAGTACATACCTTGATAATTAGAGATGAAGACCAGCCCACCTGTCTTCACATGCTGCACATGTTGCATGAAGGCAAGAAACAGTGCAAAGTCATACCCGGATTTGTCTGGATCAAGTAACAGATTGGGGTCCATATTATGAATATATTTCATGAAATCATTGTCCTCGCCATTGATAACTTCCTCCAAGAGAAAACATGCACGCACTGATGCAACCTTTGATGCAGGCTTGCTACTATCTTTAGAGCGAGACCAGCTTCGACAAAGCGCACATGGGGAATATTGAATGGTACAGGCTCAGATGCAACTGCCACAGCACGGTCAATAATGTTGTAGATGAGACCTAACAGAGCTTTTGCCCAGTATAGGACATTTGCTTCCCTAAATAACTTAGCTGACTCATCCTTGGGTGCAAAGCGCCCAATTTTGAAATCCAAACTGGCCAGCATGCCTTTGGGATACACCTTCTTGAATGAACACATCACGACAACATCATGCCGTGCCTTGGATCCAAGGCCTGAGGTAGGAGGTGACATCAATGTCAGCCATCCTGCATGTGCAGTTTTGAATCCACCTATGCTGATGTGACCCTCAGGGGATGTGTCGACAGTCTTGTAGCCCACTGATGGATCAGCATTATCCACAGAAAATGAATGGTACCGGGTACACCTCAAAAGTTCATTGAGTTGTCAGGTGGAGATTGGGTAAAAATGAATGCTTTCGGTCTGAAACTTAGACACTTATATCTAGGTGAGTGTATTGAAACACATACATCAACAAAAGATGACGTACCTTGCTGCATATCTAAATCTGCCCCTCCTCCAATCTTCAAGGCTATCTTCAGGTCATTGCAATCAGGAGAGCAGAGAACAGGCGGGGGATTATGAGAAATACTGAGTTTGCAAGGAGGTGAAGAGGTAGAGCTTATCACACACTCATGAGTCCATTTGGTGAGGCTGCCTGTGCTGGCAGCAGATGACGTATTCAGTGCTGGGACTGTGATGGTGGCAGATGATATGTTCGGCGCTGACTCAGAGTCAAATGGTGGGTCAGCCGGGTCGAATGGTAGGTCAGTTGAGTATGTGTATGCTAGTGATGCCACCAAGTTGGCCAAAAAGAGTGGGTCCGCCTTGCCCTTGCCCTTAGCATGACAACTTGAGGGTTCAATCACCTGTACAATTAAGTGTTAAGTGTAAGTTAGTGTAGGTAACAATCATACAAGAAATAGATGTACCCTTTCATTCGCTCGTTCATTTGCCTGTACAATTAAGTGTTAGTTAGTGTAGGTAACAATCATACAACAAATAGACATACCATTTCATTCGCTTCTTGCCAATCTTCAAATTCAGTCCATTGAAGTTCTGGCACAATGACCATAAGGCTGAATTGTTGTCTTGAATATCAGGGCCTTTGTTGGACCTTTGCGGGCAGGCTGAAGACACTGTGAGTAGAAATAGGGAACTGATGGCTGGTGTGTTGTGAAATCGACCCATTTCAAGTCTCGCATGATGAATTCATGGTTGCGCCACAGAAAGGTGCCGCTGAACGCATGTAGCTTGGGCAGAACTGTCTTCATAGCTAAGTTGATGAGGCTTGGGGCATCAATCTGGGCATCAATATCCTTCTTGCCCTCACAGATATTCTAGATAGAATGTGCCAGTTTAGCTAGCTATAACAGTGAACATAGGAAAAATCTTACTCCAATTAATATACCTCTTGCTTTCTTGCGCCCACCTGCTTCATGAACAGCTGAGATCTCTAGTGAAATAGTTTCAGCCATTGCGCTGCCAGGAGTAGCATATGCAAGTTTGGCCCATCTCTGACGTTCAGTTGAATATGATCCATGGTGGGTTGAGTATCCAATGGGACCCATGAGCCTCAATGGCATTGGTGATGCTGCTGACCCCTGCCAAGATGTGGGAACGGCTACATCAGGACTGGGTCTTTGAAGAACACGCCAGCAAAATCATAATGTTGAGACCATCCGTGATGCTATGACTCATTTACATCTGATGTATCCAAATGCTGGAGCATGTGAAGTTGTAAGCTTGCTATTTCATGAATGGAATATGAGTGTGTCCAGGTGATATTTTCGTTCATTCATGTATCCTTTAATTGACGACTGCTTGTATCACAGGAGCATTGTAATATCCTATTTCCATACATACAAGCCAGATCTTGTTTGCCAGTGCAAGGCCAATCGCCTTCGCAGGAAATGATTTTGGGCTGCAGGCGTGAACGATCTATTCACAGTCGACCAACACGACAAGTGGCTGAGGTACGGTCTTGGCCTCCATACTGGCATCGAGCCATTCTCGGGGCGCATTATGTGGATGAGAGTCTGGCACTCAAACCGGAACCCACAGCTGATCCTTAGTTACTATCTTGACACAATCCAGACACTCGGGCATAAGTCATTCTTTCTGCGTATTGTTCACACAGCACTGATCTACCTCTACCTATAGACATGCCTATGGTGACCCAGAGCGACCCTGGGTCTGAAAACTATGGAATTGCTAATGCCCATACTATGCTACATCAGTGGCATGATCCTGCCTTGCAGGGTAGCCTACAACACCGCTGGATGAGGACAAAGAAAAACGTAATGCCGGAGATAATGTGGTCACAGATGCGGTGTTGTTTCACACCTGGATTTGAGCCCAACAAACATGGCTGTCCCCAAAAAAAGCAATTACAGCCCCCCAGTGGTACACAGGTGGAAGATCCTTGAAGTCAGGAAGTCATCTCAAAGAAAACCACAGCCATGGCCCATTCCACCAAAGAAGCCTGTGCAATGAAGTGTTCGCCAGATCGTGGACAATGACAGGTGTTTCCTGCAAGCCTGGCTAATCTCATCATGGAGCTCATCTAGATACATATCACAGCTGTGGGACAAAAAGCCATGCATGTACTTTTGTTATGTCAGAATTTGTGCAGAAAGAGATTGAATATGAACGCACCTCTATATCTTCCAAGTCCATCATTTGAGTTCTACCACTATTACCACCCCAGCTTTCTTTATACAGCTCCCCAGTCGATTTATAGCATCACATAATTTTTTCTATTGTTGATTTGCTTGCACCAGTGTATGCCATGATTTTGGATGATGATTTCGCATAGTTCTGGTGACAATTTGTGACCTTTCATAGTGGGGTAAGGGAGATATTCGGCTGGAGAAAAAAGTGTTGTTGTAGACTGTTGGCTCTAAGGGCAGGTGACCATCAACTTCACCGAATCACTTAGTTTTTTCGCTGGTCGTCTGCATTCAATTTTTCTGATCAGATTTGTTGCTTGGACCATGTCAATAGCTTGCTTCGTTGTTGAGATAAAAATCAATATTTGTAGCACTACTTTTCGAAAATAAATTCACACTTTTTTTGGAAATTACTGCCAGCCTCTACCATTATGCAAATTGCTGCAAGTATGCCAGGAGTCAAGATTCTGATGCGTAATGCCACTTTGTAGTGACACAGATTCAACCTCATGCAAAAACAAGAAAAATTTGTCAACTGGTGACGACTTTCACTCATGGTACGAAGGTAACCTCAAAACGGACTTATCCTCGCACCAGATGGCAGTAAGTTTTGCGAAGTACTAGCCTATCTGAGGGTCACAGGTGGATATCCATACCACATTACTTGATACCTTGCTCTACAAGGCAGATCTTAGGTGGCAACTTTTTTTTTTTAATTCCAATTTCTGTCCCTTGCAGAATAGAACTCTATGTAGGACACTACTTTCTATTCTAAGGACCCCCAGTGTCCTGATTGCATCTCTAGATCCGCAAATGCCCTGATGTGAGCTGTGCCCCATCAGTCCACCATTCCCGCCAGCTATTTTAGATGCACAATCTAGTGTAGGTGAGATGTCTAGGTTTGGGTTATGTGCAATATGGGTGACTGTCTATTATATAGGTTGAACACATACTCGGTCGCAGGGTGTGAGCGTGTACAGGAATCGGGTGGTACAAATGTGATGAAGTAATGTGAGCTTGTTTTGATCTGTGGGGAGCTTCTGTTACTTCTAGGTGACCAGTTTTGGCGGGTGATTCCATGTTGGGTGAGTGTTTGTGATACAGGTTGAGGAGTTTGAGGAGTTGATGATGTTACAGATGTTACAGTTTGTACTATTGATATGTACGTGTGGTGTGCTATATGGGATGTGCTATTTCAATCTGGTGGTTTGCGGGGTAAAGGTACTTCACTGAATGTCTGATGGAGTCTGCCTGTCATGTTGATGAAACGAGTAAGGTGGGGAGTGGCATTAGGGTCGGACAGGAGGTAGGAGAGTGATGAAGCCTTGCGTCCCAGAGCGTTTGACAGAACATGTCTTTGATGGCGGTAATGTTGACAGTCGAGGAGGTAGTGGGGTACCGTTTCTTCGATTCCTGGGCAGTGCGAGCAGTATGGGGATGTTTCTTTGCCTATTCTGTGGAGATGTTGTCAAAGAGGGGCGTGACCCATATGCAGTGCCATGTAGAGACCTGTAAGACATTTGGGGAAATCAGCAGTCAGTTTAACAAAGGAATGGTGCAAAATCTTAGGATCAATTCTGTTAGTACAATTGAATCTGGGTGATTTGCGCCAGATTCGTGACCATCATTTGTGCATTGATTGATGATGTGCTGCTGCGAGGGCCAGGATGCTGAGAGGGAGAGTGTTAGAGCGGAGGAATTTTGGAAGCGAGGCGGGTGGGCTATTGTTCTGGTGACTTTCTGCAGCCTTCTTGGCATGCTTATCAGCTTCTTCATTGCCATGTACATCCAAATGTCCCGGAATCCAGTGCATGGTGATGTTGGGGCTGTTATGTTCTCTGGCAAGTTGTTTTATTCTGCTGCAAAAACGATCTATTAAGTATGCATCCAGTGTAGAGCCTCGCATCTCCACAGATGCTTCCTTCCAAATTCTCCCACTTTCCCTACAAACTCCAGCTCTAATCCACAGGATTAGTCTAGCGCATCAGTGCACTTTGCACATTCGCACTCGCATAGTCCGCGCATTCATCTGTCCGTCCATCCCATGTCCTTAGATGTTCATTGGTGCGTTTTCCCATCATATTCCCTTTTCAATTAATTGGTTTCTATCGCTAATTCTCAGCTCTGCGCTTCGCACATAACCGAGACCCTGTTACATACATTGTGTACTATTTTTAGTCTGTTCAGCTCGTTACATCGGACCTGCGCGCCTAGCGCCGCTTAGCTACTTTACTTATACTATTTCTTTACTCTATTTTCTGGGTCAATTTTCCACCCACTTTCTGTGTGTCTCTAGATACTAAGAATTTTACTTGTTGTTTGCAAGTGACTATCCAAAGTTGCGCACTTCGGTTCTCGGTTTCCGTCTTAGCATCAGCCAACCATAGTTGGGGTGTTGATACTCGTCTCACCTTGTCTTTCCCTTGCTTCTCTCGCTTGCTTGTCCCTTGCCTTTGCTCGTGCGCACTACCTCCACGTCGTGCATCTCGACCTTCGCCCTTTCGCACTTGCGTGTCATTGCGCGTGTTCACCTTTCGTACATCGCATCGTTTCCACTTTGCGCGTTACTTAGACTTAGTACTTCATTAGTTGTTTGGTGTCCCTCTTTTTACAAAGAGAGGTTTCCTTTACTCAGTTAGCTGCCCTTGGGACGATGATTTCACTCGCGCCCGGGTCTATCTGTGTTTGCTTAGCTTAGCACCAACTTTCCCCACAGTTTGGATTCCTCATCTTCACCGGGTGCGTATAGAATCCTTCACCTGATAGGATGGCTGCTTGATTGTCAGTGAAGATAGATATTGGGAACATTGGGTCTTCCTCCATTGCTATGAGTTCTGCTGCTAACGATAGTCCGACCACTTCTGCTTCAAAGATGGTATGTTCCACATCTTTTCCTAGGTAGTAGCGAAGTACTCGAGGGTGTTTGCCAGCTCTGAATAAAATTGCTGCCGCTCCTATATTACCTTGATGTCCTGATCCGTTGCAGTAAATCTGTATGTCGTCAGTGATCTGGTCGTGCTCCTCTATTGCCTGCTTCTTGGATGCAGCAATGTGAGTCTTGTATGAGTTTGAACTCATTGGGGCACGGCGTGCTGGGATTAACATCTCTATTTCTGCCGGATCTGTAGCATATTGCCGTGTGAGGCAGTGCAGGGATGTGCAGTGAGACCCTATGAAATGTCGAGCAGCATGGCGGATTGGGAGGTGTAGAGGATGTGTGTTCAGATGGGAGGCGATGCATGTTATGGCTCTGTAATATATGTTCTGCAGGAGTAGGGAGATGAGCAGCAGGTTGGCATGGGCTTTGAGGGTGTTGGTAGCCATTGTCCTCATTGTGCCCATAATTGCTAGGGCAGCGATGCATTGTACCGAGGACAGGTGTTTGGCCACCCTGATGAAGCCTCTTTGAGGAGTGTTGGATCCAGTATGGTATGCTGGCATGTACCATAGGTCAGCGGCATAGGTCATCTTGGGGATGGCTACAGCTTGATATAGCTGGCGCATGAGTCGTAGCGGGATACCTTTGGCAGCTGAGGATAGTCGGCGTAGTTGGAATATGTACATGAGTCCTTTGGCTATGGTGTTATCGACTTGTGCCTTCCAATGTAATTCTTGGTCTACTATTACGCCTAGGAAATGGTGTGTGGCAGCCAGGCGGATGATCGCACCTTGGATGTGCATGTTGGGATGAAGGTGGGTGCAGTTCATTGAGAAGTCTATACGGGCAAACTTGTTAGTCTCGAACTTAGAATTATGGTTTCTGGACCATTCATAGCCTCCGTTAGGATGTTCTAGCATATCTGTTAGTATTTGATGAGTGGAATGAAAATCCTTACCAATGGCAATAAGTGCCGTGTCATCAACAAAAGTGAGTGTTAGTTCAGTAAGTGATTCGCGTCCCAGCCACATTTTGGCTATATCCACCAGGTCAGAGCTGTAGATAACATATAGAATCATAGAGAGAGGGTCGCCTTGACCAATACCATTATTAATAGGGATCCAGTCTGATGTGTATCCATCGAAGCACAACTGAGTTTGCTGGTTTGATAAGACCTGTTCTGTGAAACATATTAGTTCATCTGGTAGTCTACACTTACGCATATTACGAAGGAGGCGTGAGGTGACTGCATTGGGAAAAGCCCCTTCTATGTCCAAGAAGAGGGCCGAGGCTACCTTGCCTGATCTCTAGGCATTTTTCACTTTTCTTCGAGTAGGTGCAGTGAGTCGGTGGTTGAACATCCTGGCCTGCCTCCGAAGTGAGTGCTGGGGAGTAGGTTGTAGTGTTCTAGGATGAAAGTCATGCATTTGGCTACTACCACTGTCAGCAGTTTACCCATGGTGTTGAGCAGTGCTATGGGTCTGTGAGCTTTTGGTACGGTGTAATCCGGTTTACCTGGTTTGTGGAGCACTACCGTGGTGAAACGGCGCCATGGGTCATAATATGTTCGGTGGGTGAACGCGGTGTTGAACAGATAGGTGAAGTATGGTACCAGGGTGTCGGCACAATTCTTGTAGACAATGTTGCATATTCTATCTGGGCCTGGGGCTTTGTATCTACTGAGCTTGATTATCGCTTGCGTGATTTTGGCTGAGGTGAAGGGGGCGTGTCATTCTACTTGATCTGGATATTCTGCATCGGGGGGAATGGTGTCGTGAGTCAGAGGTGGAGGAAAGAATGACTTAGCTATAATGGTGCTCTTCTCGCTGTTGGTGTTGGCCTCTAAGATTGTACCATCGGGTCGTTTGACTGAGAGCGTTGGGATCCTCGTTTTGCTGCCATCTTTGGGATCTGATGAAATGTACTTGTTAGCTGTCCATAAGTCCTTACCTTCAATATCTTCGAGCCATTCTATCCAGTGTTGCGTTTTTGTCATCTCAATCTCCTTGGCGTAGCGTGCTTTGATGGCTTTGAGTTCCCCGTGACATTTGTGATTGGGTAGGCCGCGCAACATATAGGCCTTGCAGTTGAGCTCATTAACCTGTTTGCGAAGGTTAGTCAGTTCACAGGTCCACCATCGCTTGGAGTCAGGACAAGGTTTGGTGAATGGGACTGTGGCTTCGATGGTTTCAGTGATGGCTTTTGTTAGTCTGTCGGCTGCTTGTTGAAATTCACCTTCTGATGCTAATGGTGTGGGAGGAGATGGTGTGAGGATGTTGCTGAGGTGCATGTTGAATTCCTCCCAGTCTGTGTCATGCCAATTCCTGCGGGGGGTATTTTCTTCTTGGGGTGTCTCTAGTTCCAATGTGAGTTGGATGGGCATGTGGTCCATGCATAGCCCTCAGAGTGCCGGATTGGTGTTGCAGGATATGATGGCATTCACAGTGTGTTCCATTCCAAATATGTTGTCGTGTCGAGTCCAGTTGCCCGTGGAGGATGCTTGCAGGGTGGGGATGCCTTGGGGGAGTAGTTGCAACATGCCATAGTCGGCGATGAGGTCCAGCAGGGGACAGGCTGCCTCATGATTGAATAGATGTCGGTTGCATATATCTTCCCATAAGGGGTGGTGACAGTTGAAGTCTCCCATCCATAGCATGTGGTCGCTGTCATGCTGCCTGATGATGCCAATGTGCCATTCTAGGTATTCGCTAAGTGCTGTTAGGGTGCTCTGCAGGACACCATCATTATATATGTTGAAGATTGTGCAGCGGCTGTATGGTCCAGAGAATTGGATGACTACTATATCTGGAGATGGGAAGGGAAGCTGTTTCCATAGGTTAGTATTCAGGGATGTGTTAACGAGTGTTATAGTGTGGGTACACTGTTGAGGGTTAGTGTAATGGGGTTGGATATAGAACATGCCAGCAGTGGTTGGTGCTGGTATTACGGAGGAAGTTGATGTGTGGTTCTTGAATTACTATGGTGTCCCATTTCAAGGCTATATTACTATTAAGGAGAGAGGCTTGGGCAGACATAGATTTGTTGAGATTCTGCTGCCAGATGCGAAGGTTAGCGTTATGTGAGTTAGTTTGTTCAGACATTAGAAAGGGAGGGTGAGGAGGTACTTGCAATAGCCATTGGGTCACCCCAACCAGACGATTGGGATTGGGAGATGGCACAGTGTAATTCTTCTTCATGTTGGTGCTGAGAGAAGGGTTGAGATGCAGGTGGAGAGACAGTTTGAGGTTCGAATGTGATCTTGGTCTGCTGGAGTTGTCTCGGTCTCGGGTTTTGGTTGCGTTGAGGAGAGGTGGTCGGGGAGATGGATGTTCTGGGCGGGTTGGATGGCTGGGTGATGTGAGTCCATATGTTCTCAGTCAGGAAGTAGGGCATGCTGTTCTCTGGGTACTTTTTATTGATTTCCCTGCATCGTTTGGTGAATTCAGGGCAGATGCAGCTCCAACTCGTGTGTTGATTGCTGTGACAGTTAGCACATCTGGTGGTCTTGAACACTTTACAGTTATTCATGCAGTGTTGATCCCTGCAGGTACCACAGGTATCTGTTGTTGCTGTGCAGTTCTTCGCGATGTGGTTGAATTTCTGGCATCTCGCACACCGAATTGGTTCTTTCTTGTCCCTGTGTGTTGAAATGTTTGTTAGTGATGCAGAGTCCCTCTCGAAGAATGTTGTTAGCTAGGTGGATGTCAGATACTTGAAGGAGAGCGAAGGCCTTTCATTGTTCCGGAGATCGCTTTAGCAGTGGTTTTATCCATCTAATGCTGACTAGCAAGGAGGGAGGGAAGTCGTTGTCCTTCTCGACTTGGCTGAGGAATCCTTCCTTTTCGATCTGTGTTGAGATAGGTAAGTATTCTAGCACCAGAGTGTAGGTATGGTGGTGGAACGATACTGTGGTCTCTAGGTGGTTCTCCAGTGCTGTTTTCCCTGATGGACTGCTAAGCTATTGTGCTAACACTTCCATTTCCAGCTCTACTACTAGTCCTCCATTGCGTAAGGACTTGACCGATCGAATTGTGCCAGGTGGTGTCATGTCATCCCGAGCTTTGGTGAGTGCTTCCTTGATTTTTCTGGCTATTTCGTAGTTGGACATGTCCGGTGGGAAGAAGGCTTCACCCGGTGTTGGGTCCAATAGAACCTCTCTTGCACGGATGGCCATGTGTCCTACTGCTCTTTCAACTATGGGTGGGAGTTGGGCTGATGCAATAGCACTGTATGATGGTTTTGTGTGGACGGTTTGTTGTACTGCGGCTGATGAGAGGTGCTTTGAGAGGTGATTGACCTTTTCCTGGGTGGCATCTAAAGAGGGGGTTAGTGTTTGCAAAAGTTGTTGATATGTTTCTATGGATGAGTATAGTGCATCTGCAGCTTCCTCTACTCGCTCAGCTGCTGTCGTTGTGGAATCCTCCCTTTCAGTTTGTTCTCTTCCTATTAGGGTGTGCAACGCCTTGGTTCTTGCTATGGTTGTCTCAATGGATTGGGAGGCCGAGTGTACTGATGCTACCTGTGGTGCAATGGCGGCTATAATGTGGTCTACTAGCTTGGAGGCAGTGTGTTCCTTGATGAGGTCGGAGTGGGCTGAGGTGATTTGGGGGATGATACCATCTGATATCCTGTCGATAAGTTTCATGGCGATGTCATCTGTGCATGTCTTTGCAACTTGTTCGACTATTTTGTGTGCTTCATGTTCCTTGAGGATAAATGCGACTGCACGGATGGCTGTGGTTACTGACACCGGAATAGAGGTGGAGATCTGCATGATGTGAAATAGAATCGAGATTAAGTGATTAATAGTGTATGGCTGATTGGCTTGACACAGAAGTCTGGAAGACAAGTATGCTTTTCCGGTTTCAGCGTTTTTGACAGTGTTCTCCAGGGCTTCGATAGAGTCTTGTGTGATGGCCGACCTGTTTGTTCTGCAGGTGTTGAGCCTGTAGGTTGGTGAAGAGGTGCATTGGGTGGATGCTGGGGGGGTTCCTGCTCCCACGCTGATGCTTCTTCTGCCTCCAGGCATTGTCTATTTAGAGTTCTGGTGTTGCTAGGGTGAGTTAGTTGAGCGGCAGTAGCGCCGTTGAGCGCAGTGTTGACGTGGATTTTCTGGGGTCCTAGTCGGGGTGCCACTTGGTGTGGGTCCAAGAAGCGATTCAGGTGGCAACTTTGCTGGCATCACAGGTCATAGGTGCCAATTGGCTGTCATTGACTCATTGTGGATATCATTTATTCGAAAGGTGATTTCAGTGTATAGAACATCGTCCATCTTTATGATATATAGCATTCGCCTGAACCACGCGCAAATCAGTTGCACAACTGCTCGATAGTCGAGACCACATCGAACCTCTTCGGTGAACGGAAAGACTACAACACATCTTTGGAGATGTCACTCCTCCGCAACAAAGAGCCAATGAATAGACTGCGAAGCAGTGCAATGAGAAACCACCTGCCTTCAGTTGGCGCATCAGTCCTCGCATTCGCCTGGACCAATAGAATAAGGGTTCAGCCCCACAGGATAAACAAGGACACAAAAATGATGTTCAGTACATAAAAACAAGGCATCTTCCAAACCGTACTCAGAATTGTTTGATCCTTTATCACATCCTCACAACAATGCGTGCCTATTTTGTCCTCGACGCTGTTCTTGCTTTGACAGCATTAATATCTGCCAATGACACTACATCTGACAGCGCCCAATGCTCGTGGTATTGCGTCTGGCCTACAGAATGTATCGGTTGCCACTATGGATATTGCGTGAGTATGAGTAGTTTGCGTCCCGCATTTGATTGGCACATGACTCACCGGCTGTCAGGTACTCTTTTGGTGCATATGAGCCATATTTTGCTTTTACAGTCACTCGGCGTAGCATGGTTGACGGCAAGACGGGGTGTAAAGAGTAGTGTGTTGCTCGCGAGATATGGGTCGTCTTCGGGGTGGTGCTCTGCAGATACCGTTGTACAGTAACAGATGCCGATCAGTGTAGTCTTCGGGTCTTTAGCAAGTCAGAATTGGGGCTGACAGGGTCCTCTACGAGGTTGGTTCTGGACGAATGACTTGAATGCATAAGGGCAGCGATCGTTTCAGGTGACCATGTACCGAGAATTTGCCTGATAGTAGATCTGGAGGCTCCCAGAAGAGATCGATATTTGGCCTATGGCCATGGGATCCATTTATTGAAAGTTTGGATCGGCAACAGCCTGAGTCTCTCTCCGGTAAGTAGATGACAAATCCAACGAACCTCACGTGACACGAAAGAGTGCAAAATTAATTAATTAAACAAAGTACAAATGTCAGGAAATGCGCCAATATTCAAGTTGTAGAGCGAGAGATTTCGAGCTTGAACAATGCTACCAGGTGAATTGCGAGATGACTGTATCGAAAGACAGACTGTTCTTCTTCTGAGGCTGTTCTTGAACGCAACATTATCATCGAATCACTGGATGCCATTTCAATGCAATGGTAAGCCCGAGGAGCTTCGACATCCGAGGTCTGCGGTTTAATTGAACATCCATTGACCCAACATCACAGAAGTAGGGCTGGACACTGGTTATAAGGCAACCACCTTGAAATGATCGACAAGCGCTCAAAAGATAGTTGTCCCTTACGCAGATAGAACAGAGTCAAAGCACATTGGAGAAGTTGAAGTCACCGTGTCATAGATGGGCTCAAAGGGGAAGAAATTAAATCTTGCTCTTAGCTGGGTCATCCAATCCAAATGTGGGTGGACAAGCAAAGAATGGCAAACAAACGCGCCTTTCAGAAAGTCGCGTCACGTCGTGTCCCGTCTTTCAATTTGCACTTCTTCCATTTCGTTACTTACTTCACTTCTTGATGCCATCATGGACGCATCAACATTGCCACATCAGCCTGATATACTTGCTATCGCAAGGGAGCAGCTCGGCCTTCAGAAACACGCGAAGGTAAGCACACAATTCAATTGGTGCTCGTCTGTGCGGTGTCGTTTGTGCGGCAGGCTGAATTGGCATATCCCAGGACGCGTCTATTCCCAAGTCTTATCTCACAGCACTTCGTCGGCATCTAGATATAGATCCTTATGACACCAACGTACGCTTCTATCATCCAGCGTCACATCAATACATCTTTAATGACCCCAATTACAGTTCAGAGTCACGTTGCAACCAAAGACTGGATGTATGCACTTCCTATTGTGGATGTGAAATTTCGCTGAGTTAAATTTGTAGATGGTGTGATCACATGCCTGGAGCAGGCTTGCGCCACCATCAATATCCCGTTGAATGCCAGATCCGGCCGCTCGGATGGCAAAGCAGAAGGTTTTGGTAGTTTGGCCAATTATGCGGTATGGTATTGCGCATGAAAGTCAATTTGCGTATGAACATCACCTCCTTAGGTCCATGCTAGTATACCCAAGCACAAACAGGCGAGGCTTTTGCGCGTCAAAACGCTTCATGCGAAGAACGCGATCAAGAACGAAACCGTAAGTAAAGTCACGTTTTCTGCCACCTCCATGATGACAATGATTGCGCAGCCAAATGTACATGTGCCAGACATCGCCGTTGATACAAAGCCGCCGCGAGGTGGTTTGTTGGCACAGCTCGATGCAAATTTGAATGTAAATAGTCTGTCCAGCACAAGTGCATCTGCGCCACGAGCCCCTTCATTGAGAGCCTTCGTGTCATTACCGTTGGGGCGCAAAAATGCTGGGACTGCCATAAAGCCTGAGCCGACTGACGCTGTCATTCCTCGCAAGCGCACTTCTTCGTCTCTCATGTTTCTTGGTGCGGAGAACGAGGAAGACAAATCTGGTGTTTCCACTCTCCCTATATCTAAGCGCACAATTCTCCACCTGTCCAAGGCGCCTGTCAATTCTAACACGCAGCCTTCGCAAGGCCACAATCCTGTACAGCTCGCAGATCAAAAGGCTGTGCTTCCTGTGGCCCACCAGCCATCCTTGCACCGCAGTTCTGATGAAACCCATTTAAGAATCGCCAACATTCAGAACAACCTAAGCTCCCTAGCCAAGCTTTCTAAATTGACGAAAGACAGGACCGTCGATCAAGGAACTTCCGCTATGATATCCCTAGTCCCTCGCCACAATGGCGACAATGCTGGATATTCTTATCCAACTTTTAACCGCCAACCTATTGCATCGGGATCCCACGTTCGTCTCAGCGTTGCTATGGGGTTGGACACAGACTTAGAGGACGATTGGGAGCTGCCCAATATCTTCAGCGGTGCTGGTACTCATGACACACGCTTTGACGAGGATGGCGACTTCTACGGTAGAGGTAAAGATTCGTTTATCGGACCGACTGCAAATCCGGGCGAGTACGTCGCGATATCCTTCTGAATATATGTGTTTTTACGTTCTCATTTCTGTGCTGTTCGCAGTATCAACAAGTTTTTGATTGCTGCTGGCAATGCGGAGCAATTCGATGGCAATGCCAGTGTCGACAAGGCCCTCGAAAAACTCGGATTGAAGAGCCTGTACAATTTTCTTCCAGGAATGGCTATTTCTTTGCTGGCTCACCAGGTTATCGGCGTCGCATGGGCGTTGGAACGCGAGAAATCTGGCGACAAGGGAGGCTGTTTGAGCGATGAGATGGGCCTGGGGAAGACGGTGCAAATAATCTCGGTGATCGTCGCCAACCCCTCCAATGATCCTAGATGCAAGACGAACCTTATAGTTGCTCCGTTGGCCTTACTGGAACAATGGAAGCTTGAGATCGAGATGAAGACCACCAACAATTTGAAGTGCCTCATTTACCATGGTACGTTCAGAGTTGCGTATGAGTCTCGATTAATGCAAGTCTCACGTTCTCTTTCATTGAGGCTCCAACAAACCCCGCAAGAAAACCGACTTGATGAAATACGATGTCGTATTAACTACCTATCATGTGCGTTCGAGTGCGATATCTTTCATCGATTACTGACCTTGGGTATGTAGACTCTTGCACTGGAATGGCCAGACTCGGAGGCAGAAGAAAAGGCGAAGCAGAAGGCTCAGAAGCGCCAGAGGAAGACCGATTCCTTCATCGAAAGCGATTCGGGGGGTGACAAGAAACCTAAAAAGAAAAAGAGAGAATGTGAGCCACAGCGATTACTCTGGTCACCTAGACTGACTTTATATAGTGGGGCTTCTCTTTCAAGTCCAATGGTACCGTGTTATTCTTGATGAAGCACAGAACATTCGCAACCGGCGCACAAGTAATACTTGCCATTTTTTACCATCATATATACTTATGACCTTGTAGGAATATCTCGCAGCGTCATCGATCTTGACACGATCTACCGCTGGTGCCTCACAGGGTGAGCATCTCATCCATCATGACCACTATTTGTTAATTCTCGACAGCACTCCCATTATCAACGGCCTAGTTGATGCATATGCGCTATTTCGCTTCCTTCGCTTCCGTCCTTGGTATGATTGGCACGAATTTAATGGGCACGTCTCCATTATCGAGAGAAAGAATCGTACGTCAATATTCGCCCAAGATCTCGCCTTCACTTAACTATGCTGCACTACAGCTGAATTGGCCAGCAAGAGACTCCAAGCTATCTTCATATCAATTATGCTGCGTCGCAAGAAGGATTCAATGTTAGACGGCAAGAGACTGATCGAACTTCCCACAAAACACGTAGAAATGGAGAAACTAGATTTCTCCAAGGAAGAGCGCGAAATATACCAGATGGTATATTCTACCAGTGCATATATGCGTCGCGCTCATTCATTTTTTTCAGGTCGAAGCTCGCTCCCAAGCTAAGTTCAATCGCTTTCTCCGCGCTGGCACTGTCTTGAAGTAAGTCACTCACTGTTTGAAGGAAATTACTCAATTATCACTCATTTAGAAACTATCACCAAGGTACTGCACCATTTCGCTAAGTCAAGTGTCGTTAATGACTCGTTTAAAAACAGTCCTTGTGATGCTTCTGCGTCTTCGACAAGTGTGCTCCCACCCCGCTCTTATTCAAGAGACTTCCGAAGCCCTTCTTGCAGCAGATCAGTTGGATGGTGGGCATGATCTCAAGGCTGAGCTGACCCGCGCAGCTCGAGTGGTGTCATCAGATTTCGTCACGAAGCTGAAAGCAAAATATTTCCAATGCGCGCTGGCACGTATACAAGCAGAAAAGGAGGTATGTTTCTTCTGTCAAATAGATTTCATGATGTTGACATGGATATAGTCCCTGGATGCCACTGCCGATGGTGAGGAATGTCCCATCTGTATGGATGCATTCACCGAAGCACGTATAACGGCATGTGGTCATACCTTTTGTCGCGAGTGTGTTGCCAGCGTCCTTAATACTCCCTTTGTCCAAGACGCACAGGACCCTCGTAAATACCGTAGTAATGAGAAGCCTTGTGAGTCACGCACGTAAAGCTTGTTGCCACACTCATTTTATTTTGCAGGTCCTAGCTGTCGCGCTCCCATTTCTGCAGATGTTATTTTCATCCGCGAAGCATTCGAACCCACTGATACTGAGTTGTCGGGAGATATATTGGCGTCTTCCGATGATGAAATGCCCGAGATCTCTGAGATGATACTTCAGGGATCGAAAGGCAAAGGCGGGGCTAGGCGCATCCGTAAAAAGCGTGCTGTGTGCGACTCGGATGATGAATCAGAAGATGATGACGACGACGACATGAGTGATTTCATTGTCGAGGATGGCGAGGATGAAGAAGAGAAGGATGCCAGGCGCAACATCAAGAAACGTCTGAGAACGCGCCGCGCAATAGTCGTCGAGTCTGATGATGAACTTGACGCAGACGAGAGAGACGTGGTCATAGGCAGAAACCCTAGGCAGGTGCCTGCTTCCACTGGTGAAGTTAGAATGATGTCGCGTTTCCTTCCTTCTACAAAGATGAATGTAGGTTGTCGCATTTCATTTCCGAAATCGTCTTAAATGTCGTCTCTCAGCACATGATAGAACATCTAGAGAAATGGGCTAAGCAATATCCCGGAGACAAGGTGCGGCTTGACTTCCAAACAATGCAGTGATCGTGATGTTGATGACATTTGCAGACCATAATCATATCGCAGTGGACCGAATGTCTCAAACTCGTCTCCGACTTCCTTGTGGAGAAGAAAGTACCCCATGTCAAGTGCGAATCTTCTGATGACCTCATGCATACTTATTTGAATTGATGTTGCCTTTCGGTCTAGGTATCAAGGGTCGATGAGTCGCAGTCAAAGGGATCAGGCTGTCCGAGTCTTCATGACGGGCAATACTGCACAGGTCATGCTTATGTCTTTGAAATGTGGAGGTGTTGGGTTGAATCTGACAAGGGCCAATCGTAAGCCTCTCCAGTTTCTTATATCGCTGCGTTTTGACTCCCCCACAGGCGTCATTTCACTGGATCTTGGCTGGAGCGAAGCGATCGAAAGCCAGGCGTTTGACCGAGTCCACCGTCTAGGTCAACAGAAAGACGTCTTCGTACACAGGTTGGTCATTGCCAATACTGTCGAGGATCGTGTTCTTGCTCTTCAGGAGCGCAAGGTAGAGCAAATTGTACTCTATGTTTGTGCTCTGTTAATACAGCTTCAGCGAAACCTTGCGGATGGCAGCCTTGGTGAAGGCTCTGGAAAGAAGATTGGCCGTAAGTATTCGCCATGAGTCTTGGAGACGTTGCTCATAGGCACTTTTGATTGCAGGGATGAGTGTCCGTGAACTAGCAAATTGTACGTATTGTGTTGCTTTTTCATGCACGTTTACTCACGCTTGGCCAGTGTTTGGTCTCGACCACCGAGGCAACCTTCTTTGATGAGACGCATAATACCACATAACCCGAAAACTTTTCACGCATTGTGAATGCTTCATTCTTTTCCTGCTATTGGCGCTGCTGTAAAATTGTTCTGGCGGTTATCATTATCCTAATTCATCGAACTTGTAGACTTATACCTCGCACATATACTTATACCTTAGATCCCGTTGGTCTTTTGCAGTCCTGAGTTAGTTATGGCTATCAATGTATAATTTTCAAAGTTTCTTGTTGCAGATAGGAGCTACAATAGTAGTAGCGTAGTTGGCCGATCGAAATTGTTTGCTGTTCAAGCTCATGAAGCTACCTTGTGCTCGTTGCACGCAAAGTCTAGAGCGAGGTCGAAACCAACACTAGTACTTTTGCCGTCGTGGACGCCAGACTTTCCATTCTGTAACTAACAACGTACAAAATCTCGGATCAGTCACGGTATGACGTCGTTGATGATTGAGGGTGTCAACGTTTCAACGTTTCTGTCGCGCGCAAGATCACTCGAAGATCACTCTTTGAAAGTGTTGCCACTCTCCGCGTCTTTTGACTTCAGATGTGGTCGCTCATTCTCAAGAGTGCGTGTTTCGCGCGCTCGTGACTTTGCTCAAAGGCAACGTTCGGTCCTCCACCGACTTTCCATTTGTACTTCGCGATGTAGTGATTGGTCTGCTTTTTGTCGTGATACCTTGCACAGTCGTACGCCGAGTGAACATCGATAGACAATCTTGGTGCATTCTTGGTTCTTTTGCGCCGTTGGTATTGAATTTTTGTAAGACTTTATCCCGTGAACAGCTGTTTGGTTTTGCGCCGTCGCATAGGTTTGATGGTCTTCCTTGTAATGATATACATAGGAAAAAATCTCAAATAGGGCCCTGCCGCGGATATGGCCTTGCACGACTTATTATTTATCGTTTTCGAGTCGCACTAGCTAGCCCAGTGCAGTGGCTGCCGTCGACATTCTTACTGTCGACTCTTCCGGTTTCACTTGTAATGTTGAAAAATTCCATCGTATGTGGAAGGCTGGCATGTATCATGAATCTTTAATTAGTACAATCATCGATAATGACAGATACGGACAGTGAGGCCTGACACGTTGTCAGGGTACGACTCTGGATCCTCCCAGGAGGGACACCCTACCGGGCCCCAGTTGATTTCTTCATATGTGCAAGAATCTTGTCTATTTCGGCAGTGTTCCTATCTGCGAGCTTCTGAAACTAATGGGTTGGATAAGATAAAATGATGAATTGAGTCAAAGATAAGTTAGACTCACTTCTTCGAGTTCAACCGAGTGCTTTTTATAGTCGCCTTTTTTGACACTGGCCTGCTGTATTTTTCGAAGTTGTACCCGGGTATCCTCTGCCATTCGCTGAGCAGTGGTAGTTAGCGCATTTCGGGCTTCAACTGTTGGCCTAAAAGAGATATGATGAACGACCATGCCACAGGAAGACGGAGCGAGTTGACCTAGGTATAGGAATCTTGATTGTCCTGGAGTCCTGTCTCTGAGGAACTATGTTTGGTAGCTTTGCGGCATATAAGGCTTGTTCTACTGCTTTCAAATTCTACTGGTGCACCAATAAGTGAATATCCTCAAGCCTAACCGCGACGAGGTGCTCACATGTTCCTCAAACACCGTGATAATCAAGGTCGAACCATCTCGAACGCCAACAGTGGCTAATTCCTCGAGTTTCAAGAGGTCCTTTCCTTTTCCTGGAAGTTCCACGCGTACTGGCGAGAGAAGGGCTGGGGTGACACGACCACTTGCACGAGTCTCTAGACTAGCTACCTCTTTGCGGTACCACTCGACAGCGGCACTCATCTTGGCCTCAGATTTTCCATATTCCAAACGAGCGGCCTCAGAAGTAAGAGCTTGTTTAGATCCCGGGACCAAGTCTGCAGTTGATTTCGCCTTAGACTTTGAGGCGTAAAGCCGGATGCATGATGTTTTGGGTGACCGAGAGATGGCATTGTGTGTGAAGCTGTTCGGTGTTGTTCTGATAAACTGAAGGCTACGACGAGACACAGCTCCTGGCGAGCAGTAGGCAGCAAGCCGCACAGCACTGAGTAGTGACATGTAGAGTTGTCTTAAACTTGGATGTAATTTTTGCCAAGTTCGTTAGTAGGTACCCAATGTCACATGATGTCGGAAATTCCTAATGTAGCCGTCATATATTTCGGTAATTTCCGCTTACCAACTTATGTAATGCATAACTCCGCTACTCACGAACCTTTGACAAAACGTTGGGGGTACGGCACGTTGCAATGTGATCACTATATGCAACATGTTGAAAGATAACAAGATTCCTTCCAAATTCATTTCAAAGATACCAAATCAGTAACGCTACTCACGCACTGGCAGACTCGGTTGGCTTGCAACGGGTTTTTTCAAGTTGGGCAGCTGTAGAATACCGACTGTTTTGTCACTCTCAAGGATCGCAGCCGTTTCGCAGAAACGAATTTCGAGAGTTTGTTCAGAGAGATGATGAGTCCACTTTATTTCGTCTATCCACAATTCACAACTTATATTTGTGCTTAATGAGATCACCACGAACATTACGGACATTTGAGCGAGAATATTGCTCTCCACGACAGAGTCACATGCTCCTTGGCCTTCCATTCGAATCCTTCCTTTACCTCCAGGATTTGTTGGTTGAGATATACTGATATAGCTGGACAGTTGCAGTCCTTATCACAGCCTTATGATTCCGCTGACCCACGACATGTTAGCTTCCTCGTAGTCCATCAAGTCGTTGTGCTTCCCCGCATTTCTCTCTACGTCATTTACGTTCGCGTCGATACATGTCAGCCTCCGAATCAACGCATTGTTGCATAAACTGCGAGATGTTCGGGAAAGAACGTGTACCCAGGTTATGGCACCCTCCACGGCGTATCTGAAATCAACACGTTTTTTGGCGCCCACTCATCGCTGCAACGAGGTCTGGCGCTCTGGCCAGAGCTGATCTATCCTATTTGGGCGTAGTGGTAAGAACGAAAGAAGGTGACTTGTCCTCGTTATCTATTAACAGTGGGGACAACGGGGTCACCGGTTTTGAATAAAACTATTGGCGTTGATAGCAATAGTGACTCGTGCCATGCTGCGCACAAGGGTCAATGCGAACCCCAAGGGAGCGTGGATGTCACTGCAAAGCAAGAGAGGGCCTTCGAGCAGTCAATAATGGCATCTCACCCATTGTCACCTCCGCGAAATTAATCGAGAACTATGTAGCAGGCATATAATTAGACGTATGTGACCCTCCTTCACTAACTTGAACGTGGGAGTCGAAGTTTGCAATTTGCAAACCATGTTCGGATTTTTGCGACACAGGACATGCCATACTTGACCGCATATCTATGGCGATTTCAAGGACGACTAACCCATTTCAAGACCGTCGAACGTTGAAATGCCTTGCCAAGGTGTTGATATCAAAATTAGGAATTTTCGACAAAGGCAAACATTCACCGCCACAGGATCTAGCATGGGCCCGGGTGGGCAACCATGATGATCTCGCAAACATCCGCTAGTACCTCGTTGCCCGTGCCTGGTCACCCCGGTGAATTCAGGGGGCTGACAGTGTCGGGCTATTCTAGATCGTATGCCAGTGGAGTAGTTCGTGCCTGGGCCGGCGCTCGTTAGAGCATATCTCTTGGGCGCTGTTAGGCGTCACTGATTGTGCCCACAAGAATCCAAGGTCCGGTACCACCTGCTCGTTTCATATACCAATTAACCAGTATCATCACCTCTTTATCAAGGTGCTGTTGCATTCTATGCATTCTAGCTTTGATGCGCTCTTCCAGAAAGTCAAAATGCACACATACCACCTTCCCACCCGGCTAGAAAATGCGCGTTAGGAACTGTTGTACCACGTAGAACCGGAAGGCACATCATTTCTATCCTTTTACCAGAATCAGACAGATACGACTACCAAGGTCGCCTTGTCAAGGATAGATCCCAATAATGGGCTTTGGGTACGAATGACATCACAGGCAGCTTGAAGGTCGTTCCTGCAGTGAACCCATACAGTGATTGTAATGGCTTCAGGTACATTGATAGGTTTGCTAAAAATAATGACACCCTGATCTCAAACGTAGTATAGTCATGATGATCGGTGTACTTTCGGTGTACCTGGGTACAATGAGCCATACCCCAAAAACAAACATACGACATCGACGGAGCGTTGGCCAGGTATCCTCTTTCATGAAAGGAGAATATGGTTGATAAGCAACCAGAACGTTCAACTTGCATGACAGAAATCAATACAAGCCAAAATGTTTGAATGTGAGTGCTGCACAGTACACATGTACCTGGGAATTGTCTGTTGATACTGCCTTCGTGTATTTCTACTGACCAACTGTTTTAGGACACAATTTGTGTACGGCTTGGACCGGACTACAGAATTTTTGCGCGACTTCTCGCACCGCCTGTGGCCCGGCGTACAGATAATAAAAGCCTAAGCCTCCCTGAAGCAACGCAAAATTTTAGGGGCGCGAGTGATGAGAAACACAGGTTTGAACGCTGGTACGTGGTTTTCCAATCTGCTGCCAAGCATCTCTGATGAGATGTCCTAGATTGATTCGTGTCAGTCTTTGAAATTTGAGAACGCGGTTGCCCAGTATAAAAAGCAGGGGAGTATTGTTTTCCTGTTCTTCAGTCTTAACCAATATGTCAATCCTCACAGTCCCGAAGCTTGCAGATGAGCTCTTCTTGCGACCCATCGTCATATCGATGAACAGTCTGGCCCTGTCAGTTTTGATATCTTGTGTCATGTCCGCCAACGCAAGTATCGACTGGAGACCAGTACGCTCATTCATTTGATACTAGATAACATCACTGATGCAATTATCTTCACAGATAACCATCTGTGTCACGTCGGATATCCTTGTCATGGGTGCTGACCACCTTAAGGATAAAGAGGAGGAATTCATGTCGGATCGCAGTACCACCAAGGACCCACGCCTCGCTTCTTGGTTTATGTATGCACGAACATTCCTCACCGTCAGCGCTGTGGTTCTTGTATTTGCACTATCTCAGTGTCCAATTTCGACGCTCCTCACCACGGCAACATTCGTCACTCCTGCTTTGCTCTGGACCACTCCGATCAGCTTCAAGAAGTTTTGGCTGATCTCGAGGCGTTTTCTCGGGAGGTCTTCCGGAGAAAAGCACCAGACTTCCACCTCTGCACCTGTCCTGGTCATCAAACGCATCCCTGGCATGAAAGCCATCTTCAATGGAATCATTCGAGGGTACGTATGCATGTTTGCCTTGAACGATGCACGCGTAAACTGATATTTTTCAGATGTGGCATCTATACTGTGGTCTTCTCCGTTTTGTCAGGATCAGGCAATATGACCAACATGTTGCCGTCTCCATGGAACGTTGTTCAACTGATAGTCTGGTCGACCGTCAACCGCTCATGCCATGCAGTAAGTAGACAGTACATAATCACTTAATTTGACCCTGATCGTGTCTATAGATCATGACTGATGTCCGTGATTTTGAAGATGATATGAAAGCCGGGGTCCCCACTATACCCGTCCTTCTCGGTTCGATACTCAAAACGAAGGTCATATTGACGGCTTGTCATATGCTGGTTATGTTGGCCTTCATTGAGAACTCATATATTATGGGAAGCTGTCTATTTGCTTCAGCTCTGGTGTGGATGCTTGGCAAACACTCGCCGAAGAAGGCGTTCTTGTTTAGCTCTCATTCGCAGTCCCTGTTCATTATTTGGTATTTGTTCAAGACAAGGCAGTATCATTAGTAAGTAGCTCAGGAACGTTTCCTGGTGCAACTGGCTATCGAAGGATATATTCGTGGTCAATTGCATAGATTATATCTTTTCTGAGTTCTCTCACTGTACTTGTCGTGTTAAGTTACTGTCGCTGCTGGCTATAAAACTCCTGTTATACTAGCCACTCACTTAGATATAAAAGCCTGTTCTTACTTTCCGTATATTTAGAATAGACTCCCTCTTCACCCGTCTCTCACGATCCATCGATATCTCGATCCCCGTCGAACCCATTATAAATCTTACATTACCTACGTAGACTTTTTATATGCATAAGCGCAATTTCCTAGCTACGATTAGCCAAATTCTCCATAAAATCAAATGCAACTGCTTCATCCCATAAAATTGCACTGTCACGCGTGATCGCTTTGTGATATCAGTCGGGATCCGCCATCGACGAAATTTAGATGATGCTGCGCCCATGAAGTCTATTATCACTAAAGTCTAAGCATGATACCACTGTAACGACTCCGATTGGCTCGAGAGAGCAGTTGTAGATACGTAGAATGATTGTGAATGGAGAGAGGTGGTTTCCTGTCACGACATAGTACATTCCAAGCCCCACTACATGACCTTGGATGGGAGACGGTCCCAACCGGCCAAAAGTACCATCTCATCAGGAAACGCATAGATATCAACTGGCTTGGATGAGCGAAGACCAAACCAGATCGTCCAGCAGAGTGCCGCGAGGCAAACCATGTTCTTAGCACGCGCTGCAGTTACTCGTGTACTAAGATAAGAGTATGTTAGCTACTAGTAGGGCAAGAGGAACACCGGGATAGCGGGAATGGCGGCGGTTTCTAACCTGCGAAAGTTCTCGTCAGGGGGCTACTGCTACCCCAACCGCGCTGACCTTCTCGTTCTGTTTAGGATAATAGTGCTGAGCCTGTATACCTAGCAGGAGTACAGGTTCACGTCGCACAACTGCAACTGCGTTCGGTGACCGCCCAGCTGCGTGACATTGACTCACAGGTAGGACATTTTACGGTGCTAGTGGGGAGAGGGTAGAAAGCTCCAGACCTCAAGCCTCGTGGCCTTTAGCATATCGAGACCATAAACCTACTCGCCATAGGACCCTTTTCGGGAGCGTTTGAAGATCCATATTCCGGCAGGAGACCGGAGATACGGTATCATGATGCGAAGTCAATGAATTTAGTATGATTTGAAAGATGTCGATGATTCGGAGTATAAAGGTAATGGCAAATCATTGTGCAACGGCCTGACGCGTTTCTAGCTCCCGAGGCTAGCAATCCTTCAACTTGAACCTGTCAGAGTTTTGTGGTTCTAAGGTATAGAGCCGATCTATCTCGGAATGGAACAAGTTCACAGTGATACTTCAAGTCGTAACGTTAACCATCGCGTGTTTTGAGATGTTGTGATTTGTCACGTGCTAGCTGCCAAGTTGTTACAACTCGGGCATCGGAGCTTGCTATGGTGCAGTTCACCTATGCGCCGCTACTTTGGGGCAACCGCCAAATCGAGGGCCAAAATTTCCAACTCTAATCCCGTTGCTAAAAATGGTAGGTGCGGCAGCGACCACAGCTTCGATGCTAGTGTACAAGGTGTCGGATTGCGAGTCGCGACAGACAAGTGTAGTACTATGTACAGGCTAAAGTTAATTATTTCAACCTTTGAACAATGGCTTGCAAGTACCACAAATTGGCAGCTGCTCGCGCGAGACTCGCCCGACAAATTTAAGTGAATCCTGCTACTGTGCGGGAGCCTGACAACAACAACGACAATGGTGACGACGACGACAATAACTTCGATTGCGGGTTTACTGGCGGTGTTCACTGCTTGTTGCCTGACCCCGACAGTGACTCAGAATTTGAGATCGATTGGGACTCAGAATCAGATAGCGGAGAGAGTGTTGTTGAGCTGGCGGGCGAAGAGCTTGAAAGTAGTTTGGCACAGTTGAGAGACGAGGTTACCTCACTGGCAGAACCCACACCTTATCAGAAGGTGGCTGGACCCAAGACAGGCGAGAACTGGAAGAAAGCTGAGAGAAGCCGAGGATTAGGATATGATGGACACTCCAAGCGCACGCAGGAGTGTCGACTGCATGATGCTTGTGCTTGAGAGGATTTTCATGAATATGCAAAGACAAGGTGAGCAGGACTCTTCAGTAAACAACCCCATCAGATCAGAACACTTACTGGTGTGGCTGTTCAGTACCGATCCACAAATCAGCATGATGCGTGCATTTACACAAAAGGGTGCTGCACAAAAGCCAGTGATAGCACCAGTGCACAATCAGGCAGCATGCCCCGCAGCCACGCAATATGTTCCAAGCTTGCTGGGCTTCCTTTCTGATTTCTCGAGTGATGAAGATGATGGGGATAGCAACACCAACATGGATCACAGTGACGATCGTGATGGCACCAGTCGTGTTTCCTCGGCACTACCTCGGAAACGCCAAAAACTCGAGGTTCCATATCGTGAGCAGCGAAAACAAAAGCAAGCTGACCTGGAGCACGCGTACAAAGATATCACGAAGCATTTGAAGTCGAAAAAGACGGTGTTTGCTGGGGGTCCATGTGGTTTACAGGCATGTCGTGCACGTACTATCGAGGTTCACTTCATGCTTGTGGTCAAGAACAAGCATAGTTTCAAGGTGGCCTCCAAAATGGCTGCAGAGACCAACGGGTTTGCTGCAAAGTGGGGAGGACGCCAGGTTTGTGGGTGGACTTGTGAGTGGATGCGAACAAGAATGCTTCCAGTTTCACAATGGGGATGGCATGCCAAGATTTCGTCACTCCTTGATGACCCTGTGATCGCATCCAAGCTCCGCACATTCATGCGCTCAAACAAATGGTCAATGGACCCTCAGAAGCTGGCGAAATTCACCAATAACGAACTTCTCCATACCGAAGCAACAAAATATCTCGAGGGGCTTGTGCAGACTGAAATGCCCCAGGGGCTGAAGAGATACATCGAGCTTGAGCTCTTTCCTCGTATTCACATGAAGGTTGGGCGTGGGGTATCATTGAGCACAGCCTGTCGCTGGCTCCGTCTTGAAGGATTTCGGTTCATGGCATACAAGAAAGGGCTGTATTTTGACGGCCACGATCGACCAGATGTTGTTGAATATCGACAAAATGTCTTTCTTCCTGCAATGATGGAACACGAGCGTCGTCTTGTTCGATATGTTGTTGGAGATGTCGAGAAGGAGTCTGATATCCCTCCTTCCAATTTTGTCGAAACATGGCTCGTCATTTGTGCACATGACGAGATGACCACTCAAGCAAACGATGGACAGTCAATGAGCTGGGTGCCGGATGGTGAGCACAAGCTGAGAAAGAAAGGAGCGGGTCAAGGATTGCATCAGAGTAGTATCATTTGCTCAACTGTTGGACATCTCGAGGAAGCAGCACACACCATCGAGTATGGCAAAAATTATGATGGATACTGGAATGGGGAAATGTTTGTTGCGCAGGTGGGTGTCGTTGTTCAGATATCATGCATGAAACTGAAAATAGGGGAAGCTCCACAACAAAATAATTCCAGCATTCGAACGTGCTCACGGACCTGGTTACCAGGCATTGTTCCTCATCGATAATTCTCAGGGACACTCAGCATATGCCGACGATGTGTTGCCGATCTCACGCATGAATATAAATCCGGGGGGCAAGCAGGCACAGATGAAAGATGGTTGGTTCATTGATGCTGGTGGGCAAAAAGTTATTCAGCCCATGATGTTTCCCTCTGATCACCATGATCACCCAAATGAACCGAAGGGCATCAAGGCTGTTCTCCAGGAATGTGGTCTTTTGCAGGGGAGACATCGAGGCAGGTGCCAATCAAAGTGTCCTGACGAGGCAACAAACTGCTGCCTCAAACGAATTCTCGAACTTCAACCAGATTTCGCTGAGCAGAAACCACTTGTGCAAGATGTCATTGAGGCTGCTGGTCACTTGTGCATCTTCTTGCCAAAATACCACTGCGAGCTCAATTTTATCGAGTTTTTTTGGGGGGCAGTAAAGAGGTATCTGCACGAGAACTGCGATTACACCTTCGAAACGCTCAAGACCAACTTGCCGAAGGCTATGGCTTCCGTACGTCTCAGTACAATCCGTTTATGGGAACATCGGATGCACAGGTGGATGAGTGCTTACCAGTCAGGTCTGGAGACAAAAACAGCACAGTTGCAGGTCAAGGAGTTCAGTTCAAGGAAGTACAAATCTCATAGACATGTACTGGAGACTCTTGCATGTCTTTTCGACTGATTTTACCGGTACCGTAGCCCTCACCGCCAATTTGGGTCTTGTCCAAAAATTTTTCTTGCTCAAATTTAACGCTATGCGAAATTGGTCTTGACAATATGTTTCTATCAGTAAGCTAAGCATTTTTGCAAGATAGAAAAATCCTAGGACTTTTTTTCACAACACTGGAAATTTTGCACTAAAGTAGTGGCGCATAGGTGAACTGCACCATAATGTGCTGGCAGTATTCTGGCATGAACTCCAAATCGAGTGCCGAAATGAAATGCCTCACATGGTTGTTTCTAGATAACAATGAATATGAGAGAGAAGTCATGCGTGTCTTTGATGATGTGCGTGAGAAGAAGCTTATGAATGCATATCTTCAAGACAGATCTAACCCATTCCGTGTGGAGAATGGCTGGCGCTGCTCCTCAGTAAAAATATGCCTGCCTAAAGAAAAGGTCGCATTTGCATCTGAAGAAGAAGCCCCAGAATTGGAGATCCTGGGTGTTCATCACTGCTCCCTCACTGACATTATTACATTCATCTTTGAGGACAAGATCATATTGACATTTCATTTAACGCCTTTCCGTCAGCAATGGAAGATCTCTGAAGGTCATGTTATAAATGTCTACAGCGAGGCGTATTCCTCGGCTTCTTTTCTGGGAGCCTACGAGGAGATTAACGCACTTCCCCGAGATCCAGGCAATAATCTCGAGTGAGTTGTAGCCTTGCTGATGATGTGGTCCAACAGCACTCATCTTGCCAGCTTTGGAGATGCGTCTCTCTGGCCCTTCTACCTCTGTTTTGGCAATCAATCTAAGTACATGCGAGGCAAGCCAACAGCGTCTGCCTGTCATCATGTTGCATATATTCCTAATGTAAGTTACATCTGTGATTTATTAATTTGATTATACTCATTCTGATGTATTAAGCTTCCTGATGACTTCCAAGACCGTTATGGCCGTCTCTTTGGCGAGGCATCATCCAGTGATGTCTATACTCACTGCAAACGTGAGCTCATGCAAGCCATATGGGCACTTTTACTGGATGAAAAATTCATGGACGCCTACAAAAATGGTATTGTCATTCGATGTGGTGATGGTATCACTCGACGTGTTTTCCCCCGCTTCTTTACTTACTCCGCAGACTATCCTGAAAAGTACGTGTTTTGATTTTAATTCTTATACTTGTGTCTCATTCTATGTCTATTGTTACAGGATTCTACTTGCTTGCATCAAATTTCTTGGCGAATGTCCTTGCCCCCGCTGCCTTGTCAAGAAAGAAGACATACCCAATATGGGACTGAAGATTGATCTTGAGAAGCACCAAGCAACTCAGCATGTTGATGACGAATGATGTCATCGCAAAATTGAAAAAGCCCGCAGGCTCATTTTTAAATGTGGTGTTGGTATCAACGGCCAATGCATCAAGAGGATTTTACAAGACGAGTCACTAGTTCCAACTCGGGTAAGTAATTTATGTATGAATTTTATATATATACCTCAATACTTCATATCAGAACACATTCTCTATCTGGTTCCTCAAATATACATTCAATTTTTTTTCAATGTTTGTCGTGGACTTGCTTCACGAGTTTGAGTTGGGTGTGTGGAAAGCTATTTTCATACATCTGATGCCCATTCTTCTTGCTGCAGGTGGTACAGTAGTCAAAGATCTCAATTTCAGGTAAGTCATAGTGTTTTTCACCACAGTAACACAACACTTATAAGACTATATACAGGTACCGTCAAGTTCCTACATTTGGCAGGGGAACGATCAGACATTTCCATAAAAATGCATCTGCGATGAAGCGTCTGGTGGCCCGTGATTTCGAAGACATGTTGCAGATAAGATCGATCTGATCAGACATTCAGATCAGAATTTGATGGGCTTTTCATTTCAAGTGCGCTATCCCAGTATTCGAAGGACTACTCCCTCCTGAACATGATACAGTTGTTCTTGACCTCCTTTTCAACCTCGCTACCTGGCACGCTTACGCAAAACTTCAGTGTACATACGGACGACACTCTCGCATTCTTCGACTCTGTCACTGTGATCCTCGGACAATCAGTTCGCAAATTTCAATGCACTGTTTGTGCATACTATCACACAACTGAACTTCCAAACGAGTACGCTGCACGTGGATGCCGTGAGGCTGCATTGGCATCAAAACAAGTGGGTTCTGCAAACACGTTGCAGAAGTCTAACCCAAAGGTGAAAACCTTAAATCTTTTCACCTACAAATATCATGCGCTCGCTGATTACCCAAATACTATCCAGCGAGTTGGTACTTCAGATAGCTATTCAACACAACCAGTAAGTGATCTCTTCATAATGTTATTCATACAATATCTAATATTATACAGGGAGAACTCGAGCACCGTCAATCAAAGTGCCGATACCCTCGCACAGCCAAGAAGACAGATCAAACCCAATCCAGCATGACTTCTCAAGAAGCATGGGAACACCTAATTGAGGAGGTGATTGCTGCCCTTGCAGCAAAGCAGATTCTGAGACCATGACGCACCTGAATGTCTCCTTCGGATCATTATTCAATTGCAACATATGCTCGCACAAATGACGACATCACCTCTTGGTTAATCGAGTGCAGAGACATTGGAGATTTGCCTGATCTTGCAATCGAGGTAAGCTATTTTCGTACATGTGTATTCACATTCTCATTGTATTTTCTTAGGAGTTTATTCCACGACTCAAGGACCATCTCCTTGCACGACTTCGCAATTTTGCATATGACGGAGATGAGCATGACTTCTCCGATGCTGATCACACCTCGGTTCTATTCACAGACAACAAGATATACCATCACAGTATCTTGCGCATCAACTATACAACCTACGATCTACGATGCGAACAGGACACCATCAATCCCTGTACTTGTGCCGACATTATGCTTCTCTCCCACGAAGATGAGAAGATTCATCCATACTGGTATGCCCATGTGATCGGGATCTTTCATATCAATGTTGAATACCATGAGGATGACACTCAGACATACTCACACCCAACTCGGATGGACTTCTTATTTGTCCGATGGTTCAGATGGGATAGTTCACCTGCAGGTTGGGCTGCAAAACGCCTCCAGCACCTCGAATTCTTCGATGAAGACAGTCCTGACACATATGGATTCTTGGATCCAGACTTTGTCGTTCATGGGGTTCATCTGATTCCCAGTTTTCAACATTGTTCGGATCCTCAAGATCCTGAGTCTGACTGCCGTTTTCAATATGTGAACATGTGCGCATTTGTTTTTTATTTATTCTTGCAACTAAGGCTGATATATCTACATCATGTATATAGATTTGTCGATTGAGACATGTTCATGAGGTTTCATGGTGGTGGAATCGGCCATAAAGCTACCAGAGACTGGGACAATATTCTCCAACACGAGAAACATGGAGCCGAAGAACCGGAAGAGGGTGATCAGCTTGAAGAAATCATTGCCGACGTATCAGACGTGGCTGATACAGTGGAGGAGTGGCAGGATATTGAGGATGACAATGCTGACAGCGAGAGCAGTGATGAAGAAGGTGATGATGAGGGTAGAGTCATGGCTGACGAAGGAGAGGAGCTCGATGATGACATGCTTGCAGAGGAAGGATATGGCGCACTTTGATGTATTTAGCACACTTCTCGATCGATCGAATGCTCGGCGCATCAAATTTTCATTTTCATTGTATGTTGTGCAAAGACTTTGATTACAGTACCTATACGACATTGTGTACATATTTTAGTATCTAGGATATGTCATGTAGATACAATAATCATCTACTTAATGTTGTTATGATAGTATCGCAAGGTGGGAGGTCTCATTCTGAGTTAATTGCTGCATTCAAATGTTGTGTCGGGGTGTTGATGACATCACACGGACTTGTTTGGTCATATGTTCAGCCACACTATCGTCCATACTATCACTCCGGGTAATCTGCAACATTTTCAGCAAATCTTTTGTAGCTCATCAACCACTTCATATTATCTTCCACGAATTTAGAGTGTTGTAGATTTGTACCACCTCTATATAGATATCATTTTTCCTCATTTTTAGGACGTTGTGGTGTGGTGTCGGATGAAAGCCGAGAAAATTCAGGGTCTGACTGCTAATCTGCAAAATATGGTCACGTCGAGTCACACCTCGGCATAGCACTGGCACAGTCAACTTTGACTCTCCGCACTGCGCAAGTGCTCTTGATCTGTTGGCGTTGAGTACTGAGTTGTCGAACTGGAAGCTTGGTCTGGAATACAGCAATATATTGTCATCAACCATTATGCATCATGATCCATGTAATTATTATTGTGAGTGTACTGCCATTGATATGGTCCTGAATAAGGTTGACTCCTGCCATCATACATCTGTACCTCAGCACCAACTCAAAATTCCCCTCTGTTACCAGCTGCCGGCACAAATTGGGGAATGGGTGGAGGCACATACCTGCCGAGTGAGGGAAGATCTATGTGTGACATTGAGGGTTGAGGGATAGGCTGTGGTTGATAGGTGCCAAATGGTGCGTGCATCGAATTTTGATGAATTGGCGTGTCTTGCGGTACTGACTCGGTAGTGTTATTGCCAATTTCAACATGCCGCCTGCGAGAACGAGAGGGATTAAATAAACCTTTGCACAAAGGTTGCACTTGGAGAGAGGGTGACCTGTCATAGCGAGATACTTGGCCCAGTCACATATTGTTACTTCCTGCCCTTCAGTAAGTAATTGGAGGTTTTTGTGGGCTTTTGAATGAGCCCGTCGACAAAGAGTATGGTATGAGACTTTAAACTCTGCAGCTGCTGTTCGGAGGTTCTTGGTCTTTTTCTCTCTGATAGCCTGAATAGCAGCAGTGAAGTTGGCTTCACGAATCTCTTCTTCAGCTTTCTTCTGCCTGGTAGTAGGTCTGTGGTTTGGTGCCATTGTAATAATGCAAGAGATAACAATGCAAGTCTTCGTGCACTTGCCGAGTGTGCCGTAGAGGAGATTGAATTTGTTACACACTCTCCTATCTGGCTGTCACGTTTTCAGACATGTCGTCAATTCTTCCTCTATAGCATCTTAAAATGACAAGATGAGCTTTATCGAAATTGTGCACTGTAATCCTGACAAGGTGATCATGTTATGCTCCAGGTATAACTTCATGAATATACCTGCAGGATCTATGGGATCTGGGTGATTTATGTTCTTGCATGCTTACAAATTACCACTTTTTCATCTCTCGCAGCTGCAACACTCAAGAAATTTTCATTTTACTTGGACAGTATATCATATATAAGTAGTCTACATATGCATGAATTTTTTTTGAAGTGAGTTGAGCAGTGCTTTGTGGTGTTTTGAACATTTTGCATATTACATGCATGTTACAAATTACCCGGAATGATAGTAATGGATATCAATGCATGCGCGATTCGGTTCACTCAGGTCGTTTGATTGTCTGACTCATCTTTACAGGAAGAAATTTGCGTACGTCTTTTCTTTGCTCTCCATGTGCTTGTTATAAGTGAATTGACCACCTTCGTATTCAGTTATATTTTACCATGTCCATGTTTCTCCATCAGGAAAACCCTCCCCCAACAAATTTGACTAAAGATGTAACATTAGAACTAATCCTGCGTTATTATGTCTAAATTTTACAAATTCAAGTTTTAGCAAGTTTAGTTCGGTTTTTTTACCCCCTAATAAAAACACAAGAATTAGCAATGATTTTCAGCAATTCAAACACATTATCATAACTTGTAGAATTGATTGTTTGATCTTAGACGAGGGTTCCAACCGAATCAGACAGAATAAGATAACAAGAACAAAATTAAATTTGATTAAAAATGGGTATATGGGCAGTAGGCTAATTTAAATAACAGTACGCGCTATGACCAACCGGGAGACTATGTATCAGCTTCACAATTCCGTATTGTACACCATGAAAACAAGTGGGGGATGATTCAGTCTTCTTCCATATTGTCGAGGTCAAGTAACTCGAATGCTTCGAGCTCAGCAGCATGGCCACTGGCAGCGGTGCCGCTGTATCGCAACTTCCTGCAAGCAGAGTGAGCATCGAGGGAATACTACCTAAGTGGAACTCACTGTGCAGCCTCATAGATGTCGGCCATCATACAGTGGAATTTTGCAGGTGCGTCCTTCTTCAGTTTTTCCAGGAACCTGACATGGTAGTTGTATGTCTCGCTGAATAAATTTCCTGTAAAGTTGAATTTCGATGGTGAACCTTGCGACTTCCACAGAAGGGCTGCGTACACCTTTGCAACAAGTTAAACAGCGCATCCGTACAATGACGACAAGCACATTACCGCAGTGGCAACCAATGCCAGCAAAGGGATAGGGACTTCGGGGCGCTGGCCTTTGTTGTTGGCGATTTCAACGAAGTGTTCCACAAACTTGATGGCAATGGACCTCGAGCTATGAAAGAGCTGCCGATATATTAAGAAAATTAAGAGTTCACCCTGGTAGGGCTTCTTTCCAATGGGCGAAGCCTCGTTATTGATCTGTATAATTTCAACAATGTCAGTAGTACAGACAAGGGGAGAGATCTCACATCAAACTTCAAGGCATATATATATGCAAGCTTATCCAATAGCCTTCTCGCTGCAGCTTTCCCAGTGTCGGTGTGTCCAAGGCGAAAGTAACCATCGGCATGTGCACATGCGTCTTCCTTCAGCTCACGACGCAATATTGGAACACGAGCATCCACCTCGCATATGGTTAGAGACTGATAAGAAAGGGTGCGATTTGAACTCACCAAGCTACCGAGTTGTGACGCATACCGTTCGTCCGATTGAAGACGTTCTTTGATTGGGTGCACACCACGTTTTTCGGCGACAACTATCAATGCTTGCAGCGCGACTTGGTTCTTGTCAACCAGTTCAGGATAGCCGTGGGTGAAAAAAAGGTGGCACTTGACTTCCATGATTGCGGACTGAAGGACTTTGCGAGTCTCTAGGTTCTGATCAAGTAATTTCACCTTTCCACTTTCTGTTCGAATGAGCGAGGCGATACTCCGAGTCTTCGCGTCAGAGGTAAGTTTCCGAGTCGGTGCAGTGCCTTCGTTGTTGGATTGGAATTCTGAGTCGCCACCAGTTGAGCGATCTTCAATGGACTCCGAAACTGCATCTTCGACATCCATATTGGCCCAGGTAGGAGTCTCTGCTGCTTGTTTGTGATCTCGGGCCTTGAACTCGGCTTTTGGACTTGGGGTGCCACGTGACTCGGATTTCGATGCTACCTGCTGCTTGTTGGTGACGACCGACACGACCTTCAAATTTTCAAATGTGAGTTCACAAGCATATGATATAGAAAAGCTGACCTCATCGAAAAGCCTCAACGCAGCCGAATCTTCATCCTCACCGTCAGTGGCGCTGCTCTCCGAGTCGTTACCGTCTGAATCAATTAGTAAGCTGTCCCGACTCGGTTTGTCCCTGGGCCGACTCGTATCAGAGTCAGTACTCTGCTCATCTTCATCTTCAAGCAATGCCACATCTTGCATAGCGTAAGTTCGGCAGAGTTTCGCTGGTCGTCGATAGTAAGGCAGCTGCGCTGCACACCGTGATCATGTGAGACTCGAACTTCCTTTTTTGTCACGGCGTAGGCTGACCTTCAAGTTGCTTATCAACCATCAGTGGAGCCTGCAAGATACCATCATCTGAGTCGCTCATGTCGCGCGGACGCTCTGCCAGTGCCCAACGTTTTTCCATGTAAGTACCATAAATTAGTTTCAAGTGTATCAACAGACTCAGTGTTGACGGCTTTCTTGATGCCTTAGTCCTGTTTGACTTGCCAGTGGAGCTGGACTTCCGACTTGGAGTAGGTGCTGGTGACGCGTCAGTTCTCTTTTTTGGGGCAGGACGGTCTTGGGCTGATGTTGCTGTTGCATTCTTGCGTCTTGGTTTATCTTGCTTCCAAACTGAATCTCAGGTCAGTTTGATTTATTGATGGTGTTTTCGGTCGCTCACCTGCATTTTCGATAGCTTTTTTCTTGGCACCACGCGCTCCTGTCAAGCCTTACAGTCAGTCACTTGCTGAGTTGCTTATACTCACTTACCTTGATCCTGCCAAGGTAAAGTCATTTTTATTATTACTTTAATTTCGAGACTCAGAGTGTGTAGGACTCAAAAGAATAAAGGAGCGTTGAGGAACCCGGGTGGATTTTTTTAAAAACGAGTGTGAGTGATGGTCAAACGAAAGGGAATGGGACTGAAAATTTTACTAACGCAATGTAACAGGGCAATTATGTAGCAGGTGAAGGGCGCTAAACTGTATTTTCGCCGGCGCTGTATCAGCGGCACTGTCTGTCCCTGACTTTCGGGACACTCCCCCATCAGCATCGTCGTCCACAGGTATCATCGTCCTCAGGTGACTCAGATTCCCATCGCCATCCCCAGGCATCCCAAAACACGAGCCTGTACCGGTACCACCACCATCAAATAGTATGTTTTCCCTCACTCTGCTGGCTGCAGTGCTAATATTTGTTAGGTTGATCGGGCACTAACTACCCTGCAGTGCTAATATCTGCTAGGATGATCGGGCCACCAATGACGGCAATTGGACCGTCATCCTTCGCGACACCATCATTCCGCCTGTTCTGCTCACTATGGCTGCTGTACATGGTCCCATACTACCTGCTCATCCCTCCCCATTCCGCAATGCTCAGAGTGTGCCCCATTCCAGAATGGGCTATCATCCCGCACCCTTGGTCAGTCTTTAGTAGCCGCTCGTCATAATTTGCATATATCTAAACGTACTTAGGCGCCACTTAAACCTCAGTCTACTCGGCCCACCACAAGACAATCAGATCCATTGGCGCCACCTAAACCTCAGTCTACTCAGCCCACCACAAGACAATCAGATCCATGATCCGTGCAATGGACGTAAGTCAATTAGTTTTTGAGGGCTTCAATACTAGGTGGGTTAGTGCTTGAACTTAGTATTTGTTCGGGCCATTACTTACCACACCCCTGCCCTTTTTTCATCCCTCCCATCATCCCTTCAAGTTCATCACCCACTCATATCGTTTCAGCTTCGTCACCCGTCGCTCGCATTGCTTCAGCTTCGTCACCCACTCATATTGTTTCAGCTTCGTCACCCGTTGCTCGCATCGCTTCAGCTTCGTCATCCCTTCATCCCCCACTCATATCACTTCACTGGCAGCTTCTAACTATGAATGACCCGGGTTACCGCACATGTTCAGCTTGTGGGCGTGATGATCTCACTGTAACTGGTCTCAGCCAGCATATCGCAAAGAGTCGTGACCCACGTTGTCACACGCTCTACAGCCAGTCGCGATCAAGAACAAACAACAAAGCCAACTTGGTAGACGACACCGAAGCCGAGCTTGCCTTGGATGAGGGAGACTACAACAGAATTTACAATGAGGACGAGTTTGAGAGGCCTGCCAGTGCTGCGAGTGAGCACGCAGCTGATAGTGATGAGGAAGATTTTGATGAGCATCTGCTCTTCGAACCTGAATGGGAGGCTGCACCATTGCAACCTCAGGCTGATGAAGACAACGACTCGGACCTACTGGATGATGTTTTTGCCTTTGAAGATGACGAGTTGGAGGATATTCAACAGAACACTCATCAAGACGTTGAGGCTCGCGCACAAGGCCAGTCTGGATTCGTTAGGGTGCCCTATCCTGATCCACGCGCTGGCCGAAGTATGTCGCATGGTTCAGTTGACCATGGTGCCAATGTGGCATATGGGGCGCATCTCGCCAATGACGAGAACCCATACCATCCTTTTAATTCCCAGATTGAATGGGAGGTTGCAAGATGGGCGAAACTTCGCGGAGCAACATCGACGGCATTTTCGGACCTGCTCTCGATTGATGGAGTAAGTTTCTTTTGCCGCTTCACAAGTATCACTCATTAATAGCTAATACTCCTAGGTTAGTGAACGTCTAGGGTTGTCGTTCAAGAACGCCAACGAACTGAACAAGATCATTGTTACGACTTGGATGGTATCTGTTGGCGACGCTCAAACAGAGCTTGTGTCGTCAACGGTCGGTGGACAGTCCTTGGGCTAGCCCAAGGTTAGGGGTCGTACTTGGCGTGTCTTCGGCAAGTACGATTTGACGCCTATGTCCAAATCGGGTAGCTTATGTCACGCGGATGCGAGACGATAAGCTATATCGGCCTAGGCTTACGACACCCGAAGGTTAATCGTAAGGATCGTCGTTAATTAGAAGGACAGAAGTCCGACTAGTTAACAGGGGCTTTGCTCGTCGACGAAGTCGATGAGTAAAGATCGAGACTATAGGCTTATCCGCGAAGAGCAGATAAGAAGATAGAATATAGACTGCTGGCGAGGCAGAAGGATCACTCTGGTGAGAGTAGGAGGTCAAGAACCAAGTAGATTCAAGTTAGGGAATATGGTACATGGTAGCGAGTTTATATAGAGGACAAGAAACGTATTAGTGGGTGATAACTCGTACTACCGGGAGAGGCAATCGGTAAAGGGTAAGACCATAATAGGAAGGCACGTTCGGTCTGGGTAGAACGTGCTAGATAAGAAAGTGAGTCAAAGATCGAAATAATAAGTGAAACACGCAGGGGCACGATCGTGCAACTGCGGATCTAAGTATATGTCGCATGTGCGACTGCGTACCGAATCAGAGATCATAAAAGGGAACAGGGCAAAGGGGATGCGTCGTGCATCATATCATAGGTTTCCGTCCGGACGGTAAGGCAAAGGGACTGTCCGCAGGATCAGTCAGGTGGTGAAACGGAGCATGGGTATGCTTCGTCAGCGAAAGGATCCGGCCAAATGTACTGGCTTTGCTGAAGCGACAGGTAGAGGGCGAAGGGGAATGCGAGGATGACGAGGATGACAAGGGTGAGGTCGGGGTAAGGGTATGATGCGAGGGCTGATACGAGGAGGATCAGGAGAAAAATAGTAGGGGCCCAAGCGTCTAGATGTTCTTGTAACAATCATCGACTACGAACTTCCAACCGGACGCCCCAAATTCAAACGGGAGCAGGTCGTTGTCGCGGGAGAATCATTCGATGTGTATTACCGCGACATCCTCGAATGCATCAAGTCGCTGTACGGCGATCCCGACTTCGCAAAATACCTTACATTTGCCCCCGAGCGCCACTACACTGACGAAGATCAGACTGTGCGTCTGTTTCATGACATGCATACCGGAAAGTGGTGGTGGAACACACAGGTAAGCACTCGATGTGACATCAATTGGACTTCGTAACTTATAATGCCTGGCTAGAAAAAACTTGATCAGCATTGTCCAGGTGGGACCATTGTTCCAATTATCATCTCGACGGACAAAACGCAAGTCACTATGTTTCGCAACAAGTCTGCATACCCAGTGTATCTCACCATTGGTAATATCCCAAAGGAAATTCGCCGCAAACCTTCGCGTGGTGGCCACATCCTACTCGCCTATCTACCAACTACTCGTCTCGAACAAATCACCAATAAGGCTTCACGCCGTCGGTCTCTCGCAAACCTATATCACGCTTGCCTGAGTCGAGTGCTTGCACCATTGCAACATGCTGGATTAGAGGGCATCAACATGTGCAGTGGAGATGGCGCTCTTCGCCGCTGCCACCCCTTATTCGCGAGTTTTGTTGGGGATTATCCAGAGCAACTTCTCGCGACAGGAATTAAGTTTGGCGACTGCCCGAAATGTGATGTCGAGAAGGATGACACAGAAAGCAATACGGTACCGCTCCACCTACGAAAAATAGGTGAGGTGCTGGATGCACTCGCAGCACTTGATCAAGGCAATCTTGCCTTTGTTCGCGCATGTGCCGCAGTAGGAATCAAACCTGTGATACATCCTTTCTGGGAGAAACTCCCGTTCGCAAACATATTTCAGAGTGTCACGCCTGATGTATTGCATCAGCTATATCAGGGCTTGGTGAAACACCTTTTTGCATGGTTAGAGGCCGCTTGTGGAGCCACGGAAATTGATGCTCGTTGTCGACGGCTTCCTCCCAACCATCACATTCGATTATTCACCAAGGGTATCACCACCTTATCGCGTGTAAGCGGCACCGAACATGCGCAAATATGCCGCTTCCTCCTCGGCATCATTATCGACATTCGTCTGCCCAACAATCTCAACACAGGTCGTCTTCTACGAGCTGTACGGGGGCTACTCGACTTCGTGTACCTTGCGCAATACCCTTGCCATAGCACCGAGACCCTTCAGTTACTGGACGAGGCACTAGACCTTTTTCATGAAAACAAGCTCATTTTTGTTGACCTCGGCATTCGAAACAACTTTAACCTACCGAAGTTGCACGCTGCTCGTCATTATCCTCTGATGATCACGCTGTTTGGCTCAACTGACAATTATAACACAGAGTACACAGAACGGCTCCACATCGATTTGGCGAAAGATGCCTACCGCGCTACGAATCACAAGGACGAGTTCGCCCAAATGACGCGCTGGCTCGAACGAAAGGAGAAGATTCTGCGACACCAAAAATATGTTACTTGGCGACTCGCAGGTGGCCACGAGTCTGATCCTTACCATTCACGCCCACCAGATATGACATTCGGCCATGAACAGGTCATGACAAAACACCCCAGCGCAAAGTCCGTCAGCCTCGAAAAGCTGACTACGGATTACGGGGCTACTCATTTTCGAGATGCCCTTGCACGCTATATTGCTCAGCAGAGTCGAGGAAATGATCCCGCACCACTCCACGGTCACGCACTCGATGTACTGGCACACGACATCCATTTTCCGTTCCATCGACTGCCTGTCTTTCATAAGGTCAAGTGGTGCTCGGTTGATGCCCGCGGCCATGGCGATGCACGCATTACTTTGGACAGTGTCCATGCAAAACCACAACGCAAGTTCGGCTCTCGTCTCGTTGCTCGCCGATCCGATACAGCTCTAGTGAGGCTGGGTGCGAATTCGAAGGATCTTCGAGGTGTGTAAACTGTCAGTCAGTGTTACTATGTAATACTTACTTTGTACTGATCATAGAATTCCGTGTCGGTCAAGTTCGAGTCATTTTCACCTTACCACCAAAGTCCATCCCACTGCTCTTCCCACCAACAATCCGTCTTCCTACTCACCTTGCATATGTCGAGTGGTTCACACCGTTTTCGCCAGCTCCAGACCGCAATAGCGGACTATATAAAGTCTCGCGTTCACTGCGCGGTGGTGACACCATGGCTAGTATTGTGTCGATTGCTGACATTGAGCGCAGTGTTCATCTTATACCGAGGTTTGGTGTTATGGCCCAACGAGAGTGGACGAGTGATACAGTACTCGAGGACTGTGACTCCTTCTGGTTGAACTCGTACATAGATAGATATACTTTTTCAATGTTCAGATAATGCTCAATAACTCTTACTATGTTAGAAAAAAACTCGTCTAACATTATCATCTTTAGCTACTTTCTTCATAAAAAGCTGTGATTGTGCTAATGTTACGAATTTTTGAGAATTCTCCCTAATTTGCCTTGGGAGGGTTTTCCTGATGTCTTGAAACACCCAAGTACATGTCCTCATGTTCTCGATGCTAAGGACTGTCCACCTCATAATGTTCTTCATGATATACAAAAATATTCTCTGTTCTACGATGCTTTATACTACCCGCAATATAACGAATCTGTGTATGCAACAGCCGAAATTTTTTCTCGTTGGTTGCAACTATCACTCACCTCCCACTGTGACAGTTTGTGTCTCGTATGTGGTCCCTTTCGTCACTCCGTTGCTGTGGTTTTTGATGGGGTAGGTCTCTCTATCCGCGTGGATGACGTCTCGATGACTTTCACTCGTGCACATTTTGAGTCTGCTACGTACGTGCATCGTAGCGTGTCCAAGCGCTTTAAGACTTATCGAGCTGCTGCTCGGCAAGGCACTTCCCTCCCAACTGCTGCCTCGTGTATTACGTCCAGGCTAAAAGACGATCCTCGATGGTTTTCTTACCAGGATGCTTGCTATGCAGAAAATTTATCTGCTTTGTCTGCGCCTGTACTGCGAAAATCCGTGCTTCGTGTTGTGAGTAAAAAATCGGATGTGCGAAACAAGGAGTGTAGCATTAACGCAATCACTTCTCATTTCACCACTAGACGCACGAAATTTTCGAGCATGTCGGATGACATCCTCTTCGAGAGTCTCTCCACAGTTCCCGTCCCACCTGGCTGTGCAACAACGCGGGGCACTCTGCTTGCTGCCGAGTTTCATAACTTGTATGGTCCTGAGGTAGCCACTGCTCTACGCACTCCTCCTGTCATCAGTGTGTCTCTTGCTATCGATTCAGCTGCTATGCGAGCATCTGAAGCCATGTCTTTGCTGTGGATTTCGGCATCAGTCGATGATCTCACCTCCCGTTTAGAGAAGCTGAGACGCACTGATGTCCAGCTATGTATCCACCAACTCGCACCCCGCTATCGCACGCTCTACAACAGGCTCTCTCATCGAAAAACGTGCAATGTGCTTGCTGGTTATGTTCGACAACGTGCACTGTCCCTGTTTCATGCTGGAGCAAGTATTTTGGGTGATATTTATCTTGCGTATTTTCCGTTCTTGACGTTCGACTCACTTTCGGATCAGGACATTTTCCATCAGATTATCACTCACGAGTTTGGTGCGCTCGTTACTGAACGTTTGTCGCACGAAATCGTGTCGCGGTCCGTCAAGCACAGGACTGTATGTCTGTTCATTCCTTGTCCTCGGCTTTCTCTGACAGTCATTACCACCGGCAGTTGGAACATCAGACCTCCCAAAGATGCCCAGTCCAATAGTCGCGACGCTAATGGCTCCCGTGCATACCAACTTATACTGCGGCGTATGCAGCTGCTGCCGTGTGCAGCTTACACGAAGAAAGCTCTGCACGATTCGAAAGGAAAAAGGAAGGCCGACGACGAGCTCCAAGGCCAGTCACCTACTAAGACCTCGAAGATGCCATCGAAGGGTCGTGACTTATTCGACATGGATCTGGGGACTGATGAGGAGTAGACTGGAATAGACAACAGTGCTACCTTTGACCTGCGAATAGCCTGACAGTTCTACGTCTCGAATGTCATATATTGATTACTGTTTGCTGTCATTATACATCGTTGTTTCTTGGAGTCGGGGACTGGCGCTTTCCAGCGCCGCTACGATAATGCTCAAGTAGATACAAATAGACGTGAACGGTCAAGACGTTCTTGTCGATGCAGAGGACGGACTGTAGTGGAGGAACTGTCCTATGCGGAACTTCAGTGGAAGAACGCCGTCAAAGAGGTGAAGAACCGGGCTGGTCGACCGCGGAAGTGTTCAACATAAACGTGACTCGTCAGTCATACCGGCTAACACAAACATGGCACATAGCTACAAGTTGACACGCTCCTGGGTGGTTCAAACTTCTAACAGATCATTAGCCTAATTTATAGGGTATACACCAGTTTGCCTCAAGCATCCCGGCATGGAGAACCAGGACGACGGTCCCGTTCCTTGGCCGGTAGCAAAACCAAGCTAAGGTAAAACTTGGGTAAAACGATGAACGGGAGACTGCTCCTTTGGTATGGTCGCACTAAATTATGAGCCATTTGGGAAGTCGGGGATAGCGTCTGGCTTCAAATAGCGGTGGTTTCAAGAATTGAATGACTTGTCCATGACAGTGTTTTGGAAGATGGAGACAGAGAGATATCGAGAAATCAAGTATGTTGAATGGCACGTGAGCGCCTAGACGGTACGGCAAAGATATTTTTTTTTAGAAAATCAATTTCTTCCCTTTGCAGAGTTGTAAACTTGTACTCCATGGTAGGACAATACATTCTCGTCTTAACGCTCTCTCGGGATATGATATGTGGCATGCAACTAACGACTTTATTGCATCGGTTGTTGACAAGGACCTGTGCAATGACATGAGGAAGAAAGCGGCCCACACGCCATATGCATGGCATCAGGCATAGATAGCAGGAGACAGCAGGCCAGAACATCTATTTCGAAAAGAGAACTAACGACTACATGTTTTCATCGTCCATGATCTATCTATCATACTGCCACTGGGTCCAAGGTTCTTGACATAAATATCGCATTCTGTGCTGCATGATGGGTGGGAGAAAATCCAACGCCCTCACGCAATTCAGACCCTTGACTATCACGTCCATAGCAAATTGTGTCTTGCCACATGGAGTGTTATGCATCGTGCAACTTACCCGTAAATCGTCAGCCTGAGTGCATCTTAGGGGCGATAACATCTGGCGCAACTCTGGCCTCAAGGCAACAAACTGAAAAATACAGATTGAGTGTACATTTTCAGATCAGTTAACTTCAGCGAGGCAACAAAGTGGAAAATAAATAAAAATTGAAGTCAAAATTGGGTGTGGCGTGGCTATGACTGGATGCTATATGTAAAGTCGTCAGAATGCTTTAATCAACAAGGTGGGAGGACGCACTGAACTGATCATATGTCAATATGCACGAACACTATGCGCTGGTCCAAGGGCATTATGATGTCCTCGTCACGAGCCAACGACTGGACCGCTCGGTGCAGCGCCCAGGCAGCTCGTTTGGAATTCATTGGGCCATCCCCACATAAGTTTTTGTAGAATGCCTTGACTAAGTGCTGCACCGTACTATCGGTGACCTTCCACATTGTCCCCACGACGCTGTTAACCCCGGCAAATTGCAGGCCAGCCGCTAGGTGTATCACTTCGTCGGGCGTATGAAAGTCACCGACTGCGGTCTCACAGGCTGAAAGAAATGCAAATTCATGCCGAGACAGATCCGTTTGCGTGATATCGAGGAGCGAAAGCGGCTGATCGCGCATAAGAAAGGCTGACTTGAAGGGTTCGTCAACTTTCTGTGTCCCGTGACACGCAAGATGGAGCCAAGTATTGTCCCGCAATGCACACAGTGCTCTTGATTTCGTGGCATCAACACTGGTGACCTTGGAAAAAGAAACAGTAGGGGGAGGAGGCAAAAGTCCCCGCACCAACTCCAGCTCAGGCTCCACAGCATCCAATTTGCGTGAGGCACCAGCTGGACAATCCTGACCGATGGCAACGAAGGGCACCGACAAGGACCTTTCACGACTTCTGCGAGCCTTGATCAGCGCGGTGAGCGATGGCGTGTATGAAGAGATATACTGCTGCGAAAGGGACTTTCCCTTTGGCCTGTACTCGCCAGCAGCATGTAATGGCAAAAAATTGAAGAGAGACGTTGGGCACCACCATAGTCGGGAACCTGGTCGTGCGATTCCATCCAGACTTTCGACCACCGGACCGACCACACCGTCCCACAACTCTCTCAAAGCTTTGATCAGCGCTGTTTGGTTTCCTTTAGGACCGGGCTCTTTTTTAACTGCCTCTCGGAGTGCTAGTACCAATTTGACGAGTTTCTGCCAATCGGTAGGGAGTTGAATGCTAGTCGGAGGTTGCTTGTGCAGGATAATGATGGCGTGGCACGACGCCTCGCTTGCAATGAGCACGATAACAGGCCCATCACGAGCTGCATCTTGAAGATCGGAGAACAAGGGGGGAAGGAGGAAGCGAGAGAAGCTTTCAATCTTCCGGATCTCTTCTACAGCTCTATTCCACTCCTCTACTAGACGTCTGTACCGGGTTTCCTCTGCCTCTATATCGATTCTTGAGTTACCTTCTGAATAGTTTGCAGGAGGTTTATCAAGGAGGGAGCTGAGGTCTCTGAATCTCTTCATCAGGACTACTGCATGATCGCCGTGAGTCTGAAGGCTGTCAAGAGGGGTGCGGAGTCGTGTCATCTGGGTCCAGATGATAGTCCTGCCTTCTTCCAACAACTCAACAGCACGACACACATCATCACTACAAAGAGCACAGCATGCAGCATCAACGGCAAGTGTACTTGGGAAGTCCTTCATGATATTGTGACGAGACGATACTGAAGATGTTGTAGACATATAAGCGTCCAGAAGTTGGATGGAAGTTGCATATGCCTCCAGTTCAGTGGGATGTGAATATTGAGAAGCTTGACCGACCCAAATCAGACTTGTTTGCAGGCGGGATCGCAAGCCTCCAGAGACAGTACTTGCTGCTGCCTTGAGATGATGCATGGCAGTATTCAGACTATCGGTATCTTCAGCTGCGCCGGTATCGCCAAGGCTTGAACGATAGAACGACAAACAAACGCTAGCCAGCACCCTATGGACTGGTAATTGACGAGGATCATGTTGCATCATCAGAGCCAATGCACAACGGAGGTTCTCTCGTGACTCCTCAAGGTCTTCTCTATTGTGTTGGTGGTGAAAGCGGGCGGAGAGTTGATTGGCGAGGTTATGTAATGACTTGGACCGACCTGTGTGACCGACCGGGCGCAAGGCCAGCGCTTCCCTGTGAAGTGCGATAGCCTGATCCAAGTCTTCGTCGTTGCCTCGGTGCTGAAAGCGGTAGGAGAGTTGATTTGCGAGATTATTTAATGAAATGGACCGATTTGCGTGACCGACCGGGTGCAAGGCCAGCGCTTCCCTGTGAAGTGCGATAGCCTGATCCAAGTCTTCGTCGTTGCCTCGATGCTCAAAGCGGGAGAAGAGGTGGGTCACGAGGTTATTTAATGACGTGGACCAATCTGTGTGACCGACTGGGTGCAAGGCCAGCGCTTCCATCTGAAGCGTGATAGCCTGATCCAAGTCTTTGCCATTGCCTCGACGCTCGAAGCGAATTTGCAGCATCGTAGCCGCATTACATAGCAATTGCCCTCGGTAAGCATGTCCGGTATTGTAGTATCCCAGTGCATCATAATAAAGGGATATCACTTCATCTAAGGCACAGGTTTCATCTCTCTCCAAACACCGCTGTGCTCGATGAAAAAGCTGATTTGGCGATAACGGAAGTATGGGTGTGGCAGGCCGCTCCTGCTGAAGATCGGTTGTGCGAATGGCTTGAGGGAAATTGTCAATAAGAGCTGGATAGAGATAGATGATACATACAAGTAATGACGACTTGTTGCACTCCACTGAGGTGTATCTCTCCCGAGTCCTGTGTGTGGTGTTCTGAGTGGCTTGGCTCCTCATCCATGACTGAGAGGGCATCATCGAGTGGATTCGACACAGAATCTGTCATGGAAAATCATGGGCACCACGTGCTGAGTGAAGGTAGATGGCACATACTGTTGATGGCGACTTGTAACATTTCACTGGTCACCAAGTTTGTCTCTCCTGAATCCTTGGGTTGTTCTGGTTGGCCCGGCCCCTCGCCTAAGGCTTGGAGGCTATCATTGGGCGGGTCTGACACGGAGTTTGTCGTGAAACAAAACAAGAGATTAACGACGAAATAAAGTGCCGCCAGGAGTGCTTTGGGAAATCATCGGTACGTGGTAAATGAAGATAGGCGTGACACATACTATTGACGACAACTTGTAGCGTTTCACTGATCACGAGGTTTCTATGTCCTGTATCCTGGGGGTGTTCTGGGTGACTGAGGCCCTCTTCCAAGGCTGAAGGGCAGTTGTTGAAATGGCCAGGGATGGATCTTGACATGTGACTAAGGGATGGATTTCAACTAACACTTGAGAATAAGATGTGTGTTGGAGGTCACGAAAATACTGCAGAACCTGTGAGGTCCCGATAAAAACCAACTTTATGTACGTTTATCGTATCTCATCGAAGTCGGGTCCCTGTGGATTATTGCCCGAATTGTGCACCTGGCAGATGTAGCTAGCACAGGATAGCATGACAAGCACTGGCACTTACCTAATGTCAGCGCTGGGGAAGTTCTTGTCGAGGGGACAGCTTGGTACCGCATTGCGGATGTTCGGCACCCTCGGGTTGTAGGCAATGTGGTCCAACATAGTCCAGCCATATAATTTTATAACCGACACTGACACCTAATCAGAGATTGTGAAGGAAGTCAAAACAGTCAAAGTTACATGTCATGGCCAGGGCAAGTCAACATTGTCGTGCCAAGATGACACGTATTGCAATACCCACACGCCATCACAGAGTTGTCAAGAGTGACCGCTGTCACCCATACAGTTTTACGGCGTGTTTGTCTAGAGCGGACCAGCTATTCAAATCTTGGCGTCAGGTAAATGACCTGAAAACGAGAAAACCCATAGGTGCCAAGCATTCGCCACACCGTACCAAGTTGTATCAATATAATTAGCTCATGCAAACACAGCCTGCTATTGCATCCTCGACAAGAACTCCTTCAATGTCGACATGGTTGTAATGCTCGCCTGTGCTGTTCAGATATGCTAAGTACACAATCCAGGCACTAGCGACAGCGCATCAGCATCCTGCGCAACCTTGTTTAGATACAGTAAAGGCGCCAAGGCGCAACATTTTTTGTCTTCCGTGAGCTAGCAAGGTCGCAAAGGCCAAATCAGGCTGTCATTAGATCCTGTCTTCGGACAATTCCGACATCGAAAACGGCCTCGAAACTCGGCTTTGAACTTCCCTGACAGTCAGACCAGGACTACCGGCGAAAAAAGAGCCTGATCGGAAACGTTGGGGAAACAGTTTCTCACAGTGATTGCAGGTGCCTGAGCGCCGACGTTTGACAAAACCCTCCTCCCACTCGTGGGAGTCGGGCACGTAGGACATGTCATGTAAATTTAACTTTGACATCAAGACATCGCATGAGAGGTCAGCTATATTATGAATACGCCCGGGGTAATTTGTTCTCGTGCCCATTCTACTATCCAAAACGGCTACTTAGGCCATCGTAAATCAGAAATATAATCGCGCTGCTGGGTATTGATCGAGCAACAGTGATACCGCAGCCAGCGTAAAGCCCCTTCACACCCTGTGCCCTGTACATCGCTTTCGCGGTGCCAAGGAACGTTGGCTTGGGGGCATTACTGCCTCGAGGACGCAAGTCTTCCTCAGTTTGCATTGTACTCTTGATGCTATCGGCAGGGAACATGGAAAAGTTGAATACTCCGCCTGCGCATGCACCAGACAACGCAGACTCCCATGGGAGGATGTCTTTACGTGTAAGCTCGGAGCCGCGCCGCTTTATTAGTTTTGTCCCGACGAACTCTTTTGTAGCGAACCATGAAGCTCCACCACCGCATTCACGGATGAGCGTGCCAGTTTGGCCAAGCCAAAGGCCGCGGAGGCCTTCTGTGCGGATGACGGACATGAGAACGGCTATAGGACCGGGAAGAGGGCGAGAAACAGGTGCCAGGGTTGAGTCTAGGCTTGCTGCTGCGGTAGACTCAGGTATCGAGACTGAAAGCGGCTTGGGGGCAATCATCTGTACTTGGATTTTACATTTTACAAGCTCCACTGGTGTCCTAGTCAAAAATAAGAATCAATTACAACTTGTATACCAGGCGTGAGTGACTTGCAGTAAGAAACTAGTGATGGAGCCCGCGCCTGCACCGGCCAATGCAAGCTGAGGTAACGAAAGTTCGTGTGACAAAGGCTGAGAATTTATCCGTCGTATCACGTCTTGAAGTTCGCTGTATGACAGGAACAAAGAAGCATTCTCTAGCATGGCGGCCACTATTGGCGCCGGAAGGCCCTACGACCAGTATGAGCTCACGCAGGGTTCTGGTGGGTAGAGGTCACGTACGCGGTAAAGACCTCTAACGCCTTCATTTTCCCATGTTTTGACAAGACAGTCTATTGGTCCATTGAATCTAGCAGTGGTATCGAGAACTTGAGATTGCAATCGCACTTTCGTCAAGTCGAATGGGTGTTCAAAGACTTTGGAGACCATGCCTGCGATCTGTTCACAACTGATTGTCATTCTTGTGGCTCAGGAAAATAAATCAGCCTCAAAAACGCACACTCCCGAACATGATATCCTTTGCTGCTCGCATCGCCGACGAGGGCATTGAGGGTATGCTATCCCAAGATGATGGGCCGGATGCTGCCTCCATCGATAAGGAATGGAGTAATAAAAGCAAAGAAAGACGGTGTTCGAGTGTACTATGCGGTCAGCACATGGAGGAGAAGCTGTATGAGCGTTAACATGTGAAGAACATATGTAGAGGTCCGGTTATGTAAACCATCACCCGGGTTTAACCGTAACTAAATTCGATAGGCTTGGCATTTTTGAGTCTTAGGCTAAAAGTTTGATATTTGGGGGTACAGCCACAGCTTTTATACTGGGGGTAGCTGTTGGCATCGACCTGATTGTAGTTATAGGAATAAATGAGTTCAATAACGATTTGGACAGGAGTGAGAAAGAGCGTGATGAACGGCTACTATAGTGACACCGTCACATATAAACTTCCTCACTACATACACCAGAGGCTATGGTCATAAGCGAAATATATTTAATCTGCACATCTATAATGCGCTGGCCTTCCTGTCTCTGCTGCCCCCAATCATGAGGGCAGCTTCTTTCAAATCGATAGAAGAAAACTCTCAACCATCCAGCCTTTTTACATACCCGGGTCACCAGGACTTTGACTCGACAATATCTGACACTGGAACTCATTTCTACGACCGCAATCTGACGAGTCGCAGATATGCCCTTGTCGGAGTGGCATGTTCAAGTATCTTCAGCTGCTTATGCATCATTGCAGGTGTTCTCACTTTAGCCAAACACGGAATCTTGGGAGTAACTAGGCTGCCCTACCTCGTGGTCGATATGGATGACGGCTCGAATACTAGGCGATTGTCGTTGCAGGGGCAGATATTGACCCTGATACTTGACTTAATCGTTACATTATGTACCGAGTCCGTAGGCTTTGTACACGGCATCTCATTGCGTTCTGCGCTAGCCTCAGAGTCTCGACTTCATTTCAACACCAATTTGCGCCTTTTGACCGCAGCTCGTGGATGGCATAACCCTAATGGCGCCCTTCTCAACGGTATCTCGGCTATCCTCCTCATTGTATCTTACAGCTTGCCCTCGCTCATCGTATGTCCGGACGTCCGGGAGATATTACAAGTCAGTTCTGAAGATGATTCTATCTCAGAGTCCCACTGGCAAGAGGGTCTTGCCATCGCAGGGTTACCTCTACTCATGTTGGGCGTCGTACTCCTCCTCCAGGTGATGGTTGCATTGTCAGGGATGCGGGCTGCCAACATATTGACATGGAGCTCCTCACCATTCGACTTGACCGCTGCATTGGTCCACCACACACAATTGACCCCTGCTACTTTCCGATGCATGCGTCCTGTGTCTGACATAAACATTTATGAAGGTCCAGCGAAACCACCAGAGACACAACCTTCTCCGTGGCATGCCCACCCTAGCATCCGGAAAGTCATCATTTTTCTTTGGGTCATTGTTGCAGCATGCGTTGGATGGGCCGCACTCGTCATGTGTATCTGGGACCTCTTCGGCGGGTTTGATTCTCCCCAGCTGATCCTGCAAACGTGGTCGTTCTTCCACAACGAGAAGTCCAATTACATCATATATGCTCTGCCATACGTCGGACCTGAGTGGTGGATTCTGCTTTTTGTCAACATCGTAATGGTCCAGGGACCGTTGACGCTTGGGCTACATTGTTCGGAGCTCATCACAAATGTCATTCGAGACGAAAGACAGTGGAGATGCGCTACTGGAAGGAAAGGACTTCGAGTGGCGACGAACCCGCTGAAGTCGGTTTTGACTGATCCGATCTGTCTCATACTTTTCATCTCGAAGCCCTTCTTGCGTGAGTCATTCACACCTAGTAATTTATTGTCGGTCTCATTGAACACTATCCTTGGCGGTTCACAGACTGGATGTTTGGGCTTTCATTCAGCACAGCTGACGACGCTGTTAACGAGCGCCTAGGAGGTGTGGCAGTAGTCATGTTCACTGCCCAGGTTCGCACTTACTCCCATGTAAATTGTCGCAACATTCTCACACATTCATGCAGATCTGGAATCTATGTATTGGGCTCTTCGTATTTGCCTGCTTCTTCACTTTCATCGCACTGCGCCGACCGTGTGGTCCTCAGCCGGCTGCATACGGCCACCTCCAGACGCTCGCTAACCTCGTGGATGAATGGTCGCCTGTCATGTGGTGGGGACACAAGGAGGATGGAATTCTGTACTGTCATGCTGGTAGAGTGCCTGTATACTCACGATGATGCTTCATTAACACTTTTCAAAAGGAACAAGCGATCATCCGCTGCCGGATGTGAAGATGGACTGTGTCTATGCTGGTTCCGGTGCTGGGCCTTCGGTACCCGTCTCATGAGGCACTGGCTTTGCTTTTTAAAAGAGAATTTATTTATTTATCTTTTTAAGCAGAGAAGCTATGTCCACGTCAGGCTGGCGATGCATTCGCGTTGTACGCAACCAACCATACCATTGAACGAGACTTACAAATTTCATGCTGTTTGCTGTGTTGTATTTGGTTCTTCTTGTTCGAACTTTATACTCATCCCGGACAACTTTTATTGCACCAGACCTTACTACTACATTGTCATACGATGAAACCGTTCCATCGTTGGACCATATTTCTGACTACAATACCCTACACAGTCTGGAAGCGCCTCTATATTGTTCCAAATGTATTGCTTTCCGATCAACATGGATTGCCGATTCTCTGATCGCCCCGATTAGATATCGATGAAGTAGACGGTCGTGCCATGAGCGCCATATTATTAAAGTGGAACCTGAGTATGATATATGACTTGGAGGTCGCGAGTTTCGAGAGAGAGACAAGATGCATAAGCAATGATCATCAAGAATGGAACAAGTCTGTAACAAAATCTCTGCTAATAAGATTGATTGACCATATAACAATTTATGTACTTACAATGTCATGACTGTCCTCCATGAGGACACCTAACGATCTAACGTTCAATAACGTTAGAGTCAAGGCCAACCTGTATTGCAGTGAGGGTCTCATTGATCTCAGCCAACACGACTCGGAAGGTTCGACTGTTAGGTGGTTGTCTCATCAGAGGACACCATCCGCCGATTCTTCAGCTAACTCAGAGCACCAACATGGAGAGCGGTTTGGAGTCTCTATTTTATTCCACGTTTACAGACAGCGTGATTAACATATACATGTAGGCCGTGTCACTGATCAATGAACACGATGCCATTTCTGAACACTTAAAGGACCGAGATTGCTTGATTGATATCATAAAACGTATCTGAAGTCTCTATTCTGCCTATCCGTCAGGTCCAGGAATTCCTAATGCAGACAAAATATCAGCATTGTACATGAAGAGATTCGGAGGATGCACCTTGTCGACTTTGACTTTAACACACTTCCCATCCTCTTCGATTCGCTCGATAACGTATTCTTCTCCCTCGCCAACAGGCTCTGCATCGCGGATTCGGTTCTCGCGGACAAGAACAGCACGGATGACAAGGAGAAGTAGCGGGCAGACGACGTAGCATGTGCCGATCACAGCCCATGGGATATGGTTGCTGTACATGATTAATGATATCTTTCTTTCCTAGAGTCGGTCGATGAATGACTTACCGTGGCTTATACTGTGCCTTCCACATCAAGGGGCCAGTTGCGTTGCCAACGCAGTAAGCCGAGAGTATAGTGGCGTTAGTAACAACCTGCAGGTCGGTTTTCACTCGAGGAGTGACTTCAATGACTGGCAGAGTACCCACCCTCTTTGTATGACCAGCAGTCACATTATTAAGCCACGACAATGCCAGTACAAATCCGGGCACAGGGAACGCAGCTATAGGGAGATAAGAATAGAAACACACTACAGGTGTCACACGCACACAGGTACTGGCCGGCGAGAAGTCCAGCCTGATATCGTGTAAGATGCGATATTAAAGACGGGGTAGACTCGCAGAAGCAAACCACATACCCGATTCGACCAAGGAACTAAATTGATTAGCAAGACCCCCAGCCACCCCGGGATGTAGAATATAGCACCAACGTATGCTCTCGCATTGGGCCATCGTGCTGCAAGCCGGACAGCAGTGAAGACTACCAAGAATTGAATCACACCAGTAATACAAGATAACAGAGTCGTCTGTAGAGAATTAAATCCAAACGAAACGAGGATGAGTGACTGTTGGTTTAAGACTGAGGTAGGCACATTGCATAGAGCTGCGAGGAGAGCGAAGAGCCATGTCTTGATGTCGGTCAGGGCTTCGATCATCCTAGAGATGTGTACATGAGGCATGGAAAGTTACATTTGCATCAAATACATACTGCCCCATCTTAAAGTGTTTGTTTTCTACCCCTGTCTGGTTTTCCTGTGATAATCGTAAGATAATGGGTGGTATCATAGCTTAACAGGCATACCTTGATGCGCTGCACAGCTTTCACTCGCTCATCGTGAGTCAGGAACCAGGCGTTCGTAGGCGAATCAGGGAACAAGAACCTTTATCAGGCGGAGACGTCTCAATTATGAAGATCAGTCACTAAGAACAGTTGCTTCGTAAACTCACCAAAATAAGATGGCAAGGATCATCGTTATCATACCGGTGATAACCATGAGCCTGCGATTTATCAGAGAGAACATGGAACAATGAAAGTAAAATGTCAGACCATTGCCACGGTTCAAACCATGAGGTGTGAATATGCAAAACACCAAAGCTGATAAAACCAGAGAATACTTGTGCTAGATTTCACTAGCTTGGGCTGCAAGATCGAATATATATGATAGTAAGCGCACCAGAGCCAAGCATCATAGCTAGGTTCCCAAGTGTTCAATCAGTCGACTTCGTCAATCGGTTGCAAATGGGAACCTACACCAATAACCAACCCGTAGCGTCTGTTCCGTCCGCGTGTAGAACATGGAACCAACGATCAAGAATCCCGCAGTGTTCGACCCCTCGCATACGCCCAGCAACAAGCGCACGACAAGAAGCTCACGAAAGTTCTTGCACGCTGCATGACATGCAAGCGCGATTGCCCAGACGAAGATATTAATACTGATAAATGCTGTCATTGACATTCACATTGATAACGCATACGAAGCCTACCTCATCCACTTTCCGACCGGAAATCTCTGAAGGGCAAGATTCTGGGGATACTCGAAGAGAATGTAACCGAGATAAAATGCAGTGCCAAGCCTGAAAGATAGTGTGAGGACTATACAAACTCGAGTAATGAATGTCTCACCAATTGAACCTGACAACAGGTAACGTAAAACTTTTAATACCAAGGACAGGGATAACTTACTCATTCACAGTCAGGTGTGTGGCCTGCCTGGCGACACACGTCAGTTACCGGATTTGGCTGGTCTCAATGTACAGTCCTTACTGAATTCCAAGGATAGCCGCAGAACCTAAGGTTATCTTGTCCACGAGTTGGATCCTATGCGCCCGTAAGCGCTTATCTGTAGCGAACGCGGCCAACTAACCCAAAAAGAACTGAACATAATCAATCGTCAAATGCGATCGGCTTGGACGACTGAATCACCACAACAGCCGACTCACCACACATCAGAGGCATAACATGTCTGTCGATCTTCTTCCTGAAACAAAAGGTTTCTGAACGATATTGATGTGCAAGCAGCTTTCAGAGCGTACCTTATTCTCAAAGCCTCATCAGGCTCAAGAGTCGAAGTCAACCCAGCAACGAGCTGAGCGCCAGTGTCAATTTCAGACGCAGAGATCCCTGCGTATTTCTCGTCCCCGAACATGTCGCTAGAGGATCTCAAAGTGATTTTGAGAGGGCGTGAAGGTGATAATGGCAACAGAGTAAAGGATGAACCTTTCAGCGCTTGTAGGTTGTTTGATCTGCCTATATAATGATGATATCTCTTTGCGTACGTCAATTTCAAAGCATACCGTGACGACCCTGATGGTCTGAGCTGGCAGGCAATTCATATGCTCTTTCGGTTCATAATGGAAATTTCAACCAACGAATTCGAGCATGCGTATCCACGCATTCGCCAACTGGATCATCACACTGCATGTCATAGTGAGTATTTCATTAACAGAAAAGTGTCCTCACCGAGCAATCATGAGTTCAACTTCTCATGTCGTTCTTACCTCAACAAGGAGGCCAAATTTCAAAGATTCTACTGAGGATACCCCAGAGCTAGGATAGACGGTGGCAAGGGCTATGACTTCTTCAAAATTTGCAACACAGCTGCAAAAAGACCCATAATACTAAATTGCGCATGTCAGAAGGAAGTTTGCTGTTTATGGTGAGTTTTCGGCGCGTTTTGATGTTATCACGTGATCGCCGAAACTTCCTAAATTGGCCGCCGAAACCTGTATGTAAGTTGTAAACGAAGAATGTATGTAGAGTACAGTAGTTTTCAAATCAAAAAAGTCAAATGAGATACCAATTGTTCATTGCATGTTCAGTTCATCATGACGGCTTAAGTTCATCGCCAAGTTCACCAAGCATCAAATCATACGCTCTTTCTTCCCAATCTTTCATTCTCGTCTGAGATTGAAAAACTTCTGCAAGAAGCTTATTCAATGGCCGCGTTAATCGAGAACCTTGCACTCCAGTCCCCAGAGTCACCGAATACTGAATTAACCGTTAACTTTCTGGGTCAAGATATCGCAATACAAGATACTCACATACGATCTTGTACTTCCCAGGTGTAGTATCATGAGGGACTGTGACGTGGACTTCACCATCAGAAAGTGGAAATCCAGATGCAATGGGATTGGATTGGGTTCGACCGTTGTGGTGAAGGAATACCTCGCCAATAGGGTTGGTCACCTGGGCAGGTTTCGAGGATGTATCCCAGGTGACAAGGAATGTTCCTCCAACAGTCCATTTAGTGTGACTTGTAGGGGAGGTGATTCTGGGTGTCCAGACATCAGATGCATCACGGCGCATCACGGCAGGAACACTGGGAGCACATGATGCGTAGGAGAGAAGCGTGAGAAGTACGAAGAATGAAGTGAGAATAGCACGGGGCGAGGTGTTGATAGGCATGATTAATCGCGAGGGAATCGTAAAAAAAAAAACAGAGGATGTCCTGAGTTGTCCTGAGTTGTTGAGTTCTGCAGGCTTTACTTATACTGCCAGCGACGGCCCAGCGTAGAGCTGACTGCATATATGCATGATAATTTTTGCGAGCATCATTTGGTTTATTTGAGACTTTGCTGAAAAGTTCACTTGGTAAATTGACCGCCGAATCTCCACATATCAGTGCTGGCAAGTACTATCATTCGACGGGAAATGCACAATTTACACTTATTGCTGAATAGCAACACAACAACAACACATATTCGTATCGGATCTACTGTAGTGTATACTTTAGGTCTCTGTGCATTAGGCCCAACAAGAATTTTTTAATTTTGTTGCGAGCTTGTTGCAGCGGCAGCACTGGAAGTTGAGGTGTCGAAAACACAATAGAAATGCACAATTTCGTCACACTATGTCACGCGCGGCACCTCGGCCAATACACAATGATATTCACAGTCCGACAGCGTGCAAAGCGAATGAAAGTCCAGTGTTCCGCACCGTTCATAACTTCAAGCTTCAATAACGAGCTCCAAATCAAATTTCATTGAGGGAATAATATCTAGTAACAAACACTAGGATGTGCTGAGTGATCATTATTTGCTGAAACTCTATTTAATGGTGCAGGAAGGCCATGCAGGGGGTAAGGCATGTATCTGCCAGTGGACGGCCCAGCATGTAGCTGTGGTGGGAGGTCTTGTGAAGTTCGAAGAGGACGAGCCCCTTCTGGGGCTGGCACTGGCTGCATGAATCGTGTCTCGCGACCTGGATAATGGAGTGGGTATGCAGGTGGTGGATTAAATGAGGGGAAGGGTAAAGGACCGTTCATTTGCTGTGCCGCTTGACTCGAGAAGGGAGCGCCGTTACTATGCATAGCTATTCAGACATTATCAGCAACAAAATAAACATGGAAGTAAGTGAAATACAACCATGACTGATGCTTGGAACGAGCTGCTGAGATGGTGTAGCTTGAATGGGAGCAGTATGGTCAATTCTTGAAGATCCAGCATGACCGTTTGACTCATGGGGTGCCCGATTTCCACGAGATGTGTAAAGACCAGAAAAGCGGTGGTCCTGGCGTAGGTCGGGAGTATTCTCCAAGTGTCCTTTGATGCGTTCTAAAATTTCAGACTTCGTGCCCTCGGTTGACAGCGAAAGAGCAGTAGCAATATCCTCCAGTTCTGATTTTGACTTGGCGTTGTTTTGCATGCGCCTCGTCTCGTGGCAGAGTCAACCCTTCACATCTCCTACGCACTGTGGAATATATGTGCTCGACACCATGCATCTTGGCTGCTTGTAGGAGGCTTTTAGTTTCACCCCCACGCCATGTATCGATTGCATCCTTGATACGTTTTTCACGATCCTCGCGTGTGAGAGGAGGTTGTGAATGTGGTGAAGGGCGGTTGCGAAAAACTCGAGCTGTCCTTGACATTGGTCGACTGTCCTTGTAATGTAACAATGTCCTCTGGTGTCTTCAAAGGAACAGATGCTGGTATGTGCCGATTCTGCCGAATGCAAAGAAAGCGGAGACTCAACCAAGCCGAGAGTGTGATTTCCCAATCTAGCCTGACCGTCACGCTTTGCTCATGAATCGCGAATAGCATGCTGTGGTGGTGTCCTATTGACATAGAAACACCTGGAGTAGATTCAGGATGGTGCATTTCACATATTTTGAACTTTCTGTGTTGATAGGTTAATGGGATCTGGGTGGATCTTGGATTTAGTGTCCAAAAATCACTCATTTTGGGCACACTCGCACAATGTTTCATCTCGGGAAGGCTTCACAGCACCGATTTTAAAATTTTGAATTGGTAGTATTATTGAATGTATGCTAATAATTGTCCACCAGCTGTTCCGAATGAAATATATGTAGAGTGGTGAGCTCTGGAGTGCATTGTGCATTATCCATCGATTGTGCATTCCGAATCAGGTGATAGTACTGGCTTCGCAACGAATGGCCAAGCCCTGAGGCGACCATAGCCGCACAAGGACCCCCGTACCTCAGCATCTGTATCTGCATTATAAAATTATCAAACCTGATTAGCAAGTACTGAAGACACATCGTAGAAAAAACTGACTCTGATGAGACATGCAAATCCACGACTGTGACTGCGAGTTAAGATTTTGTTAGAGATAAATATAAGTCTATAAGTAGTGATACAGCGATATTGACATATACATCTTGAATGTCCAAGAAGTTGTGCTTATGCGTCTAAAAGGTCTAGGAGTAGGTAACTGGAAAGGTATAATGATCCACAACGCCACTGACTACGAATGCTGGTAGCCAGTTGCATCTGGAAATGCTACTAAGATACTGCCGACAGGGGTTAAATACACTGCGTCAACAAGTACCAGATAATAAACAACGACTGTGAATGCGAGCTAAACAAAAATGCCTTTTTCGGCGAGTGTTTGCCGAGCATCCACACTAGAGCTGAAGCAAATAGACAGCTTCCCATAATATATGGGTTCTCAATGAAGGTCAACATGACCACCATATGACAAGCCGTCAATATGACCTTCGTTTTGAGTATCGAACCGAGAAGGACGGGTATAGTGGGGACCCCGGCCTTCATATCATCTTCGAAATCGCGGACATCGGTCATGATCTATAAATACGGTCAGGGTCAAATGAAGTGATCATGTACTGTCTACTTACAGCGTGGCATGAGCGGTTGACGGTCGACCAGACTATCAGTTGAACGACGTTCCATGGAGACGGCAACGTGTTGGTCATATTGCCTGACCCTGACAAAACGGAGAAGACAACGGTGTAGATGCCACATCTGAAAAAGCATTAGTTTACGTGTGCATCGTTCAAGGCGAACATGCAGACGTACCCTCGAATTATCCCATTAAAAATGGCTTTCATGCCAGGGATGCGTTTGATGACCAGGACAGGCGCAGAGGTGGAAGGCTGGCGCTTGTCTCCGGAAAACCTCCCGGATAAGCGCCTCGAGATCAGCCAAAACTTCTTGAAACTGATCGGAGTGGTCCAGAGCAAGGCAGGAGCGACGAAAGTTGCCGTGGTGAGGAGCGTCGAAATGGGACACTGAGATAGTGCAAATGCAAGAAGCACAGCGCTGACGGCGAGGAATGTTCGTGCATACATAAACCAAGAGGCGAGGCGTGGGTCTTTGGTGGTATTGGGATCCGACGAAAATTCCTCCTCTTTATCCTTGAGGTGGTCAGCGCCCATGGCAAGGATATCTGACGTGACACAGATGGTTATCTGTGTAGGAAATACATCAGTGATGTTATCTAGTATCAAATTAATGAGCGTACCGGTCTCCAGTCGATAGTTGCGTTGGCGGACATGACATAGGACATGAGGGTTGACAGGGCCAAGCTGTTCATCGATATTACGATGGGTCGCAAGAAGAGCTCATCTGCAAGCTTCGGGATAGTGAGGATTGACATCTTGAATGAAGACTGAACTGTAGACAGATGATACTCTCGCCCGCTTTTATACCTGGTGCATCCATGCTCCTTCTGAGCTCGTAAGATTGCAGTGATCCGTATGTTATCTGTAGGAGATTAATCCATCAACGTTGAAACTTTGTTCGATCCTGTGTTTTTTTAGCACTGGCGCCCAAGCGCTTGGCAGGGTTTAGGTTTTCGGTTCTACCGTGACTAACGGGCGGTGCGAGAAGTCGAAGTTCTAAGTATCATCGTCCGGCTCGGGTCCTTCGAATTACAGACGGTGCCCTACAATAACCTAAGTTGGTCGTTGGTACACACCCAGGTGTGCTGTGCAGCACTCACATTTGAACATTTTGGCTTGCATTCAAGCTATCATTATGCGAAATTGCGTTGTTGAACGTTCTGGTTGCCTGTCGACCATCTTTTCGCTTTGAGTGAGAAGAAAAACAAGCCAGACCGGGTAACACTCCGTCGATGTCGTGGATTATTTTAGGGGAGATATCCGAGTCAACTCGAATGTGTTTCTACCCAGCTTTACCGAAGTATACCCGTCAGAGACAAACTGCGGGTTTACCCGTACCCGTGCTCTACCCTAGTCGACTTGACCTTATGGCCGTCCTCTCGTAAATTAGGACCCTGAACCTTTCCTGATTTAGCTGTTACCTTGTCAGCTAAACCTTCGCATGGAGACATTTTACACCTTATCGCAGAGTATCCTCGTCCCAATCCTCGCTGTATAGAGCCCAAGTTAGCTACCTGAAAATTCCCATGTAGGAGTAGTAATTTTCCTGATTTTTTTTATTCATGATAGATTTAGAAATTATCGAGCAATACTACATAGAAAGGTTTACTTGGAATAGGATTAGGACGAGGAGAGATTTTAATATGAAAAGGTTTGTTGGGCTCTGACAACGACATTCTAGAATTGAGCAGATGATGTCATTAGAGTCTGTGACCACATGGTGAAGCTGCTTTGCGATCTCGGTTCCAGGTGGCAGTGACGATTCCGGATGCACGTTTCTAGCTAGGCGGTATATGTGCACCGACAGGGCCCATTACGAAAGATATCGAGTTCATGAAGGCGGTGATACATGGAGCAGGTTGTTCTGAACCTTGAATTTTTCGAGTTCGGTGCTAGCCGCAGTGGTTCCAGTCTTAGACGCGTTCGATTTGCTGCGTAAGCGTCTGAACTTAATATATTGACGCCAGCTCTATATAATATTTTGGCTCCACCAACATCCGATCAGACCGAACATAATATTATTGCCACATGCCGATATACAACACCACATGGCCCCGACCTGGTCGCCGCAGAACCCACCGACGTGCTGATGGATATTTACGAGAGGCATGCACGTTTACTGCCTGTGCCATGGCTGCGAGTATTTTTTTATTAGCATGATATGATGGGCCTACTATATGTTGCAACGTTGAGATTCGAGGCATATGTTTCATCAGCATGGTCAGGTTACGCGTTACGGACGAACGCTTCCTCGGAGTGAATCTATATATATCTCTGTGCAAGAGTATGAAAACTAAAAATACTCTGCAAGCCAATCATGTCACTAACCAGTGCTGTGCAGCTTGCTGTCTCCTGCTCGCCAGAAGCTGTATGTCTCGTCGCAGTCTTCAGTTTCTTAGTCCAATACAGAACACAATTCCATTTCTCGGTCACCCAAAACATCGTACATCCAGCTTCACGCCTCGAGGTTTAAGGCGAAATCTACTGCAGACTTGATCTTGAACTTTGTGCGCCCCTGCTTGTATAGCTATCGGGTGGAAGTCCCTAAGAAATACAGCCCAGGTAGTGGCCCCGACCTGTGAAAAAGTGACTCGATGTGAGCTGCGAGGGCGGGTGGGCAACCTCGCAGCCTCAAACCCAGCAGGTTTGGGCGCCAACCACCCAGAACCGCGCGGGAGTATGGATGTGACTATGTACCTAAGGAATTCAGTATTATCAAAGACAGTATTCCAGGACAAGCAAGGTTCCTATACCCGCTTCGTCAGTACGCCAACGCACAGATCGACGACTACTAGTGATGGGGTAGGAGCCGCGACATCGGATTCGTAACAAAATTGATAAATCATCGCATCCTTTTTGTCGTGCCGTCTCTTCAGCCTTACGCACAATTTCCCTGCTCCAAAGTGCATTCTCCTCATCTGATTCGTCATCGTCGACTTCTGGGACATCAGCTTTCATCCCTCCCAAAAGCTCACCCAAAGGATATGCACTTACGAACTCCCGACCGAGGACAGCTTGCACCTCCGTGCCATGCATGACGATATACCGACCGTGAAAGTCTCCATGCATGAGCACAAATGGCTCATCTTCAGCAACGAAGCTGGTCTCTATCTGACGTAGCTGCTGCACAAAATCTTCGAGAGACATGAGTTTGGATCAGTCAGAATCAATATTGGACGCGGGGGCATGTATATAGTACCAGTACCAGTATATCTCTTTGTCGTAGCAAGCGAGAATGTCTTCCTTTGTAGTTTTGTATGGATCGATGGGGTGACATCTATCAGAATGAAATTTGCCTATCCAGATGTAATAAATATGCAAAATGCGGCAAAGACTCACTGGCACGCGTCCCTTGAAAAACTTGCTCCACTATACAGTTGGTCCAATGGTGTAGTCTGTGCGGCTGACAAACCCGCCTATAGGATTGGAATGTGTCTGCGCCATATCAACAAGTATCTCGGCAATCTTCAGGGTGACTGAATATTTCTCCACCTCGGTATGGCGATTCTGTATAGTGCTCAAAGACTGATATCTGATGAGGAGTGTATTTGGTTTCGGAAGGCGCAGGGCAAAAGACGTATGTCATGGAATCGTCAGTGGGTGTATTGAGATGGACATTGTGTGCCCATATTTTAATCTCCGCGAGCACGTAGTCTATACGAGGGAAAGTTGAACGCGACTGACTCGCACTTGAAGGATTCATAACATAACTTAGAAGGGATCACATGCAAAAAGAATGTATAATATAGCCTCTAGGGAAAAACATCGCAAAGTGATAAATGATAAGATATAATCAAGTGATTTGGTGCGCAGAATAAACAAACCAAAGAAAATACATCATTGCCAAGAAAGAGGTACTTAATACAAAATGATTCTCGATTCTTGAGATCATGCAAATCTAATAACGCCTATATTCATACCCCGGCATCTCCGAAGGGCGTCGCTGCATCAATTCAGGACACATGCATCCCTCAGTCCACCCATTTGGGGCTATCGCGGATCCGGTATACATGACAGAGTCGTCCGCGGTACCTGCCGAGCCGTATAAGACTCCCAAAGACTGGTTGTAGACAGGTTGGGGAGGCTGGTATTGAGTGGGGTATTGGTAACCAGAGGGCAGGGGCTGCACAGGGGGGTGAGACTGGGACGACGACTCAGTTGCGCCCGACCCTTTTGCGGAGGGGGCACCACGACCGCGCGCATGAGGAATGTACCCATGTTTTTTCTGGCGGTGACGCGTGAGCTGCGCAGGGTCGTGAGTTTTGTAGTCACAATCATCGTGAGGACAGATATAGCGTTGCTCGCCCGTACTAAAATACATTGCTGATCAGGTGGGATTAATGACGGCGATGAATGAATACATACTGTTTAGCAGAATGAATTTTGTAGTTAGATTTCGTCATAGTCGCAAAATCGCACCCAGGCCAGGTGCACAAGTACCCACTGCGTGAGTGAATTTAAGTGAGTTGAGCTGTCGACCACAGAGGAGAAACACGTACTTTGTTGAATGCAGGGCTTCGTGCCTCTTGAAATCGGTGAACCTGCTAAAAGTTGCGTTGCAGAAAGGTCCTCCAGTAGAGCAAACGTAGGTCTAGATATTCCGAAAGTCCGAGTCAGTCATCCAGTCAGGTATGCGTGTGATCCGGCTTACCTTTGTCTTTGACATGATTTGGTATAGAAGAATATGAGTGATGGTACTATTTAATTCTGCCTGAGGTGAATGTATGATTCAACTTGGGGTGATGATGGTACTGGGTAGGTATTGGGGGAGGTATATAAACGATTCTCGGTGGTCGTTCCACTGTGCTTTGCGGTTGACAGCCGCTTGTGGCGTTTGTATAGGGATGCTTTGAGGCTACTGGTAGCTGTGGGCTATGTAATGCATGAGTGCATTGTTCTTGAAGCAACCGCATCGGTTTGAAGGCTTGATTCTGTTAAGCGTCAGTAAATACGAGGATCGAGTTATTTTCCAAAGATAAGTCATGTCAATGGAGATCCACTCGATGTGGAGAGTTGAATAAAGACTGGGATGGATGTCAAATTGCTTGACGCCGAGGTCCGACAGGGTTTTGGAGGTCTTTGTCGTCGTGACCGGCCCACGCCATGCAACAGGCAATCACTCGACCAATCCCTCAAGTCACTAGGTGTTTTGCATGTCCAAGCATGGGGCTTTGAGAGTTTGGCCCTTGTATGCATGATTGCGTGAGAAATGTCAAGTTCAGAGGTAAGATGGTCGAAGTAATGAGATCGGACACGTCACTGATAGAGTCCGTGCAGGTCGGTAAATTTTTGTCTATTGCTACTGTCTAATGCTAGACAGTACATGGGACTTGTCGAGTTCGCGGTAGACATCCTTCGAGTTATATGAATGTAAGCATGAGGGAATACCAGGGAAAGGTATAACATAACGTACTAGCAAGTATGCCCGAGTCGTGCATGTATACGGAAGCAAACGCAGTATGCATTCTTAGAGAGACCGTGCAACCATACAGACACTGACAGATGAGCGCAAAGTTCAAAATTTGAATCTATCGAGGGGTTGCCTCATAGACGGGCTGATCACCAGTATGCCGATCCCGTATGGTGACGCAAGTGCAGGTGTCCCACGGCCTTCAAAGACGCAGCATCTTGAACCTGGTCGGTGAAAAAAGTGGTTGTGCGCATGTGAGACTCCTGCGCGGACAAGAACCATGAGAGATTATGCGTACATCCGATGTGACTATAGCTGCGCTCCAGGAGTGGCTATGTGCTCAGAAGTCAACATATTTTGCACGAGCAATAACACCTACCTCACACTTCGCCTCTCGCAGCACAAACTAACGCTCTTAACTACCAAGCTCCACACGCTTCCCAACAGAGGTATCTGAAATCTTCACTTGTAACGCAGCTGACGGAACACATTTATTAACACCTAATACCTAGTCTATAATGTTGTTAGTAAACATATAGAACATAAAGCCGGGCGTACTGTACTACATGAGGACACCATAGTAAGTGAAGGTAAGTGCGCTGGACAAAGAGAGCTGGGTCAACTAAATCGTGATCTTGAAACGGATAGTCTTCACTCACACTCTTGTCTTAGGCTGGGTTCCATTTTAGTAAAACTGGCGTATGCAAAACAGCCTGGAGCTTGTCGAAGTGAGCAATGAGCATGACTCGGACTCTCGAAGTCAGTGGAAAGGCATCGCACGTGACCGCGTTTGTTCGTATTCTACACGTGATATTCGAGCACAGGTTGTAATCGACACAACTAAGTACATGATTTTGGTGGTGCGAGCACTCAGTACTCATATTTTCGTTCAGCTTGAACATGACGGATGCCGACTGATATCAGTGACAGGGTAATTATGCGTGACGATGCTGATAAAGAATCGTATTGCGTTTTAACATTATGAAGAACTTGGTTTATAGCTAGGAAATTGAGCTTATGCCACTGAGCGGTCTAAGGCAAGTATCTACGTAAGTATGAATGTGTCCTTCGACAACCAGTTACCAATCTATAAATATTACTAAGATACTTGTGAATATTTTGTCGCAGAAGATACTGCCGACAGGAGCTAGATATGGGTCGTCAAAAGGTACCACATAATAAACAAAGACTGTGAATGAGAGCTAAACAAGAACGCCTTTTTCGGCGAGCGTTTGCTAAGCATCCACACCAGAGCTGAAGCAAATAGACAGCTTCCCATAATATATGGGTTCTCAATGAAGGTCAACATGACCACCATATGACAAGCCGTCAATATGACCTTCGTTTTGAGTATCGAACCGAGAAGGACGGGTATAGTGGGGACCCCGGCCTTCATATCATCTTCGAAATCGCGGACATCGGTCATGATCTATAGACACGGTCAGGGTCAAATGAAGTGATCATGTACTGTCTACTTACAGCGTGGCATGAGCGGTTGACGGTCGACCAGACTATCAGTTGAACGACGTTCCATAAAGACGGCAACGTGTTGGTCATATTGCCTGACCCTGACAAAACGGAGAAGACTACAGTGTAGATGCCACATCTGAAAAAGCATTAGTTTACGTGTGCATCGTTCAAGGCGAACATGCAGACGTACCCTCGAATTATCCCATTAAAAATGGCTTTCATGCCAGGGATGCGTTTGATGACCAGGACAGGCGCAGAGGTGGAAGGCTGGCGCTTGTCTCCGGAAAACCTCCCGGATAAGCGCCTCGAGATCAGCCAAAACTTCTTGAAACTGATCGGAGTGGTCCAGAGCAAGGCAGGAGCGACGAAAGTTGCCGTGGTGAGGAGCGTCGAAATGGGACACTGAGATAGTGCAAATGCAAGAAGCACAGCGCTGACGGCGAGGAATGTTCGTGCATACATAAACCAAGAGGCGAGGCGTGGGTTTTTGGTGGTATTGCGATCTGACGAAAATTCTTCTTCTTTATCTTTGAGGTGGTCAGCGCCCATGGCAAGGATATCCGACGTGACACAGATGGTTATCTGTGAAGACACTTGCATCAGCGATATTTTCTAGTATCAAATTAATGAGCGTACCGGTCTCCAGTCGATACTTGCGTTGGCGGACATGACATAGGTCATGAGGGTTGACAGGGCCAAGCTGTTCATCGATATTACGATGGGTCGCAAGAAGAGCTCATCTGCAAGCTTCGGGATAGTGAGGATTGACATCTTGGATTGAGACTGAACTGTAGACAAATGCTACTCTCGCCCGCTCTTTATACTGGTGCATCCATGCTCCATCGCTCGAAAGATTAGCACTGATCAATTTTAGGTCATCTTATCTGTACGTTAGAATCAACGTTGAAACCTTGTTCAATCCTGTGTTTTTTTGGCGCTGGCCGCTGGCGCCCTTTGGCTTTGGCTTTTTGCCTCACTTGGCGCTTAAGCTTTCGATATCTACGGGCTGAGCAGCCTGAGCTAAAGGTAGTGCGAGAAGTCGCACAAAGTATTCTATAGTCTGTCTCGGGTTGTTCGAATTCACAACAATTGGTCAATAGGACTACATGAAGGCAGTATTGACGCACACACCCGGTTTTCCTGATCCGACGCTACAATCATCGCTTTTGAGTGTGCGCAAGAGATAGCAAACCCTATAGATACTTGTGTGCTGTGGAGCACTCACGTTCAAACATTTTGCCAAGCTTGTTTGGGATTTCTATCATGTGAAGGTGGTGTTGAACGTTCCGCGGACACAATTCACACCGAGTTATTTTTTAAACTCCGCTCGCAACGTGACATACCCCGGTTGCGCATTAGTAACTCGGTGTATGACGCATCGCTCCGTCACTCAGTGCGACAAACTCGGTGCAAGGAGTGTTGAACTCGGTACAAAGATCTCGTTGCGACACATCTCGGCGTACGTACAGGTACAAACTCGGTGCAAAGTAACTCAACGAAGAGATCTCTGACCCGTTGACAGATTCCATACAGCATTTCCTCATTTTTGCAGGGAGAAGCAGGCGGCGCCGATCTTCGATCATGATCGAGCGAGGACATCATGAGTGATTACATAAAAAGTCATGTTTTTGTGGTAACTTACATACAAAGTACTACCATATTTGAATTTAAACTCCGCGGTTCCTGTGAATTGCAAATTCACGCTTCATTGATTGGACCAGACCTGGCTAACACTCCGTCGATGTCGTAGATTTGTTCTTTGGAGCAGTACACCGACACGAGTCACCATAGATGCAATTCATATTTATATTTTTAGCAGAGCTATTCTGTAGTAGTTGGCGGATATTATCAGAGTCTACGAGGAGAGTTTGGTACTCGTGGCTGCCTGATCGTGATGGAACGTTAGAAATGCAGTGGGTTCGTTGTCATTGCGGTCTGCGGTACAGCGGTTCCGAACGCGCATTTTTTACTCGGGCGGAATAGGGCGGTAGATGTACACTGCGACTCATTGGCAGACCAATCACAAAAAAAGCCACTGGCGCCTTGATTAGGACGCGGTGTTACTAGTTGGCAATCAGAGCGCTGAACGCGCCTAAATCCAACTCGAGGGGGAGGCGAAAGTTTCATTTGCAACTTGGACCGTGTTGCATTGACAAAAGAGCGTATTAGCCTTTAGACAAAACGCTTTTACATAAAGGATATATACAAACAAGTACGTGAATCCCCAGATACACAAACAGCAAAGAAAAACATAGCCAAGAAAGAAAGAAAACGTAACAGATAATTCTCGTGTCTTAAGACTATACAAAACTAACAAAGCTAATATTCATGGCCTACTATCTCCGAAGGATGTTTCTGCATCAATTCAGGACACATGCACCCCTCAGTCCACCCATTGGAGGCCCTCGCGGGTCCGGTATACATGGTATAATCGTCCACGGCATCTATTGACCCGTATAAGATCCCTAACGATGGGTTGCAGATAGGTGGAGCGGGTTGGTATTGAGTGGGATGAGGTTTGTGTTGGGTGGGATGGGATTGTATGGGCCAGGGCAGCATGAATTGCGGTTGAATGGACTGCAGTGGCATCGGTTGCGGCGGTGTGGGTTGTCGTTGAATGGGTTGCAGTAGCATGGGTTGGGGAATGGGTTGGGACGGCACATGCTGAAGCTGCATCGGTTGGGGTGGTGTGGGCTGCAGCTGCATCGGTTGGGGTTGGATGGGCTGCAGCTGCATCGGTTGGGGTTGGATGGGCTGCAGCTGCATCTGTTGGGGTGGTGTGAGCTGCAGCTGCATCTGTTGGGGTGGTGTGAGCTGCAGCTGCATCGGTTGGGGTGGTGTGGGTTGCAGTTGCATCGGTTGGGGTGGTGTGGGTTGCAGTTGCATCGGTTGGGGTGGTACGGGCTGCAATTGCATTGGTTGTGGTGGTACGGGCTGCAGTTGCATCGGTTGTGGTGGCAGGGGTTGTAGTTGAAGTCTGTATTGGTGGAATACACCAGTGGGGAGGGGCTCTGCCGGGGGCGAGGGCTGTGCCGGGGGTTGGGACGACGGCATAGTCCCGCCCGACCCTTTTTTGGCAGCGGCACCACGACCGCGCGCCTGAGCAACATACCCATGTTTGTTCTGGCGGTGGCGTGTGAAGCTGGCAGGGTCATGAGTCTTGAAGTCACAAGCATCGTGTTCACAGATGTGACGTTGCTCGCCCGTACTATAATCAAGTAAAATAAAATTGGTGGTCAGGTAGGATCGGTGACGGTGGTGAATAAATACGTACTGTCTAGCGGAATGTATTTGGTAGCTAGTTTTCGTCTTTGTCACAAAGTCGCATTCGGGCCAGGTGCAGCGGTACCCACTGTGAGCGAATGTAAGTGAGGAGAGCTGTATACTATAGAGAAACATGTACTTTTTTAAATGTCCGGCCTCGTGTTTCTTGAACTCGAAGAACTTGGTAAAAATCGCGTTGCAGCCCGGAGAAGTAGAGCAAACGTAGATCTAAATATTCCGAGAGTCCGAGTCAGTCTTCACGTTGATGCATGAGGTATACGCGCGATGAGGCTTACCTTAGACATGGTCGTTATAGAGCAATGGTAATGTGTACTACTTGATTCTGTCTTAAGTGGTGTATTTCAACTTGCGGAGATGGTGGTCCTGTGGAAGTATCGGAAGAAGTATATAAATGATTACCAACTGTGGTGATTTCCACAGTCCTTTTCTGTGGATAGCCCCTTGTGGATTTCGTACAACGATGCTTTGTGGAATATTTGTGGACCATGCCATGAACGCGTGAGTGCATTGTCCTTGAGTAACCACATCGGTCTGAAGGCTTCATTCTGTTACAGCGTGAATACCGGGATCGAGATGTTTTCCTGAGGTAATTTTTATTGACGGAGATGAACTAGACATGGAACGATCGACATGCACGTCGAACTACTTGACATTGATGTCCGACAGGGTCCTGAAGGTCTTTGCCGTCTGACTGGCCTGGCCCATGCAACAAGCAGTAACCTAACCAACCCATGAGTCACTAGGTACTTTATATGTCCGAGAGTGATAGTTCGGTCGTCGTCGTAGGTATGACCGTGGTCGCGATTCGTCAACTTCAGAGATCGGACGCGCGCTTGGTCATCGAGTCCGTGCAGGTCAGTGCATTTGTGTCTATCGCTACTAGCTAATGCTAGAGAGGCACGCAACAAGAGCCACCAATGCCTTCCGAACACAACCCGGTCACCACCTCGTAGGCATGTTCCACGACGACCTCAGAACGCTTATCTCGAACAAAGACGGTAGGAAACTCACCATAAGATAGATCCCAGGTCACAAGGGCATAGCAGGAGACGAAGCCACGGATGAATACGCGAAGAGGGCAGCCAGGGGGACGCATCAGAATGCCATCGCCTCCCAAAATCACTGCGGACCAGAACAAACCACCCCACCATTCTGCCGGACAGCAAAGCAACGGCAAAGCAAACGTTCAACGAGCTGATAGGACGCGAGTCAAGATTAATCATGCAACAATCGCGACGGTATGACAGAATACGCATCGTAGACCCAGCAAACTTCTCCAACCTAATCGACGACTTCCCTTGCCGGCAATGCTCACTCCTCTTCCAGCTCCGAACCGGACACGCTCCCCTCAACAAGTATCTCCACCGCATCTCCAAATCTCCCACAGCACGCTGCCTGCAATGCAACGAACGAGGAGACGGTCAAGTACTTCCTATTAACATACCCACGTTACGCACAACAACGTGTGGCAATCCGCCAAGAATCTAGGACCGGCTAAGTCAACTTCAGCAACTCCTCAACAGCGACAGCTTTATCAAACCCTCTGTTCCGCTACATAGCACGCACGAGGAGACTCGAACAGACCTTCGGAGATGTCTGTCTCCCCACCCTCAGATAAGAAGTAGCGACAACGAATGAGTCGAGCGGACCCAATCGCCGCATAGCGCATACCGCCGCTCCTACCCCAGATGTCTCAACAAACATCCGTCCTCGCTAACGCCGGGACCATTAGCAAAGACTTCACAACCTGGAAGAATAGAACCTCGCACTAGTATATATTGTTTGTATCGTCTACTAGGGCGCCACCCCACCGGACAATAAACAAGAATATCAAAAAAGACAGCGCCATTCCGATGTAATATCGGTACAAAGAGGCGACTTGTCGAGTCTGCCGCGGTCAATACCCTTGTATGAATGTAAGTACAAATGAGTATCAAGAAAATATGCAAATAACGTACTGAAGTATTCGCTCTGGCCCGGTTAGACTCGGACTTGTATGCCCAAGTCGTACATTCTTGCAGGAACCGTATCGTTACTTGAAGGGAGGAACATGTGCAAACATTGCACAAGTGCTAACCGATCCAGTAATCACATGCTCGTTTGGTGCTACACGATGAAGTTGCCCTGCACTGCTCGCTGTATCGCTCAGGCTGTAACCCATTGCGAGCATGGCGATATTCTCGAAACCGCTCAACCTCAATAAATTGTTTCGACACCAGTCATCACGACAACCATTGCTTGTCCTGCTAGCGACAGTTCTCATCCTTCGATCTAGACTGTTTAAGCCCATCACGAACAAGTCAAGCAGTCTACAACCAACGCACAGTCAAAGCGGGCTTGCCATTGATGCTGTTCACTTTCCGCTGGTGAATGCGACTCCAGGACTCGGTCTTCCGTTTGTGCACCAGCTCCGTTCGCTCCTGCGCATAGTCCTCCCTTCGCTTTACACTCGTGAAGCGCTCCTGCTCACTGCTCACTCTACATTTCTCGTTCTTCGTACAGTGCTGAGCATAGCTGTCGCCCGTCTAGATGGTCGCATAGTAAGAGACTTGGTCAGTGCAGATGGGAAGGGGTTCTTGACCGGCCTCGCTCTATGGTTCGCACTTGCTATACCAAGTATATACACGAACTCCATGGTTTGTATTCTCTCTAACTCCCCTTCTATCCCCATTTATTTTACTCTCTTCAGATTCGCCACCTTCAATCTACGCTCTCCCTCAGGTTCAGAACCCGCTTGACTCGATACATCCATGACCTCTACCTGTCACCCGCTCCCTATCTCCGCTACTATCGCGTTCCCCTCCATGGTATCGATCAGTACATTACAGCAGACGTCGACGCTTGGGCAGAGAGCGTTGCTGGTATCTAGTACGACCTTAATTCGTTCGCCTGAACAGAACTAATTCTTCTATTAGTGGCAATCTCATGAAACCCTCCCTCGACCTCCTTCTCTTCACCTCACAACTAGCAAGGTCCCTCGGATTCAGAGGTACTGTACTGCTTTTCATCAATTATTATGTTACTGCCAAGGTTTGTGCAGTACTACATCACAGGAACAATGATAAACATCCACCTAGATCCTCCGCGCCGTAACACCTGCATTTGGTCGTCTCGCAGCTGTAGAAGCCCGTCTGGAAGGCGAATATAGAGCTGGCGTCGGACGTGTCGGGAGAGAGAGCGAAGAAATTGCGTGAGTATTCTTCCTTCTGTCTGCTATGCCATGATCTAACGCCAACGCAGGTTCTATGATGGAGGCGCACGGGAACGAGATATCCTCACCAGAACGTATTTGCGATTGATCAAACATGTCAATTCGATATACAAGGTACGTTCGTGTTTGCTTCACAGATAGCCATTCTGTTTATATCAGACGCTCCTCCATTTTCTACCTCACTCCATCGTCCTTTCTTCTAACCAATCCCTTTCTGCATACATCTCTCCTCATTCTAAATCCAACTATCTCTCAAAAAATCAATAACTTCCTTCATAGATCCGCATCGCATATGAATGGACAGAAGATTTTGTCATCAAATACCTCTGGTCCGCCGCTGGGTACGGGTTGATAGCTGTGCCGTTGCTCATCACGAGGAAGCGCCGCTCGCACAGTGTGGATGGAAAGCAGGGACGAGAGCAGAAGAGTGACACGGATGGTATCGTTGCTGGCAGGACGGAAAGTGAGTGTTTTGGTGCTTGGTATGATCTCCGTCCTCCTTTGTTTGTATCCTCCAACGTACAAACACAACTAACAAATTCGCACAGCCTACATCTCCAATCGCCGCCTTCTCCTCTCCCTCGCAGATGCGGGTGGGAGACTCATGTATGCGTATAAAGATTTGCAGGAGGTTGCTGGGTTGACTGGGCGGTGAGTGCCTTGTATTTCTTGGGTATGCTTATGGGTCTCATTTTGGTTGCTCGTGTTACTCCGCTTTGATATTCTGGATCACTCGACCTATCCACCCACCAAAAGACTCTACACCCTCCTTTCAACTCTCCACAACATCCCCCCACTCCCCTCTGCACTCCCAGGGGACGGTAATACATTCGCGCTGAAGGACGTGGATATATGCATTCCAGGGGATCCCTTTAGCTCTCCCGACTCACCCTCACCCACACCTTCTCATTCCCTCGCTACCATCTCTGAGCTCCAAGCTCACACAGAATCAATTCCCCTACCCCCATCCTCGGAACCGTCACCCTCAGAAACTCTCTCAGGGCCAAACACCACCACCCTCGTCCGCGCACTCACGCTCACCCTCCGACCAGGTATACATCTTATGATTACAGGATCTAACGGGGTTGGGAAGACTGCTGTCGCGCGTGTTCTGGCAGGGCTTTGGGCACCTGGAAGTTCTTCGATGCTCAAGGGCTCAATGCACACTTCCGGCGCGGTTGCGCATCCTGTTGACGATGCACTCACGCATCCCACAGACGACGCAGATGGACGCCCTGGCGTGTTCGTTATCCCCCAACGTCCCTACCACCCTACAGGGTCCCTCTTAGCCCAAGTCATTTACCCACACTCTGTATCTGAGTTCACTGCGTCCTCCGCGGCGTTGTCAAAACTTGAAAGCGTGCTGGATGCTGCTTATCTTGGGTATTTGGTGGACAGGGAGGGTGGCTGGGATGCGGTTAAGGAGTGGAGGGATGTGTTGAGTGGGGGGGAGAAGCAGAGGGTGAGCTTTCTTTCTTTTTGGTGTTGGATCTTGTTTTGTTCGAGGGGTTGTTGGAACGAGATGGAATGATATTGATATCCTTGTTAACAGCTTGCAATGGCTCGTCTTTTCTATCACCGTCCCAAATTCGCGATTCTAGACGGTGAGTCTCTTGCCTCCCTGGCATTTGATCCGATCTGAGATGCAACAGAATGCACATCCGCTGTAAGCTCCGACGTCGAAGGTCAGATGTATGAACACGCAAAGGCATTAGGGATCACCTTGATCACCATTTCCTTGCGGTGCGTCTTTGTGTCGTGTTTATGCGTCGATGCTGATGGTCCACACCTGTAGACCGTCTTTGACAAAGTATCACACGCATATATTGACTCTTACAGGCGATGGAACGGGGAGTTGGACCTTCAACCGGATTGCTAAGCCTCAGGCTCATGAGGGGCGTGGTGAGAGCGGACTGGCGACACCGCCTAGCGAAAGCGAATCAACCTCGGGGGATGGCGGACGCGCACTAACAACAGAGGACACAGGAGCCAAATACCTCGCGTGTGTCCTTGAAGAGATACGTGTGCTGGAGGCACGGATTGAGGAGTCGTGTCAGTGGGAGAAGAGGGTGAGGGAGCTTGGGGAGGAGTTGAAGGCGAAGTGATGTGGTGGTACTTTCTTTGGTTAGAGATTTTTTGTGAGGGGTTGCGAGATATTGTATATGGGCTCGGGAACGGTAGGGCGATGGTTTTTTGACGTGGCATGGTTTGACTGGCATATATGTAGACTGGGTGTACACGACCACATGACAATTGCTATATAAGATATCGATACCACAACGAAACACGACGGTGATCTGGTAGCGCCGCTTGGCTTGCAGTCTATCGTATATAGATAGTGATTGCATCGCAAATTAGTCATTACTATAGTATCTGTTTTCGCCATGGCCTCGTAATCAAGTGGATTGGTGAAGCTAATCACTTCGGAATACTAAATACATAACATGACGAGCTCGGCTGAACACCACAACGAAACAATTAAATACGCATGGTCCCTACATAGTACCGTGGTTGATCATTTTATGTGCTACACATATTCGCAGGTCAACACATCTCCACCAGCCCGGAAAGTACTGAAGGTCGTCATGCCTATTTCTCCGTCGGCCCTGGCTACAAGCTTGGCGTGATATTCTCGCATGCTGAGGATCAGACGCGGTCCCAGCACAAACAGCTGCAACACCTCGGCGATTGACCAAAGACCAAAGTAAATATCACTTCCTATGGACATTGAGGCCTGCAGATAAATTAAGTGAGAGTGGTCAGCTGCAGATGTCAGTTGCGGGTCAGCGTACCGTAAGAATTTGAGACAGTGCGCCAAGTCTCAAAGAAGCCATAATAGCAAAGCTAGCACATGCAGAACTTTAGTGAAAGGAGATAATGACATCCAAACAACAGAACTCACGCTAGAAAGTAAAACGTGTGACTCTTTATTAACATTGTGATACAGTCCCCTATGGTCAATCCTGTCGGTAATTGACGCAGTTCACGGATGTGCTTTATAACGATCCAGAGTGTAAGAAACATAGCAAGGATCTCCCATGCAGCGGTGGATATCAGACTCTCGAAATTCAGATTTGCTATGTAATTGTCGTCAACGCAGGTATGAAAGCCGGAAAGGACGGCTTCCTCTGGTAAATATCCATGAGTCTCTTGTGCTGCAGGCTTTCATTGATAATTTAAACTTACGCGCTGAAACACCCAGGTTTGCAATTACCACAAGAACCCCGGAGGCGATCGTGCAAGTTAGCAAGGCTACAACAAGAAAGATGAACATCTTTTTGGATCCCTGATACAGGGCATTTATCCGAGCAATCATGGTGACTTTAAATGATATTTCAGTCAGGTCAATATCAATAAGGAAGCCGCGGGTGAGCTCACCTCCCAGCATGGCATTGACGATGACAGGGGTCCATGTGCCTATGTACCATATCATAATGCCTGGAAACCCAGTTACTTGGTAACAGAATAAATACTTCAAATGAACTCACAGCTGTTGAATGTCATTTTTCTTGAAGACACAAAGCAGCAATGAATATCACTCACTCCTATATAGAATAGTAGTTAGTAGTTGAATGGGAATGGCAGGCATCGGTGCAGAATACCCACTACATCGGTAATCGAGACAGGGAGAATCGCTGCATGCCGCTAGTTAGAAGGAGCAAACATAATTGAGGGCACATACACAGGATGTTAATGCTGGTTGCGAGAGATGACTTATTAACATGTTACAGTGTTATGTATATAGCTCTGCAAACGTACACAGAAAATAGTATTCCAATGTAGCGCACCTAGTATATGTTGAAGTCAGCACAACATGCCAAATGCGCAGCGGCGCTCGTAGCAATAACGAACACAAATATAGAGAGCGGTCATGAAGGACCAACGTTGCCTCTGCCCCGAGTCAACTACATCGTCCTATTTGGTTCTGATACAGGACTTTGCTCACTAAGATCAGTTCGAACTGTTAAATTATTATTAGTGAGATTTACAGGACATGACATCAACTTACCTCTTGTCCGAATGTTAATACTTGAATACTGTATACACATCAATGATCCCTCATGACGTATTATCTCGCTCACCCCAGTCGTATACAACCACAGTGGAGCTTGCAGCTGCAAAGCAATAATCAACGATATTGAGATATCACCGTTGGCATCCCAATTGCTCCACGTACCTACAAAATAGTTGATAAGAGAAGAATAACTGATGAACGGCCACTGAGTGGGATCATTTGAGACTATGGTCATATCAGAATGGGACGTATGGAGTGCATGCAGATATACCGCCGTAAATCGTTTTTATAGTGATTGGTTCGGGTCATGTCAGTGGCCATGTAGTCAACTAGAGCGTGTAGGCCGGGGCAGAACTACTGGGCTAGGGTCTGTTCTGCCGGCTATAGCCGGCAGAACTGGCAAAACTCCGACTCACCGAATCTAGCTAGGCTGGTATGACATTCCTAGCGACGACGTCAAACGATTGCCGCGTCCTATCCGTCATCAATCTGCATCACGAGGCTCTGTCAAGAGTGGAGGTGCTATTTTTCAAGATCCTGTGTAGTCTCGACAGCAATATCAACTGAAATTGCCATTCATCAGTGATGCGAGAGGACGTCCTCAAGCATGCACACGATCAAACGACAGATTGGCAGGAACGTTTGAGTCAATGTCGACTTCGGCGTGACTATCTAGACTCGTAAGCAGTCTTGTGTCTTTGAGAAGTTGACGCGCCATTGACCGCAGGCTAGTAACTATCAGGAATTATTAATATTGTTTCAAACATCATCCGATCATTATGGACGTATTACTAACAGAATGAAATTAGCTCATTTCTCGCACCATGGCTTGTGTAGCTATCAAGGAAGCACCTTCAAAAACAAAGGCCACTATGCGTAGCAGATGAACAGATCCAACTCAGTGGGGGCAAATCTTCAAACAGATGCGGCACCAGTGACCATGTAATCTTTAATCTAATGCACACTAACTGCAGGACTTCGTTATATCAAAGCTGTGTATCGACAGAGAACGGTCGGTCATAAAGGAGATGCCGATGCCCAGGCCAGGTACTTGATCTAATTAGACGTTACAGCTGGGCATGAGGCCTGATGGCGTGTCTAAACCTGTGGGTTTCTAGCTTGGTGCGGTAAAACCTTTTACCGCTTGCCATTTCATGGTACCTCCTGCTTCCAGGTACTGTATAGTGATACACTTCGTTCACTCAGCCATGCGATTATGTCACGACTCCCTTTGGTATTGGTATCGGTCCGCTCGTACATGTGAGTTTGCCTCGTTGAATTTCGCACTTTCGTTGTTCTTTTATAGCTTGTGTGCAATCATACTTACAAAGTTTGGTCCCAACTCGCTCTAGCCTTTATCGTCGTTGTCAGTGCTGCGCCTCTGGTGATGAATCGGCACTTAAACTAAACTATACTACATTTGGTCAGTGATGATGTGAGATCCTTCTCAAAGAATGAGGAGGCTCGAACTAGGAACGGGAAAGAGATTCGGTCTTGGATCAAAAGACTCGATTAGCTGCTGTGGATCATGCATGGGAATGGGAACGGGACTAGGTAGGGTAATAGTCAGGAAAATGTACGTAGAACTATGAATATTAATGAGAGAGCTCACCTTTTTTGTATCCTTGTTTATTGGTCACGCTATGCTGGACATGACATACTGTATCGTACTACGTTGTTTGAATCTGGCGTTTGTTCAATCTATGCTGTACAGTGGAGAGATCACCTCAGTCATATGTTAATAATACTGGGATTTTCCAGATGGTTTTGCGACGGTGTCGCATTATACCGACAGGTTCCTTTTTCCTCAAGTTATCGCCGTTGATAGCGTACAGAGGCGTGGGAAAGTATGCCGAACACCTTTGATTCTTGAAGCCCATCTTCATCCAAATGACGCGGCAAAAGTATGCAAATTTTTGGGAGATTGGAATTCAGTAATAAAGTGTGAGTGTGATTTTACTCTTGGACTAGAACCACTGACTGCCGTTGATCCTTGCTAGTTGCTCAGTCGAGAGGTGGTTTGACTACCACCTCTCCGATGATTTTCGTTTACTCTCGAAATGTAAACACATCATTCTGTGAATCCTCTATGCGTTCCAAGATACTCAAGCGGTCATAAAACTGAAAATCCGTTGATCAACCTGTCCACACCGTGACACTACTAGTAACTCACACGTCGTGCCATCAACGTTACTGCGCCGATGCGACAACAAAAAAACAACTCACTACCGCACTAGGAGCATACAAAGAGAAACTGCCAGCGGTAAGTCATGCAATTAAATATGGAATGCATACTCATGCTCACGCAACCGTATTGGGGGCAACCTCGACAATTTTTCGGGATGATGCACCAGAGGGGACAATTTTCGCTTTCAGTGTCACTGGCAGATATGTATGTTGTCAAAGCAGCAACAACGGCGAGGACAAACAAGATACGCATTGTCACTTGTGAGGATGTGATGAAGAAACGAATAAAATAATTCTGAGGACGATGCAAAAGATGCCTTGCTTTTTTATGATATGCTGGATATCATGAGGATGTACGATAACCTAGTATGCAATGGAATTACCTTTCGAATAAATGATATCTGTGATGCCAGCAAACTGCCACCTAAGATCTGCAGCTTGTAGGAGCAAGGTATTGGCAATTTGGTATGGATATCCCATGGATATCCACCCGTGACTCTCAGATGAGCAAGCTAGTAATTTGCACTTACTGGACGGGGATCTCGGTGTGAGCGTGAATCCATTTGGAAGTCACCTCCGTGCAACGAAGGGGATGTCGACGCATCAATCGATCACATATAAGTAATACCGAACAGAAACAAAAACTCACGTTTGCACCAAGGCTATCAAGGGTGTAGGGTCGACCTGTACAAACCTGGCATCCTCACGACTTCGCTGGTCTCCCGATGTAACAATGTATGGTTGGGTCAGCAAGCTCGTACAGCAATTTGCTTTCGTTCTTTGGGTATGGATCGTCCCGTAGTAGATCGAGATTGACCGTCATAACGATTGATCGGAAAATACAAATTAAAATACAACTGTGTATGTAGGGTAAAAAAAGTTGTCCTAGCATTATACAAATGACTGTAAGTAATATTAGGCCGAAAAGGTAAAGTCGTGATTCCCTGATGCTACCGTGGTTGATCAGTTGGATCGTATTATATGCTACACGTGTTCGCCAGTCAATACATCCTCACTAACCTGGAAAGTACTGAAGGTCGTCATGCCTATTCCTCCGTCGGCCCTGGCCACGAGCTTAGCGTGATATTTTCGCATGCTAAGGAGCAGACGCGGTCCCAGCACAAACATCTGCAATACCTCGGCAATTGCCCAAATGCCAGCGTAAACATCACTTCCTATGGATGTTGAGTCCTGTAGAGAAATGATGAGAGCGCTCAGTTGCAGAGGTCAGTCGTAGGTAAGCGCACCCTAATACTTTGAGACAGTAAGCCAAGTCTCAAGGAAGCCACAATGGCAAAGCTAACACGTGCGGAACTTCAGTGAAACAAGATAATGTCATCCGAATCACCGAACTCACGCTAAAAAGTAAAACGCGTGACTCTGTATTAACATACTGAAACAGTTCCCAATGGTCGATCCTGTCTTTGATTGTCGCAGTTCACGGACGTGCTTTATAACAATCCAGACTGTAAGAAGGAAGGCAACGATCTCCCATACAGCGGTGGATATAAGACTCTCGTAAGTCAGATCTGTCTTAAACGTATCCATGTAGTCGATGCAGGTATGGAATCCGGAAAGGACGGCCTCCTCTGGTAAATATCCATGAGGTTCTCGTGTTTCAGGCTTCCATCGATAATTAAAACTTACGCGCTGAAAAGCCCAGGTTTTCAATTGCCACCATAACTGCGGAGGCGATCGTGCAACCCAGCAAAGTTACAACAAGAAAGATGTATAGCCTTTGCGATCCCTGGTACATGGCAACTACCCGGGCAATCATTGTGACTTTGGATGATATTTCAGTCAACTCAGTATCAGTAAGGAAGCTGTGGATGAACTCACCGCCCAGCATGGCATTGACGATGACAGGGGTCCATGTGCCTATGTACCATATCATGACGCCTGGAAATCGAGTTACTTTGTGGTGGAATAGATACTTCAAATGAACTCACAGCTGTTACGAAGTTATTTTCCTTGAGGACACAAACCAGCAAAGAATATCACTCACTCCTAAAATAGGAGTGTAGTTAGTAGTTGAGTCGGAACGGCAGAAACAGGTGCAATATACTCACAACATCTGGAATTGAGACAGGGAGAATTGCTGCACGCCACTGGTCAGAAAGGGCTAAGTTCGAACACATTTGAGGATACTTACACAGGATGTTGATACTGGTTGCGAGATATGACTTATTAACACATTGCAGTGTTATTTGGATAGACGTACACAGCAAATAGTATTCCAATATAGCGCACCTAGCATATGTTGAAGTCAGTACAAATATACCAACTGCTCGTAGCAATGACGTACACAAATATAGAGAACGGTCATGAAGGACCAACGTTGCCTCTGCCCCGCGTCAACTCTATCGTCCTATTTGGTACTGATACATGATTATGCTCACCAAGATAAGTTCGAACTGTTCAACCATTCTTAGTGGCGGATTTGCAGGTAATGACATCAACTCACTTCTTGGCCGAATGTCAATACTTGGATAGTATTGTATACATATCAATGATTTCTCGGGACATATTATCTTGCTCACCCCAGTCGTACACCACCACAGTAGAGCTTGCGGCTGTAAAGTAGTAATCAACAACGATATTGAAATGTCACGATTGGCATCCTAATTGCTCTCCACAAACCTACAAAATAGTTGACAAGCAAAGAAGAACTGATGAACGGCCACTCGGTAGGATCATTTATGACTATTGTCATATCAGGATGGGGCCTATGGAGTGCATGCAGATATCCCGCCGTCCATTGTTTTTATAATGGTGTGACCATACGCAGAATTGACTACTAGGCTAAGGTTGCCTGGTTCTGCCGGCGTGCCGCTCATACCGGGGGAGCCGGCAAAACTCCGACTCGCTAGGCTAACAATGTACTAGTACTATGCGTATGACATTCCTAACGACGACGTCAAACGGTTGCCTCGTCCGTCATCCTCACCACAATTTGCATCACGAGGGCCGGAGTGAGGTGCCATGCCAAGTACACTATAAGATATCGACCAATCTGGTACAAGAGGACGTCCACATACAATCAAGTGACAGATTGGTAGGAACGCCCAAGGAACGCCTGAGTCAATGTTGACTTAGGCGCAACTATCTAGATTTGTGAGTAGTCTATGTCTTTGAGAGGTTGACGCGTCATTAACTGCAGACTAGTGACTATCAGGAATTATTAGTACTGTCCCAAACATCATCCGATCATAATGGACCTATCGACAGGATGAGATTAGCCCATTTCTCGCACCACTGCTTGCAGGTGGTTCATCAGGGAAGCACCTTCAAAAATCAAGGCTACTTTGCATCACAGATGAGCAGATCCAACTTAGTGGGCGGCAAGCCATCTAACGCACAATAACTGCAGGACTTCGTTATGTCAAAGCTGTGTATTGACAGAGAACGGTCGGTCATGAAGGAGATGCCGATGCCAACTCATCTCCATCAGTATGGAAAGCAATGGACGTCATGCCTATTTCTTCATCGGCTCTGGCAACGCGCTTGGCGTGGTATTTTCGAATGCTGAGGATCAGACGCGGTCCCAGCACAAACATTTGCAGCATTTGGGAAATCGACAAAACGCCAACGTAAGTAGCGCTCCCCATGGACGATGAGTTCTGCAGAGAAATGATGAGAGTGGTCAGCTCCAGACGCCAGTCACAGGTCAGCGCACCGCGAAATTTGGAGATAGTGAGCCAAGCACGAAGTAAGCTATAGTAGCAAAGCTAGCAAAAGCAAGGATTCAGTGAAGATAATAACATTGAACTCATTGAACTCACGCTAGAAAGTAAAACGCGTGACTCTCTATCAACATCGTGAAATAGTCCCCAACGGTAGATCTTGTCGGCAATTGTCGCAGCTCACGGAAGTGTTTTATAACAATCCAGACTGCAAGAAACAAGGCAAGGATCTCCCATGCAGCGATGGGTATCACTCTCATAAGTAAGGTTGGTCATGTACGTGCCGATGTCGCTAAAGCAGTTATGATAGCCGGAAAGAATGACCTCATCTGATAAATGACCATGAGTCTTTTGTGTTCCAGGCTTTCATCAGTAATTGAAGCTTACGCCCATATTTACAATTATCGTCATGATTCCGGAGGCGATGGTGGAACCCAGGCTACCCAGCAACATTACAACAAGAAAAAAGTGCAACTTTTTTGACTCTTGATACATTTACTATCCGAGCAACTTGAATCAAAATGGCTTGAATAATATCGGTAAGGAGGCCACGGGTGAGCTCACCGCCCAGCATGGCATTGACGATGACAGGGCACCATGCCTGTATGAACCAAAGGATAGTGCCCGAGAAACCAATTACTTGGTGGTGTAATAGATACTTCGAATAAACTCACTATTGAAGTTGAAAATACAAGCCGGCCGAGGATAACTCTCACCCCTGTTGGACTTTCAACTTCGTCATCTTTTCCTTTCTGCCTCTTACCTAGAACAAGAATACCGGCAGCTGCGCCATGAGAAGGGGAGCGGTCTGACCGTTTTTCCAACTCCGCCAGATCGTTTAGACCCACCTGAGTTTCGTCGTCACGTAACATGTTCATCTTTCGACCGCTCAAACACAGTACTAGGATGGAAACTGTCCCATGATTTTTCTCGCACCCTCTCCGATGATTCTCCAATTTGGGCTATTTGGTAACTCTCGAAATGCAAACACACTATTCTGTGAATCCTCTATGTATTCCAAGATCTCTATTGCTCAAGCGCCCATAAAATTTCAAATGCGTTGATCAACCCGTCAACGTTTCAACACTGTGACACTGCTAGTAACTCGCACGTCGTGCTATCAACCTTATGGATACCGTGCGGATGTGAAAACAAAAACTCGACTCACTACCGCACTAGGAGCATACAAAGAGAAACTGCCAACTGGTGAGTCATGCAATTCAATATGGGACGCAAACTACTCATACTCACGCAAAGTTCTGACAAGCAATCTTCACAAGTTGATGGCCAGAAGCAGAAGATAGGGCAATCTTGTTTCTCAGTGTCACTGGCAGATATCAATGGTGTCAAAGCAACAATAACGGCGAGGACAAATGAGATACGCATTGTCACTTGTGAGGATGTGGTAAAGGATCAAGTGAAATAATTCGGAGGACGATATAGAAGATGCCTCGCTTTTATATGCTGGGTATCATGAGGATGTACGATAACCTATGCACTGGAATTACCTTTCTAATAAATGATATCTGCAAAATGCCAGCAAATTGCCAGCTAAAATCTGCCTTGTGACTCTCAGATGAACAAGCTAGTACTTCGCACTTACTGGCCGGGGATGTCGGTATGAGTGTAAATCCGTTTGGAAGTTACCTCCGTGCCACGAAGGGGATGTCGACGCATCAGTTGTCGAGTTTTTCACAAGGTCCAACCTGTGTCGCTACAACCATTATTCTGTCCAAGCAATACAACACAGACACGCACGAAAAAGTTCTATCCAAATCGCTTCGGAATGCCAAATACATACAAGGGGAAATATCACAATGAAACAAATAAATATGTATGCTTCCAGTATCGCATCGTGATTGATGCTACACATCTCCCCCGGTCAACTCATCTCCATCAACATGGAAAGCGATGGACATCGTGCCTATTTCCCCATCGGCTCTGGCAACGCGCTTGGCGTGGTATTTTCGGATACTGAGGATCAGACGTGGTCCCAGCACAAACATTTGCAGCATTTGGGAAATTGACAGAACGCCAACGTAAATAGCACTCCCCACTGACGATGAGTTCTGCAGAGAAATGATCATGATGAGAGTGGTCAGCTCCAGATGCTAGTCACAGGTAAGCGCACCGCGAAATTTGGAGATAGTGAGCCAAGCACGAAGCAAGCCATAGTAGCAAAGCTAGCAAAAGCGGGAACTCGGTGAAGATAATAACATTGAAATCACTGAACTCACGCTAGAAAGTAAAACGCGTGACTCTCTATCAATATCGCGAAATAGTCCCCAATGGTAGATCTTGTCGGCGATTGTCGCAGCTCACGGAAGTGCTTTATAACAATCCAGACTGTAAGAAACAAGGCGAGAATCTCCCATGCAGCGATGGGTATCACACTCTCATAAGTGAGGTTGGCCATGTACGTGTCGATGTTGCTAAAGCAGATATGATAGCCGGAAAGGACGACCTCCTCTGATAAATGACCATGAGTCTCTCGTGTTTCAGGCTTTCATAAAAAAAAAATTGAAACTTACGCCCTGAAACACCCATATTTCCAATTATCGTCATGATTCCGGAGGCGATGGTGGAACCCAGCAACATTACAACAAGAAAGAAGTGCAGCTTTTTGGACCCTTGATACATTGCATTTATCCGAGCAATCATAATGGCTTGAATTATATTTCAGTCGAGTCAATATCAGTAAGGAGGTCACGGGTGGACTCACCGCCCAACATGGCATTGGCGATGACAGGGCACCATGCCTGTATGAACCAAAGGATAGTACCTGAAAAACCAATTACTTGATGGTGTAATGGATACTTCGAATGAACTCACAGCTATTGAAGTCGTTATCTTGAGATAAAGCCGGCCGAGGATAACTCTCACCCCTATATAGGAGCGTAGTTAGTAGTCGAATGAGGATGGAAACGACATGCATCGGTGCAGAATACTTACTGCATCAGTAATCGAGACCGGGAGATTCACTGCACGCCCAGTCAGAACTTGAAGAAGCAAACACATTTGAAGACACATACACAGGAGGTAGGCGCTAGTTACGAAATATATAAGTTTTGAGTTATTAGCCCATCGCAGTATTGCGTATATAGATAGCCTGGCAAACTTACACAGAATAAAATATCCCAATGTAGCGCACCTAGTATATGTTGAAGTCAACACAACATGCCAACTGCGCAGTGGCGAGGAATACAATAACGTACACAAATATAAAGAATGGTCATGAAGGACCAACGTTGCCTCTGCTCCAAGTCAACTGCATCATCATCCTGTTTGGGGCTCGGATTTTGCTCACCAGGATCAATTCGAACTGTTGTAGCATTCTTAGTGAGCTGCGCAGGTCCGAAATAACATCAACTAACTTCTTGTCCGAATGTTAATACTTGAATATCGCATACATATCAATGATTTCTCGGAACGTATCATCTCGCTTACCCCAATCGTATACCACCACAGCAAAGCATACAGCTGCAAAGCGACAGTCAAAGATATTGAGACGTCGCCACTGGTATCCAAATTGCTCTCTGCAGACCTATAAAGTAGTTGATAAAAGAAGTATAACTGATGAGCGGCCACCAAGCGGGATCATCTGAGACTCGAATCATGTCGGAAATGGAATGATGCGTATTTGAGTGGATGCAGATAGTATAACGCGGTCAGTCGCTTTTATATATAGAGCCTATCACGCGAGAAGGCACATTTTAGCTCTGAAACCCGCTGCATACTTGAACACCGGCAATAGGACCTATAGGGTGATGTAAGGGGATCTGGCCCATCAGTTTTACCAACGGCCATGCAATGATTAGTCTAACGCCGCCAGAGTAATTGCATGACTCGGAGGAGACGGATTTCGTTGTGTCAAGTGACCATGAAGGGATGCTCGCGTCAGCAGACTCAGTACTAAATTACGTAACAGAAGCCTGCTTACCTGTTTGAGCCTGTTTGCCGGTTCGTTCTTTCAAGTTGCCTCAACATTTTCTTGATGCCGGCCCTGTGTCATTGTCTTCTAGCTTGTGTGCACTCATCCTTACAGAGCTTAGTCCTGACACGTTCTAGGTTCTGAATATGCTAGTAGCACTCGTTTCACTCTAACCCTTACTATCAGTGACAGCACTGTTGCGCCCTTGGTCATGAATCGGCACTTGAACTATACCACTGTTGTACTGCATGTCAGATCCTGGATTTTTCCAGTGCGGTGTTTTGTATGACCAACGATTTTCCCATGAGCTTTTCGCTGTCCGTGCAGAGCACAAGTACAAGGAGTTATATTCTATATCGTTTCAAAACAAATACACAACTTGGCGAGGCTAAATATCACAACGAAACAGCTAAATATACATGCTCCACGCACAGCACCCAAGTTGGTTGGACATTCGGTTAACTTTATATGCTACACATCACCGCCAGTCGACGTATCTCCACCGACGGACATATCTCCACCAGCATAGAAAAAGGCAATAGATGTCATGCCTGTTCCCCCGTTGGCCCTAGCAGCGAGCTTGGCATGATGTTCTCGGATGCTGAGGATCAGACGCGGTCCCAAAATATACATCTGCAACATTTGGGCAACCGACAAAATGCCAGTGTAAATAGCACTCCCATTGGATGATGAATGCTGTAGAGAAATGATGAGAAAGTGTCCATCTATAGATGCCAGTCACAGGTCGGCGCACCACATTACTTGGAGATAGCAAGCCAAGTGCGAGGCAAGCCATAGTAGCAAAGCTAACAAATGCGGAACTTCAGTGAAACAACGCAAGAACACTCAAATAACCGAACCCACGCTAGAAAGTAAAACGTGTGAGTCTCTGCTAACATTGTGAAATAGTCCCCAATGGTCGATCCTGCCGGCGATCGTCGCAGTTCACAGATGTGTTTTATGATAATCCAGACTGTGAGAAGTAAGGCGACGACCTCCCATAGAGTCGTAGGCCCATATTTCAGTTCTTGCATCGCGTCAGTGTCTATAGCACAGATATGGTAACCGGAAAGGATAAGCTGCTCTGGTAAATGTCAATGAGTTCCTTGTGTTCCGGACTTTCATCGATAATTGAAGCTTACGCCCTGAAACACCCAAATTTCCAATTACTGTCATGACTCCGGAAGAGATCGTGGTACCCAGCAACACTACAATGAGAAACATGAGCATCTTTTTGGATCCTTGATACATGGCATTTATCCTAGCAATCATGATAACTTGCATTATATTTCAGTGGATTCAATAGTCGTAAGGCACCACGGGCGAGCTCACCTCCCAGCATGGCATTTACGATGATAGGAGCCCATGCATGTATGAACCAAAGGATAGTGCCTGAAACACAGTTACTTGGTGATAGAATAGATACGTCAAATAAACTCACAACTGTTGAAGTCATTGTCTTGAAAACACAAACCGACTGAGAGTATCACTCACCCCTGTATAGGAGCGTAGTCAGTAGTTGAATAGGAATGGCATGCATTGGTGCATAATACCCACTGCGTCAGGAATCGAAATGGGGAAACTTGCTACATGCCGCCAGTCAGAAGAAGAAGCGAACGTATGTATTTGAGGACACATACATAAGAGGTAGGCGCTGGTTGCGAGAGATCACTTATTAGCACATTGCAGTGTTATGTAGACAGGCCTGCAAACGTACACGTAATATGATAGTCCAATGTAGCGCACCTAGCATATTTTGGAGTCAGCACCACATGCCCACTGCGCTCATAGTAATATTGACGTACACAAATGTACAAAACAGTCATGAGGGACCAATGTTGCCTCTGCCCCGAGTTAATTGCATCGTCCTGTTTGGTTCTGATATACGATTCTGCCCACCAAGATTAATTCGAACTGTTCAAGCGATTTTTAGCGAGATGCGTAGGTCATGACATCAACTTACCTCTTGTCCGAATGTCAATACTTGAATGCTGTATACATATCAATGATCTTTCGGAATATATTATCTCACTCACCCCAGTCATATGCCACCACAGTAGAGCTTGCAGCTGCGAAAAATGGTTAAAGATATTGAGGTGTCACCATTGGCATCCCAATTGTTCTGCACGAACCTATAAAATAATTGATAAGACAAGTGTAACTGATGAGCGGCCACCAAGAGGGATCATCTGAGACTATAGTCATTTCGAGATGGGGCGTATCTGAGAGCGTGCAGGACTACCACCGATCAGTATCGCTTTTATAGCAATTGGTTTGATATCCATGAAATTAGGCTCTACTCGGAACGTTTCAAAGCAAAGCACATTTTTAGATCCAGCCTAATATTTGAACGCCGATAAGATCCGTTCGTGATGTAACTTCGGGGACCTCTGCATCAGTTCCATCAGTGACCATATGTAGTTGATAATCTAACTGCAGGAGGCTCGACAATTCACCTTGTTCCAAAATACAAGGTCGTGACAATAATCTGCCTAGCCGTATCCGCCACCCGGACATTTGTTATGAAACAGGCGATAATGGTGACCAAGTTCTCTTTGTCGGTATTGGCAATACGGAGGTCCTCGGACTCGGAGGAGAGGCATTTGATTTTGCCAAATTGGAGTGGGCTGACCCAGGGATAGTACCCCAAGCTGTTGTAGATGAGGTTGATGCCGTGATCATGATGGTGAGGACGATGGATAGGACGAGGCGGGATTAATGTTTTCTGTAGGATTGTCGTTGATGTTGTCAATAGGAAAATTTCACTGCTAGAGTTAGCCCACGCGGCAAGATTGGTTATTTTGCCGATTCTGCCGGCAAAACTAACCTCAAGTAGTTCTGCCCACAACACTATCGGATGATCAATATGCGGTGACGTACTGGCGGTGAACTTAGCTCATTTCTGGCACGATTGGGGTGTCAAGGAAGCTCTTTCAGAAGTCGAGGCTATGCTTAGCAAATGAGCCGACCTAACTCAATGGGCAGCGAAGCCTCCGAATTTATAGATTGATGAACACTAATTGCGTCCATATGTATGTTGGAGCCTCTCCGTGGGATCCAGGGGTGACCGCCGGTCGCTCTTCGTCGTCTTGATGTCAGATAGCAGCTACATACATATTGTGGCAGCGGGTCCCTGATTCCAAAACAGAGCAGATGCTTACTTTGCAGCCGACCGGTGTGTGGACTGTGAGCGGAGAAATTTAGATTAACAGCTTCCCAGTGCGCATAAATCAATTACTTACTCGTTGTTCATGGAAACCAGAAAGAACTGCAGTGTGCCAGCGAAATTAAATATTGCTGTTCGTGTTAGGATAATATAGAATACCGGTGAACATAATACTTATCGCCATGCATGGGTTCGATTACAGAACTCCAAAACTGAGTACTCACTTGCTTTATAGCAATTGTCACGAATAACTGGTCGACCATCGATCTCCGAGCCATTGCACGACAGTTGCTACAAAACATTAATATTGATACGACAGCAAAATACAAGTATTCTGTGAAAATGTCCTTGACCTCGTGGAGCTTAAGAAGAAAGAGATGTTTCGAACAGATGGCCATCAGTGTCACACTGTCACAGTCAGTCACATGTTGCATCGGCATCGGGCATCGTGCGGTTCGGTTAACCTTCGCTTCGAAATTGACAGGAATCGGTCCACCCTTCAAAGCTCTGACGATTTAAGTGGTGCGTGTGTACACTAACTCATCCAGTCACCTTCAAGAGATGGCGACCTCAATTCAGCTCCCATCAGACGCAGTCCCTTTCAACATCTTTGCCTTAACATCAATGCATGCAAATGATAGATACCGTGGCGCTGTTGTAGAGGTGCGTATCATTAGATTAATTATCGTACGAAACTAAGATAAACCCAACGCATCATCGATTGTTAGGACCTGCAACTTCCCCCTGCATTCTGTTTACCCTCTTCCGAATCTGTATCTCGCGCAATGGAGTCAGCATATGATCGTGACTTCTCCCATATACCGTAAGTGCGTATCTCCCACGAGCGCCATGGTCTAATTTTTCATGTTCAGCGTCCTCAACCGTGATCGTCGTCCGCTCGGGTACGTAGACGTAGCTGCTCTGAAAGAGAAATGGGAAGCAGGCACAGCATCGCCAGTACGTGTTGTTATTAAATCAATAATCCCTTGCATGCTTAATCCGACGCTCAGAGCGACTCCATCAGTAAATACATGATCAAGTTCAATCGTAGTGCATCTCAGCATTACAGTCTCATAACGCCCTTGACTCCCCTCGCGGAACTGGCAGATTTTTTGCAGGACAATATCTTTGCGTTAGGTGCATCTTGATTGGAATGTTTCGGTTTTACGATTCTGACTTCTGACGGTGATTGTTATAGTTACAGACCAGAGCAGGAATTTTGTGCTTGCTGTGGCTACATCGCAAGATCTAAACGTGAGCCAGCATTTTCTTCATGCTTAGGATTGTCTGATTTTGTGTCTCTAGAATTTCGTGACGCGTAGGGGTCATTGATTTGATAACTGATGGACCATTTATCATCTTAATTATTAACTGTCAGCCATGTGGTTTTACATCTATCAAGTGCAACATGTTTCAATGTGGGCTGCGTTGGTGTACCATATCTTGGTTGCGAAGTTTAGAGGAGGTACATGTATGGTAATGATGTCATCTTTGCGACGGTATGATGCTGATTGTAGAGGTTTGTAATGACAACTATGATATATCGGATATGGTGTAATGGTTAACATTACCGCCTCTCAAGCTTAGGATTCGCGGTAGCTCGGGGTTCGATTCCCCGTATCCGAATTTTCTTTTTGTCATTCGTAGCGGTATTTACAGCGGAGTTGTCATACGCCATAGATGCCTTTGTCTTCGCACTGCGACGCACCCTATCATCTCAGTCAACGTTGTCTTTCCTCATTTCTTTTCCCCCGCCCGTCGCTCCCGTTTCAAACACACGACACTTCATTGCAACATTCAGTCAGTGCCTGTTGTTCCTCACGCATGACAGCATCTACTAATTCAGACACAACTGATGATTCAATAATGATTTCGCTAAAGGTCTTGACACTTGACACTTCCAGTTCCGTATATACGCTGCCCCATGAATTCCTCTTTGTCACTAGACTCGTAACCCTATTCCACATAATTCCAGGATTCTGACACAACCTGATTAGGGGACTAATAATTATTGACCAAAGCTCTCCCGGGCCAGCATGTTTCTCAATTCTTTCGCAGCAATGACTATCTCCTCTCCCTGCTTTAAATCCTGCTTTTCCTCCTCTCCCATCTCTACTCCTATGCTCTGTTCTATCTCCTGGATAGACCTCTTATTTTGCATGTCAGGTTCCAGCCTTTGGACCAACCCATCCACAGGTCCGATGAGCCACTCGAGATCAGATTCCAAAGCAATCCGATCCTTTGTGTCATTCACAAGGACATGAAGGAGCTTGAGATAGCCGCGGGGTGGCTTGAAAAAAACTTTAATATGCCTAGCATGTTCCCACGCCCTTCGGATCATGGGCCACTGCTCAGAATCGAGCGACCTCTGTCCACGTGTGATTTGAAGGAGAATACCAGCTATGCAAATGGTATGCATGGAGGTGGTATTGCAGTACACTGGAGTCATGTCAAAGCACCGACTTATATGGCCATCCTTAAACAAATGGGGGTGCCAGTTGGGTTTACTTGCGAGGGCAAAGACCAGTTTGAGATAGCACAAATCGCGGGCCCGCATTGTATCTGAGTGCAGATTAAGCACAGACAGAATGGTGCGGGAGAGTCATAGGCTCACACCATCAATGGCATCCATTGAAGCAATTTCTTCTCGGGCACCGTGAGCAGTGCAAAGAGTGGTATTATGTAATTTATGAGGCATCCCACTGTCCATGCAGTTAATGAGCCTCTCTATGAACAGAGGTTGTTTAGGGGAGCTGCAGCATACTCCCATAATACCCAGTAAAAAAAGGATGTCATATGTTGTTTCACGGTCATTGGAATAGATATCGTTGATGTAGTTCATCATCCAGTTGAAGTTGTTGGGGGAGTGGGATTGGCCTTTCAACAACATCTGCAGATCCCACAGCCCATCAGGGTCCTGAGAAATATCGTCAATAGCAAATGTGATGTCCAATGCCCCTCACAGCGATGTCAATGAAACCAAGGTATCATATTGTTCTGACATCGCTCATGAATAAATCTTCCCACACATGCCCAGGTTCCATATGATGTTGGAGGGATGTAGATCCTGTATCATGCTGAATGGAGTACAATTCCATATACTGTAGATTGGAGTATGATTCAGATCTTCAGTAAGCTCCAGAATGTGGCAGATAATGCTGAGGAGGCTCAATGCCCGGTGTACAACTCCAGTGCTATCTTCGTCATCTCCTTCTGGCTGGATCCTCAAGGGATTATCATGGTCATGTAGTATGTTGACCTTACCTCCACCCCATGCCCCGAGAGCCTCTTGGAAGTGCGTCAAAAGGGGCATACAGAGTTGAGGCAGAGCAGAACTACACAATCTCTTTGTTAATCATGGCAAAGAAACCACTGAGTGAGTCGAAGGCACCTTTTGTCAATCCGAACTATGTCTTTCTTGTCAACCTGAACTCCAATCATGACACAAGCAAGAATAACGCAATTGGCTACGATTTGTTTCAACGGAGATGATGGGGGTGGGGGTGATAGCAATTGTGATATCACTGTTATCACAAGGTCTTCAGTGTATTTATTCACTTGCCCAGTGACAAAGTGATAAGGAAGAAGATGTGACAGCTGCTCATGGACAGAAGGGGGAGTCTCTTGCCAATAAGTATAACACCTGGATTCACCTAGACGACAAAGATTCTTGGTTGTTTGAAATATTTTCATGTTGGTTATGTGCAAGCCCTCATCCAAAACCTCAAACACATCCTCATCATGTTTCCCACGGGCAATAAATTCCCCATGGACAATAAATTTGCCACGGTCAGAATATGCCTGAAGAATGCGTCCATGGTATAGATGAGTTAGAGCCATTCTACATGCTCGGGCCTTCTCCTCTAATGATGGTACGATGCACCTTTGAACAATGCAGCTCTCGAAAATACGAAACAGCTGATGCAGCGTGTCTGAAATGTCAAGACCCAGGGGCCATTCGACCTCCGGAACAAGCCTGGTAGCGGCGAGTAAGACTTCAGGATCTGTAGATGTCTCGAGCAGCCACTTGACACTAGGCACATTGAGATCGCTGATGGGCATGTCAGAGATGTCGAGTTTAAGGGTGCCATGACCTCCTGCCAAACCCTGGCTGAGCGGTTGTGTCTGTTGTGTCTCTTCATTTCCAGGCTTTGTTGAAGAGTGCTGAACCAAAGAACGCAGACAGTGACGAAGCCTAGTTATTAACCGCTGAAGATATCATCATGTGAATGTACCTACCCCATGTGCAGGGCCTGGAGAGTGAATGAGCACTGTGTATGATTGCAATAGTAGATTAGATCATCACCTCTGAATACTCCAGACAATCGGGTCCATCCTGATATGACGATATCAAGCAATTTGTTTGGCAGCTCTGTCATGAAAGGGTCAAAACCTGCGCACATGGAAGAAAACATAACTCACCGTATAGTGACTTCTTGAGCTGCTGGAAATAACTGGAAACTTGTTTGAACTTCAGGTCTAAAACCTCTGCAATGTTAATTCAGATGAGGAATGACCGCCATAATTCAGTAAGATCATCTTACTTTTGATGCACAACTGTAATATCTTCGATATTGGTGTCTGAAATGGACAAGTGGGAGATATTAAACATGCCATCACAGTCGGGGAATAAAACAAAAATCCAAAGACTGTCGTTCCGGTAATGACCCAAGCGGTGCTCGCCTGCTTGTACCACATATTGGCGCCGAGGGCGATCCCAAAGAGAAGAAGGGATATTTGAAGGAGGACCAGAAAGGATTGCAGGATAGCATCGAAATGCCATTTGACAAGGCCATTGAACTTCTTTTGCCTGCACTTTGCTTGCTCCTCCTCCAAGCCACACACATATCTCTCCAACTTGTAGTACCCCAGCCACCGCTTGCCCAGTACAGCCCCAAATGCAGCGAGCAAGCTCATGGACAGACTTGCATATGCGATCTTATTGATCCATAAGGACGGTGTGGTCGGAGACCACGTAGATGCCAGGTCTGCAGGCATGGATCCTGCCTTGGCGAGGTTTCCGAGTCCGATCAGCACAATTTGCTTTAAAAAGGGCATTTGTGGTATTGCTGGGGTCGGGACTGAGATTAGACTCCATTGCGATGATGAAAGCTGAGCTGACAGTGGTGAAAAGACCAGACTAACTAAACATCAGTCTCCAAATGGAACAAAGATAAGCACACTAAACTTACGAATATCAAGACAATGTCCATGTCAGTTGTGTATCAATCAAGGAAGTCGCCATCATGTTCCACTGTGACTCTTTTGTACAACCACCAGAAATGAGACTGATCGTCCTTGCCAGTCTTCAATACAATGGTTGAGTCCTGAAGAACATCCAAGACTTGCTTCATGATATTTGCTCTGCATGTATGTTGTCGTCAGCTGTGATTGCTTGACTTCAAGTTTTTTGCTCACAAATTGCTTAGAGTCACTGGCCTGTCATTCTACGCCCTGACCTGTTCCTCTCTGAGACGATTGAGGAGCATATTTGACAACATTATTGACAAGAACTTACAGTGCTAAACCTCTGACTAGTGGAACATTGGATGCACTTTCCTGTACCTGAGGTCCCGACAGCCGTGAAGGTCCAGCATTTGAGCTGCAGTTCTAGTGAGGAATGGTGCAGATGCCCATCACAGCAGAAACACTTACATCCCTGATGGCAGTTCCACTGAAGGTTTAAGATCTATCTTCCCTCTGTCTTACAGTTAGACGGGTGACAGATTCCAGGAAGCTCCAACTTACTCATTGATGGGTCCTGTGGTGTCATCTTGCTGGGGAGGCTGCTCATTGTGGGTGTGCTGATCCTTGGTGTCATTGGTACCTGGGCCTGATGCTTGTGACATGAGGGATTTATACCTTTGAATATATTGGCTTGCAAGAAAGAGTCAAAGACTAGTGAGAGTCTTGTGTGAGCAGACAGAGCAGAGTGGTGGTACAGCAGGTGGGTTAGGTGGCTATGACTAGTGATGAACATCGAACACGTGCTTGCAAGTGTTGATGCCAAGGGTTTTCGTGAGTGCTCCCTGTAGTGAACTGATTCCCTTACCATGGTGACAAATCCCTTTGCAAGCCCTGGTCTTTATGAGATATCATGATGATGTTTATCGCATTTCAAGACTGTTGTAGAGAGCTGATTTCTGCTGGGCTCAGCAGAAATCGTACTACCTAGACAACAAATATTTAGGTAGATCTTTAGCATGACCTAGTCTGCTATACTTTCAGAGCAAGTGCATTCAATCCTATAGGGGTAGCTGTTTGGTATTAGTTTAGATAGTTAGTTATCAATAATAGGAAGATAATCCGAAGCTAGGAACTACTCATCTGAAGGAAAATTGTCGGGTCCAAAAATATCGGAGTCGGGCCGGGCGTCGGACTATGTGTCAGACTGTCGGGAAAGCGTCAGACGGTAAAGAAATGTGTCGGAAGTGTGTCAGATTGTCAGTCAAATGAGTGTCGGATGTGTCGGAGTGTTTTGGAGAAAAAGAGCAGATAGATATTTTGCAATACAATAAAGTACTACTAATATCCAATGACTTCCATCCTACTACTGAGTAGGGAAAAGTAAGTAATGCAATAGGTAGGAAGTACTAGATATTAAATAGTGACCATGTAGAAATTCGGACTGCTATAGGCGAGAGTAGTAGCAATATTTCGGGTCTGAATCCTATGTAATAGGACATGTGGTACTGCGGACCATGAGAAAACATGTAATAACGCTGTATACAATGCTTAGCAAGTCAAAAGGAGTAAATACGCACCTAGTGGGGATAGATGCGACTGGACAGGACATAGGGAGGACTGGTCCGATGCGCAGGAATGTCAGGTCGGGATCGGACATGCATCGGACTGTCGGAAAGTGTGTCGGGTTGGGATTGGACTGTTGGACTCGGGTCGGGGTAGTCAGAAGTGCATCGGACAAATACTGTTTGACATCAGTATCAAAATAGCTGGTTCTGAGCCCAGCGCCGTGACCATCATTACACTGTAGCGGTGCTAGTCGAAGCACCAGTCCCTGACTTTAATGAAGCTAGCAAATAGTTGATCAATATACAATATATGATCAAGTATGTACGACAATCGTAAATCAGATGCAGCACTGCAAACTTGAGGTACTGTACTGGGTGTCTTGAGAGAAACACAGTCATTCCCCAACTCTACGGAGGTCATGTCAGATGTTGAAAACATCCAGGCATCTACAAGAAAATCTGCAAGTGCAGGAACTGATTACCTCATTTGCATTCTATCAGGTGCATCCTGACCTTAACGGCTTTATAAACAAATTGTTAAGTGATGCTCCAGCAAGACAAATGGATCAGAAGGCATGTGAGGCCATATTCGAGTAGTATTGTTAAGGTGCCATTTGGACAGCGAATTCCATTTTCAAATTTCGGATTCGTGGTCACATGCAACATAATTATATAAGCTGGGTTACCGTATCAGGTTCCAATACGATAACGATCATCAGCGCTGTACGACGACCATGCCAGCTGCTACCCTACAACAACTTGACTATGATGGACCACTTGGGATGGTGCAACAAGGGCGTATACAGTGCCTGATGTTTATTCTAGTTGCTGTTGTTGCCCAGGCCCTCATAGACTATCAGACACACTTCCTAACCTGCCATGCGCGCATACCCTATCACACATCTGCTTTAATGGGCGAAGCGTGGGTGTTGGAACTCATGGTCGGTCACCCTGATCGCATCAAACACAATCTCAGTGTGAACCTCAATGTTTTCAATGGTTTGTTGGAAGTCCTACAAGCCAATGGGTTTGTAAGGTCCCACAATGGAGTTTCTGTGGAGGAACAGCTTGCAATATTTCTGTACTACACCTGTGTCACAGGGCTCTCGACCCGCCATATTGGAGAAAGGTTCCAATGTTCATCAGATACAGTCTCATGGTAAGTAGAGAATCAATATTGTATTATAATTCGTCTAAGATCAAACTTATGACCCTAGGTACTTCAAGCGCATGTTACTGTTCTTTTCAACACCCCCATTTTACTCCTCACAGGTTCAATTCCCTAAACACAACACTCCCATCTCTCCCACAATCTTAAACAATGCGCATGTCTGATTTTTTGATCAGTGCCTTGGTGCTGTTGATGGTTCTCACATCCACACATTCACCACCATTGAGGACCAGCCGTTCATGTGGAACCATAAAGGATATCTCTCTCAGAATTGTCTTTTCATGTGTGATGTCGACTTCTTTTTTATTTACTCGCTTTGTGGGTGGGATGGCTCTGTCGCTGATGCGGCTCTCTGGAATGACGCGCACACAAAGGACTTGCATATTCCCCCTGGAAAATACTTCCTCACAGATGCCAGCTTCAGGTCATGCAACGCACTGCTTGTTCCATATTGCGGTGTGCGCTATCATCTCAAGGAATGGTGGCAGGCTAACCTCAGGTATGTTCTCATGTTCTCATTCTCACAGCTTTGCTTGACCAGTGCATTTTTTAAGGCCTCAGAATCCAAAGGAACTATTCAACCTCTGGCATGCAAAACTGGGCAATGTAGTGGAACAGATTTTCAGGGTAATCAAGCACCAGTGGCAAATTTTACAACTACTGCTAGAGTACAACATGAGCATTCAAGCACGAGTGCCAGCGGCTTTGTGTGCCTTGCACAATTTTATTCTGAGGCATGACCCTGACACTGACCTACTCGATCAAGATGAATACAACGAGAACAACTGCATCATAGATGACAGAGAGGATGGAGGGGTTCATGGGGAACTTGGGGATGGGCCTGCTGATGCTGCTGAGAGACAGCGTGCAGAACAGCGTCATGACACTATAGCACAGGCGATGTGGGAGGACTCCAAGATCACATAATACAGTAACATACACCCGTCTCAGATGGGCAGCCAAACGTGACAATGTACCAATGGGGACGGGCTATCCAATGTGGGCCCATGCCAATAATTGTACCATGATACATGGGTGGGCCGAGGTCATGTGTGTATCCAAGACAAATGGATGGGCCGGGGGTATATAATACAGACAGTAGTATAGGAATGTACTAGTATACAGGACATTATGGTGAATCCGGTCTTACAATGGAGATGGGTAGGCCGAGGGTAAAAAGTATAGACATTGGTATATAGATATACTACTATATGGGACATTACATGTAATGAATACAGTGTGCAGTGGAGATGGGTGGGCCAGAGGAATGCGTGTACCCACATGACAGGGATGGGCCAAGGCCAGTTACCGGAGAGGAATGGGCCAGGTGCAGAGGAGGAAACAGATGGGCCAGGTATACAGGTTGTCTGGACGGATGTGTGTACCCACTCATATGGATGGGCCGAGGCTGATTACCAGAGAGGAATGGGTCAGGTGCACACGAGGGAAACAGATGGGCTGGAGGAATGTGTGTACCCAGGGTGAATGGGTGGGCTGAGGGTATAAAGTGGGTTGGCCGGACAGATGTGTACCCATCTTACACGGATGGGCCGAGGCTGGTTTTGGAGAGCAATGGGCTGTAAACCAGGGCAAATGGATGGGCCGGACATATGTATGCACTCGCCTTACACGGATGGGCCAGGGAATTGTGTGTACCCATGGCAAATGGGTGGGCCGGGTATGCAGGTTGGCCGGCCAGATGTTTGCAGCCAGGGCAAACAGATGGGCCGGATGTATATATGTACCCGCCTTACACGGATGGGCCAGGCGGACGTGTGTAACCAATGAGAACGGGTGGGCCAGAGTAATGTGTGTACCCAGGGCAAACAGGTGGGCCAGAGTAATGTGTGTACCCAGGGCAAACAGGTGGGCCGGAGGAATGCATGTACCCAGGGCAAACGGGTGGGCTGAGGGTATAAAGTGAGTGGGCCGGACGGATGTGTACCCACCTCACACGGATGGGCCAAGGCTGATTCCCGGAGAGGAATGGGCCAAATGCATACGAGGACACAGATGGGCTGGGTATGCATGTTGACCAGATGGATGTGTGTAACGGGTCAAACAGGTGGACAGGGCAGATGTGTGTACCCAACTTACACATGGATGGGCCGGATGAATGTGTGGGCCAGGTGAATGTGTGTACCCAGCGCAATCGGGTGGGCTGATGTAATGTTTACCCAAGGCCATTGGGTGGGCCGTAGACAAGTGTGTACCCAGGGCGAACAGGTGGGCCAGGGCAATGTGTGTACCCAGGGCGAACAGGTGGGCTGGGTTATGTGTGTACCCAAGGCAAATGGGTGGGCTGGGGGATGTGTACTTAAGGCAAACGGGTGGGCTGGAGTATGTGTGTACTCCAGGCAAACGGGTGGGCCGGAGTATGTGACACCGGACATCCGGTCAAAGTTATCATCCGGTATCTATGAGAGTATGTAGTATAGATCAGGTAGGTACTCAAGGGCCATCTGACTAAAATTTGTATACAATGTGTACAATAATGTCTCTACACAGAGGCACTCTGCTCGACCAGGTCACCATATTTCACATTGCCATATTTTGCATACTCTGTTCTCGGAGTTCCAACAAAGTTATGGATACTATCTCGCATGTACCATGCAGTGACAATCTGGTTGCCCTCCTCCACGTGCATATGATGTCTCACAAGCCGACACGATGAGGCCAACATTGACCCAGAGTTATATAAGAATTTTATCCCAAGATTAATGAAATCCATGATGACCGGATGGTAAATACCTGCGGTGGTCATGATATCAAATGCCTCCGGTCAACATTTCGGATCTCTATGAGGTGGTGACCAACGATTGCAAATGACTGACACCACATTGAAAACAGATGTCCAACGTTGTAAATGATAGCACATATCATGCAACTCGTACCAGCTCACCCATTCACCCAGTCTGACTTGGGTTTGAATTCCGGCAAGATAGAGATCCGGATGCATGACACGAAGTGCAGCAGAGACAAGGATACCGGACCTTTGGAGGGAGGTCATGATATTGTGACCATCAACTCCCTTTAATGTGGCTGATACATCAGGTGAGAAACCATCTTCTGCATCAAGATTTGGGAAACTGTATTTCTATGACACTTCAGATGGGTAACCTGAATTCATATGAACAGGATGTACCTCTCTTCCTTGCTAAAACCAAGCTAGAGATATATTGAACCGGGGGTGATCTTCTCATCCAAACTCGGATAGAAATTGGACTTGTGAGTCCGCCATTCAGTAGGCTTGCTGATCGTGATGCTATTGTTCAGCAAATTGCCCATGGAGTTTGTAGCACAATGCATATCTGTCTGGATACACCCGGATGAGATGAAATACAAAATGAATGCCAATAGATGACAGACCATTATCATGCCGGTCATGGCTCCAGGCAAATACCAGACAATAATTCTGCCCCAGAATCAATGATGACACTTGGTTTTGCCAAGATCCGATGTTCTTCAGGAGGGAATCTGTCCAAAAGACTTTGCTCTCGTTTCTCATTTCGACCGGATTCATATTTGTCAAGGGATTCATTATATCTAACCATGTCAATGTTGAGATGAACTATTGGCAAGTTAGTCGACCGGAAAGGATGATATATATACAAAAATGAATACCAGGATTAGAGTAAGCGATGGCCAGGACATTGGCAAGTTGCTCCAAAGCAATACAGGTGTCGATATCCAACAGTCCAATGCTCATTTGCTTTGCCGGCCGTCCATGAATTTTGGACATAAAGGTATCATACACCAATTCACTGGCAAGGTCGGTCTGGTATAATGCCCAGTCTTGTGGGATACTCACCATGTGTTGAGGAACAAAATGAGTGATGAAGAAAGAAAAAGAAGACTGGTTGGATTGATCCATGACCAGGATGAGCAGGTATTAGCGTCATTCACATGACCAGATGTAAGCTAGAAATCACCACCCATGTCTATTGCGATTGAATACAATAAGCAGTATAAAATATACAAAATGAATGCTTTTAGATATCACATTATGCTCGACTGTCCTTTGGATGCACTGTTATCTGCATTCAACCGGTCCATGAGCATCTGTGAGGAAACCACAGCCCTCGTGATCTCCTCAACCGGCCCAGCTAAGCATGCCAACCTATCACTTGAATGTGCAAGTTTCATCATTCTCCCTTGCAATATTTCCATGAGATCTTTACCAATTGCCGTCTGACGGCACTTTGCAAGTGATACTGATCTGATTGTCTCCAGTGTATGAACCGGACCAAGCTTAAGCATATATGGAAGAAGGCTGGTTTCCACATGATCCGGCTATTATAATATTGAATGTTGGATTTGGTGAGGATCCTGTGCGGGCTGTCAATGTTTCAAGGACTCACAAGTTCTACAAAATGGCCCTCAACCAACTTCATCACATCTTGGACAGATGACTTTGGCAACATGTCTGACACCTTGCAAGAGGCAAGATTGTCCTTTCACCATGCATTAAAGTAGTCGGGCATACGAGCAATGTCATATTCATCTGACTCCTTGCAGTGCACAGAGAGGTTCAATGCTTTAATATCTGTCAAAAACTCAGTGACATCCGGCTGCTGGTCCACCAATGTATGTGCAATCATGATTGCAATCACATGATGAAGGGGTGTTGGAATGACAGCGGAGCACCTGCTGAGGAAGGATATATTGATGAAAGGTGTGACAAAGGTCTATATGACAAATGACAACTTTGAGATCAATACAATATCAGGATGACCGGACACATACCTCCATTTCCCATTTCATGAGTTTGTGGAAAGCTTCTGCATATCCAGGAAGGGAAGTGGAAAAGCTCTTGTCCACATACAGGCGCATGGCCAACAAACACGAATTGGCATAGAATAGGGCACGAGAAATATCTCCAGCAGTGACCTGACCATCTGAATAGGCCATGATGACTTGCTCAGAGCCAACCAGATCTCCAGTGTGGTTTATAGAGTGTGAAAGAAGGATGATGTAGCAATTGTAGTGGTGATTGTTGTTGTTGTAGTAGTGGTGAAACAGACAAAGTATGATTATGTACATGTCCTATCAAATTACATATCGACCATTCTAGGAAGTATACAACCTGGTACCATGAATCATCTGACAACCTGTATATCACCCTGAATATCCAGACTTAGTTTGCAAAAAGAATCTGCCCCATGTACGGCCAGGTCGTGGTATATTTGAGATTGTCGGGCAGCATAACATGCATGTCCAGTCATCTCATTGGAAGCAGCATTGTCCATGTGAGCAAGCCATTGCTTGGCCTTATGCTTGAAAAAATTGATGGTCCACTGCATTTCATGTTTGACAAGAATGACCTCTTCATTCCAATGATCACAAAGTGCCTTGGTCCAGAGCCAGTTTACCCGATAAACTATTCAGTGGGTGAGACTGGATAACATCATATCACCGGATGCGATGGACACTCACATCCTGTCATCCAGTCATTTCCGGTTGTATCACCCTAAACATCAAGCAACCAGAACCATGCAAGGGTAGCGTTCCTCTGACCACGTGCATTTGGATCAGCCACTGCAGCGCTTGCCTTCAGGTGTTCTTTCTTCAACGGAAGATATTTCTTCAAGAGGTTGTGATTGGGGAGTCGATCTAGCTGCAACCGGCATTTCGAGTATATCCTGGCATTGAGTTTGACTGCTGCTTCCACCATACGAACTCAAGTCCATGCCCGGGTTGAGGTGGCTTGTGACTTAGCTGACCGGACAGTGTCCCGGAATATCACAGCCTTATCTACCAAATGAACTCTAATTGCATGGAGTGCATCATTGGCTTGGCCTTCATGGAGGACAGTTTCTTCTTTCATGAGATTGGTTAGACCCAATGCCTTGCATCTGGCTTCACCAAGGTTAGAAGGCAAAGGTATGATAGTAAGCTCTGGTTGAAATATCAAGGCATGTGTTTCCGGATCCGGATGTTGATCATGATCATCGAGATCAGAATAATCTTCTTCATCCGGTGAATCATGATCCCTGTTTACCGGAGAATCCAGTTTGTTTTCATCGACTTCGCATCCAAGATATGTAGATGCCATCTCGAGAAAACTTGTTATCTGAGTTTGCAGCTTATCCCTAAGTTGGGCCACTCTCAGTAATTGAATGTCTGTAGGATGTCTCCCAAGCCTTTTCACATCTCTAGAGAGAGAGATTTGAAATTCTTCTATGGTGAGACCAGTTGCAAGCCAAGTGGCAGCTCCTCGTCGACTAATAGAATTGGCGACCAAATAATCCGGATGATTTTGAGCCTGTAGCAGGTGCAACTCCTGCTGCTTTCTGGTTGGAGCTGTACATCATGGTATTCAAATCATAATGAGAATGCCATCAGGCCCGGATGAGTAGTGGTAAAATTCGACACTTACCCTTTTCCAACTGGACCTCATAAATGTCCATGGCTGTTAAATCCTCCAATCTGTTCTTGTGAGCAAGTGCCTCTTCCGCTTCCCAAAGAATGACCATGTCAGGGTGAGCCGTCTCATTAAGATTTTGAAATGACTTTTTGCTCTCTTCAGCACCCCTGGCAGCCTCTTTAAACTTTCTGCAGAGAAATTTGGCTGCAGGGCAAGTTAGCCAGGAAGGAATAATATGAGACCAGAAGATTTTTGTACATCCGGCCAGAGGTTGGCAACTCACTCATGTGTATCATTTTAATGAAGTTACAATCATTCATTTGATAATCCAATACCTCTTTGCGATGTGGAGTCCCCATGCCCCTAGCCGATGGAGAGATTATGTTCAAAGATGCCCAGAGTGTTTCCATGATCTCTCCATCAATCCTGCCGGTTCCACGGATAAAATTTGATGCATACCGGACATAACAGCTGTCCTGATGACTGTGTACATGCCACAAACCTATTCCAGGAATGATGTCCATGCCGATGGGGATGGAAAGGTACATGCTGGATGCGATCCAGTCCTTCAAAAACTTATGATACTGACAATTTATGTCGTAGAAGGTTATGGCGTGGGAGATTCCATCTGTATTGTAGTTGAGTGCTTGACTCAAGGCATAGTCCATGTTCATCTGCCTAATTATTTGGGATGCTCAGTAAGACCAGAAATGCTTGTAACTGGATGTGATGGTCATTCACCTTTCACCCTTCTGAAAATCCACCATGGAATGTGGGACAAAACATCTGTGCCGTGCACATGCACATCCTCCTATACCAGTGGCCTCCAGCTTTTGCCGGGAGGTGTTTGCTTGATTGACTGCATGGTGATTGTTGCAATCTGACTCTTGTATCTTTCATCTCCAACCATGAATGCAAGACCATCCATCAATGATACTTCATCAGATGGATTCACTGGATGGAGGTGCTCGGCTTTGAAATTACCATCCATGACTAAAGTCCTGGTGAAGAGCCATGAAGGTGTGTTGTCCGGCCGGGTGGATGTACCGGTCGACAGGTCCAAGTTTATCCCTGGTTGTGGACATGCAGGGCAAAATAGGGTGAGATCACCGGCCTTTGGCTCATCATCTTTGTGAGCAAACCCATGCCACTTGTAAAGCTTGCATTGGTGCCACTTCCTGGCAGTTCTCATAAGTTCTCTGTAGCGATCCTACAGATCCTGCTGTTTAATCACCAGATCGCTGAGTACAGAGAATGAAAACTGACCGGAACCATCAATGGAAATATGCTCGAGGTCAGCCTCCGGATCTTACTGTAGTAATTCATGGCTGATGTACCACATTCGAGGTTGTCTAGCAGAAAGTCGTCCAAGACAGAGAATGTGAATGCAGTTTTTGGTCTGGTGAATGATGCTGGAAACAAGCCTGCTTGAAAGAGCTGCATATCCCAGGAGAGAGCACCGGGGCACTGGCAATATGAGATGGATAGAGAGTGAACACCGGATTTGTCTACTATGGTGATAGCCAGATGATCTGAGTCGGTGACAAGTGGAATAGAAGCTCCCTCCGGATAATCATCATAGTGTATATTTTCATTGGTATCTGGCCATTCAAATAGGTCTGATGTGTATTTAGTGCTGCTGGGGCATGGAGTACCATCATGAGCAAGGTGAATGTGCAGGCCAACTTTAATGAGTGATGTTTCTTGAAAAAATGATCCGGTCCATTGACTGATGCGATGGAATGGATGTCTTTGATGCTGGGTTCTGCAGCAGTCTGTGCAAAACAGGGGCTCATTAAAACAGCCATGGCATTTATAAACCCCATCCTTCTTGCAGACTGAACAAAGCCGGTCTGGGGGAGGGGCTTCTCTGACCATTAGTAAATTGATGTAGTCCTTGAACTTGTGCTTCCATTGCCGAAGATATTCATTCTGCCCCTGCATTATCCGGTCAGATGCAGACTGCAGAAATCAGAATGACTGCTGCTTGCCAGAGATTTTGGTAATTTAAACTGAGGGATGTCGCCTTGATCAAAGTCAAAGTCCTCACCCTCGTGAAGCATCTGAGAGAACCCGGCTGTTTGCTTTGAGGGAGATTTTGTTGGTGATGATGTCACCAACTTCGTTTTTGGAGACCATGAATCTTTCACCCAAGATGACCTCGATCCTCTGGCTGTAGTTTTTTCCTTGAGTTTATATAGCTGAGGCAATTGTTTCTTCATTGGAGGAGTGTATATGATTCCCTGTTGTTTACTAGTCTTTGCCATGATTGATATCACCACTTAGGATTGTTGGGCCGGGCAGTATGGTTAAGTATGATGACCTGTAGGCATATGACTTCACGTTCTGCCTTCATTCTCCTTCAACTCCGGTCTCTGAGCGATTTGAATTGCCAGACCAGCACAACATCTTCTGTTCCTGTTAGTCATTGAGGTACCTCGGGTGATGAGAAAGGGACTGATTTGATCATCCAACTAGATCACTGTTCTCGGGCCATATTAGTATAAAGGACAATAATGTCACTGAAGATCTCGGAATATTATGTCCATTTAGAATATATTAAGGTCTGCAATTGCCATAAGTTGTGTCATATCTGAGTCAGTTAACCAAACACATGGTAATCCTGCCATCATCCCAAATTTGAGTAGATTTCCTCCGGTATCAATGTGTCTCCCTATATGCCATATTTAAGAGTATTACTGTATGGGACCCAGGTGCTATATGATGAACTTGGTCTAAGTTCACATTTTTTACAATTCTAAGTTCTACAATACAGAAACACAGGACATATTGAGCCTGAGGGTGACATGCTGGCGAACAATCTCTTGTTCGGTCTAATGTTGAGTACATGTGTGATTGGCTATGTAATCTTATACTGTATCCTTTCTTCTACCAATACCTCAACTGCTTTGCAATGGCCCGATCCAACTTATCAGCACACAGTCCCCAAAAGACCAAGCAGAAATTGACAAAGGAAGAGCTGCTGGTGTTACAATCCCACCTAGAAGAATGGAAGGAGGCCATCGGCAAGAATAGACAAGTGATTCTGCATGCAGTCATAAGAGAGGCCAAGATGCAAGCCCCTAAGATGGATTCCTGGCTGTTGAAGAAAAGGAAATCCGTGAGCAACTGATTCTCTAATTGTATGCATCCTCATGATGTATGAAGATGTACCAGGACTGGTTGTATAATCGGAGAGCTGAAAAGACTCTCAAAAAAGAGAGTAAGTTCGGTAAGAAATGGACTGCCTGGTTGGTGATAGAACACCAGTACAAGAAGGAGATAATTGAAAAGACTGGAGGAAGGCTGGGAGGAAAGGAAATGATTAAAAACTACCAGGGAGCGGTCAATGCAATTATGGGAGGTTTATCTGAAGAGCAGCTGGAGGAAGCGAAGAAGACTGCAATAGAGTGGTCTAGCAAGGCTCCTCCTATGGATGTCCAGGCTGAGTTTGCTCAGAAGAAAGCTCTGGGTATGATGAAAGATCTTGCAACTCAGTTATGGAGGCAGGCTGGTATAAGGATATTCATATTGTCAGCATGGAAAACAGAGGAAGGGGAAGTGAGGATCAATGGGTGAGTTGCATTCTCATGCTCCCAACTGGTAAAGGGCTGATCAGGTCATCAGAATGGACTTCAATGAACAGTTGGAAGGTAATAGTTTTACCAATACAAAGGACTGGAAGCCCATGTTATCAGAGTGGAATGCCTATGTCAGAGAAGAGTTCGGTGAGCTTCTTTTATGTGCAATGTCAATTGATCCAGTCAAGTACTTACACCAAGTTGTGATACCAGTAGTCGATCAGAATGATGAGGATGACAATGAGGATCGGAGGGGAAAGGATAGCGGAAAGCAAAGGAGAAAAAAGGAGGAGTTTGCTTTGGAGGTGGACACCTGTGGGCTTCCGGTCATACCGGATATCGAGGACCTCAGCCTAGAGAAAAAAAAGTCTCTCATCTGCACATTCCTCACAAGACACTACAGTACGTTTCGTCAACTAAATATCTGAAGATTCAATCACACAACTATATATCTTGCAGGGTTTTGCAGTCAGAAGCCAAAGGTTTCCGTTCCTTGGTCTGCAGTGACAGAGGCTCAGGATGATTTTATCGAGTCCAAGTTTTTACCTGCTGGTGTGAAGATCAAGGACCCGTCAAAGCTTCAGTTGCATGAAGCTGATAAGCTGTTAGAGCTCTGGCATCAGAGACAAAAGGACAAGGTTCCATCAACATTTGAATTCAAAGGCTGGCAAAACCACAACAAGGAGATGAGAGAACCAGTGAAGAGGACCTCCAGACAGGTGGAACAAGACTTCAGTAGTGAGGGGGAGGATAGTGATGAAGGTGCTGGGGATGGCACGAGGTCCGGTCTAGCAACTGCAAAGACCAAGGCACCGGTTAAAATGCCAACCGGAAGGATGGAGCCCGAGTCACGAAAGCTGACCAGATGTGTGGAGCAGGAGTCGAGTAGTGAGGGGGAGGATAGTGACGAAGGTGCTGGCGATGGCACAAAATCTGGTCTGGCAACTGCAAAGACCAAGGTTCCAGTTAAAACACCGACTGGAAGGATGGAGCTGGAGTCACGAAAGCTGACCAGATGGGTAGAGCAGGAGTCAAATAATGAGGGGAAGGATAGTGATGAAGGTGCTGGATATGGCACAAGATCCGGTCTGACAACAGCAAAGACCAGTGTTCCGGTTGAAAAACCAACCGGCAAGCCGACTAGGAAGACAACCAAAAGGATGGAACACCAGTCAAGTCGTGGGAGAAATGTAGGTGATGAAGAAGTCCAATTACTTCCTTCAAAGTCCAAATCAATTGGAAGGCAAAATCAAGCTGTTCAATCCGATTCAGAGCAGGAAGATGCTGTCCCGGTGAGGAAGATGCGTCGAAAGGAACCTACGCCAAAATCCACGGCACCTTCGACGACACAAGCTACTCATAAAACAAGGAAGACAACCAAAGCTCAAATTGATAACCCGGAGCCAAAGAGATCAGCGAGAACCACAAAGGTGTCTTATAAAGTGAACTACATGCAAAGGCAGTGATCATCCGGATCCATAGAATGTACTATACAAGGCTAGAGAGTATCAAGTGTATATATATACATCATGTTGACAGTCTATATATTGATATGAGTTGAAATGCCAGTAATAACTCATTGGCAGACTGAAGAACTTCCTGGCTGACAGATGCTTCTTCCGGTGACATTGTACTGTGGGCAATTTCCATATCCAACCAGTGGATCGCCAAGCGCAAATCGCCTACAGCATGCTGAATCACAAATCCAATGGGTACCGGTTCACCAACCGCAACTAAATACCAATAAATAACACTGATGTTTCATAGTATGGGAGACATACATGATGGATCCGGAAGACCATGTACTGGATCCGGATCTGGAGTGGCGATTGTAATGTCCAATGGCCTGTCTTCCTGAACAGATGCCAGAGTTGTCCCAAAGCCCATGTCCAGAGGCTTGTGAGAAAGTTGAATATCCACTGGATTCACAATCAACAAGGTAAGGCACAACAATGAGAAGACTCACTTGAGTGATCCGGGTGTACCAGATGGAGTGTACAAAATCCCATATCCAAAGGGTGCTCGTCCAGGTTGGAGTGCATTGAAATCCGTATGCAAAAGGCAATTGTCCAGTTGGAGTGTGTCAAAACCCATATCCAAAGGGAGATCATCCGGTTGGATGTCCACTGGATCGACATGAGGATGGAACAAAATTAATGAATGGCACATACATGAGTGACAAGATGCCGGATCTGTGTGAAAGCCCATGTTCAAAGGAATCTGTTCCACTTGCATGTCTACTAAAGTTGCATTGAACAGTGTAACACAACACAATGATGAGACCTACATGACTGAACCGGACCATCACGAGCCGGAACATCATGAGCCGGAATGCTGCAAAAGCCCATGTCCAGAGGGTTGTTGATGATGTCAGGTGCCTGGTGGGTATCTAACTCGCTGCCTGGTGGAAATCCCATGTCCAATGCTGATATGGATGGAGGAGTCGATGGCCGGTCAACATTGTGTCGAGGGAGGAATCCCATATCCAATAGTTCTGTCTCCGGTTGACCTGGGATGTGGGCAAACCGGATGTCTCCTGACCAGATGTGTTCCATCTGCTTCAATCGTCTACCATCCTTCCACCGGTCGTGAGCTGACAAGACATCTGAGTCTGGAGAAAATCTTAATTATCAGTCTTTTGTAGCAGCACAAGACAACACTCACATTCCCCCATGCTGGTGCAATTCATCCAAGGGTTGCTGTAGATCTGCTGCTCACCTTGCTGCTCCAAAATGTCAAACACTACCAATGAATGTTTAGTGCCTTCTAGGTTCTGAAAATGGATGGTTGTGTACCTTCGGCCTCGTGAGATAATTGCAAGTTATCTAGAGTCAGCTCTATGGATGATATCTTCTTGCGGCCTGATTGGAATTTATGCAATCCCATCTCTGGGAGATGATACCTTTTTCCAGCTTGCATCTGTGCTTCCAAAACCTATGACCAGATGCTTGAGAATTTCATAATGATAAAGTACGGCATGTTTTCACACAACAATGAAATTAATTTGGCATACCGAACCGGTGCATTGACAACGTATCCGGCAATCTCCGAGATGACCCGGAGATCTGGTAGTAGTAAATTTTCCAACATTCATCATTCCCACCTGGTTCTCTTGTCCTAGCCAACCAGCTGCCCTTATCGTCTCATTGAAACCATGTCTTACAACACCAATACTTCTGCTGCTGCTGCCACAGCAAACCAGGCACTCATTGATCTTCTTGACAGGTTGAATGAGTTGGTTGAAGAGGTCCTCCATTCACAGTCAGAGGAAGATAAAATGAGATTGAGCCGGACCATTGCTTTTCAATTGGTATGTTTCATATTCTGTTATACATTGTAATATTGATTGGGTTGTAGAACAATGCAGCCCGCTCTCACCTCACAGTGGCCACCTACATCCCCCTTCGCCTGCTGTCAATGGCAGCTGAAATCCATCACGCTCAAAGGGGCACTGCACAACTGGCACAAGTACCGGATTGGAGTCGTGTTGGGAACAATGAGGACATTTGCCGGAGTCATCCCTTGTATTCAAAGACACTCAGTCCATCGTCCACTGCCACCATTCCTGCTGGCTCATCCTCTGCGCCTGAACCGGCAGGCCCATCATCTGCGCCAGAACTGGCAGGTCCATCCTTTGTACCTCAACCGGCAGGTCCATCCTCTGCGCCTCAACTGGCAGGTCAATCCTCTGAGCCTGAGCCTGCAGGCTCATCCTCTGCTCCGGCTCTGGCACAAACCTCAGCACCTCCAATCGCCACTTTGCCAGGCCCCAGTATCATCCTCAAGATCCCTGGTGGTGCAATGCCCGGCCCATCAAAACATCGCAAACACCAATTTAGCGTCAGCCCCCCACGTCTGGTCAAGAGGGCAAGGAAGATAGCCAAGTCCAAGCGAATCTTGAGCGACACCGATACTGACAGTGACAGAGTTCGCATGGGAAAGGACATGGGGTAAAGGGAAAGGGCAAAGGAAAGGCAAGAGCAAGGGCACCATTATTGGATGATGAGACCCAGGAAATGATGATGAAAGATGCCAGTCATGATCCGGAAGTCAAGGCAAGTCTCTTCTTTTCGCATATTGTACTAGCCTAACAAAAATATGCAGCCACCAAAACCGAGACAAAATGCGCTCAAAAAGGTATGTTCATTTGTTTATTATCAGAACACATTCACAGTTTTCTCAGAAAATACCAGTTGTTGACATCCGCACTCGGCTGATGCGAGCTTCGAATGCCAGAAACAAGGGTGGTGACCCTGCAGAAGACGAACCAGAGGAAGACGTAGAGTTAATTGACGACAAACGAAAGGTATGTATTTCTTCTACCTATTGGTGCATGCCTGATCCGGTTGCAGCCACATGTTGACCGGGTCAAAGTCAAGGAACCGGTATGTTTATTTCATTGCAATGCTGGTAAGTGATACTAATGTGATATTAAATAATAGTCGATGTCAGATACGAGGCATCTAGGAACAGAGAAGAGGAAGAGGGGGAAGCGTCCGCAGCCGGTGAGACAACCGGTCATTACTATCTGGTCAGCTCATCCTCATCCTTAGCAGCACCCCATCGATTCATCTTTTCTTCCGTGTAAGAGATGCACCAAAATGGAGGTTGAATGTGAGACCTGGCTCACAAAAAGGGGCGAGGTTGCCCATACTTGTACCTGTTGCAACAAGTGGAGGATGAAATGCGACCGGCCAATGTGACCGGACGTGCCTGCAATCACCGGGCCCATACCACCAGTCGCACCCATCACCACTCGCTCCAGGGCCACCAGAATGGCAAAGCAGTCTGGGCGACGCAAGGGCAAGTCTCATATATCTCGTCTCATCTCCACTGAGTACAACTCTTTGCTATAGATACTCAGCAACCTAGTCCTATTCCAGAGGAACTGGATGCTGATGTCGAGATGGTCGATGGTGCTCCTACGGTGCCAAGTGCTGCCCCAGTGGCATCCGCTGACGATTTTCCCGAGGACCATTGGATCAAACCCATGGACGATAGTATCCTGCCTCCCGCACCATTTGATGAGACACTGGATGAGGTCTGGTACTCTCCTATTTATCCGGCTTGCACTCAAAGGCCCCCCTCCCCTGTTACCACATTGATGTCCATTTCGTCTCATCAGTCTCCCCATCCTCTCAGCAATGCGCAGATTGAGGCTATGCTGGCCCAAATTCAGCTTGATATGGAGGAGCTACACACATGTGATGATACCATTCACAATGATCTGTCCAGTCGCATCGATGAGCTGCACGCCAACTATACAGAACAATTTGGCCTCCAGAAGGGACTGGTAGATCAGTTGACTGCTCAGGTGGGCGGAATTGCAAGGTACTTGAGGGACAACCAAAGGGCCGCTGCATCATCGGTCATCACTCCACCTGCATTCAATCCACCACACATTGTCGTCCCCAGTACCCCCATATTCCCCGAGTTCAGTTCTATCAGTGCATTAGGTCGCGCTGTTACCAACAATGTCTTTACTCCGGATGTGTTCTTGTCTCGTGCCTGCCCCACTGGAGATGGCTCGCCAGTGACAAGGCATGGGCAAGCACCCACATCTGGCTCTACCTCCACAATCAATCTGGTCCCCATCATGAGGGAATCCGGTCCATCCATTCAGCCCACTGGGGTACTGCCAGTACTTACTGACACGGTCCCAACAGAATCCATGCCTTCCACTAGCACCATTCGCATGTTGGTCACCGGGTCAGCAAATGTACCTGAGGATGGTCAGTCTGTCTCGGCTCCCTTGCCACAGTGTTCATTTGCACCTCAATCACGCCGACAAGGTCGGTCGGTGAGTGCTAAGCATGCAAAGGACTCGTCCGGGGATGGGCCCAAGTAATACTAGTATACATGATTCATTTTTTTCTTAGTCCATTGTATCTATGTATTTGATCGACCGGTAAATGTATTCAAGATGCACCAGACAATTGGTTTGTAAGATGGCCCTGATAAATTGGATGTACCAGACGATAAACCTTCAAGATCAATCCACCCAATGATGTATATACCAGGTGATAACATTGACCGGATGTCTGGTGCTACAAGTTTCTTCCGGCTTAGTTGTTTCGTTCTACATTGCATTTGTTGTAGATACTATTTTACATTGTACGTTTGTATACAAATGTCTATACTATATCACCTGGGTACACAAATCCATCCGGCCAACCTGTCTATCCAGCCCATCTGTGTGAGAGGTAGGTACACACATCTGCCCGGCCCACCTGTTTGCACCTGTCACATACATCTGTCCGGCCAACCTGCATACACGGCCCATCCATGTGCGAGTACACTTCCGTCCGGCCAATTTGTATACCCAGCCCACCCAGTTTATACCCTCGGCCCACCCATTCACCCTGGGTACACACAATACCCCGGCCCATCCCTTTGCCATGGGTACACACAATACCCCGGCCCACCCCTTTGCCCTGGGTACACATATTACCTCATCCCATCCATGTAAGGCGAGTACATACATACGTCCGGCCCATCTGTTTGCCCTGGTTACACACATCCGGTCGGCCAACCTGCATACCCGGCCCATCTGTTTCCTCATATATGCATCTGGCCCATTGCTCTCCGGAAACCAGCCTTGGCCCATCCGTGTAAGGTAGGTACACATCCATCCGGCCAAACCACTTTATACCCTCGGCCCACCTGTTTGCCCTGGGTACACACATTCCTCCGGCCCATCTGTTTCCCTCATGTGCACCTGACCCATTCCTCTCTGGTAATCAGCCTCGGCCCATCTGTATGAGTGGGTACACACATCCATCCGGACAACCTGTATACCCGGCCCATCCATTTCCTCCTCTGCACCTGGCCCATTCCTCTCCGGTAACTGGCCTCGGCCCATCCCTGTCATGTGGGTACACACATTCCTCCGGCCCACCCGTCTCCACTGCACACTGTATTCATTACATATAATGTCCCATATAGTAGTATATTTATATACCAATGTCTATACTTTTTACCCTCAGCCCATCTGTGTCCCTCGAGAATACATTCCCTCGGCCTACCCATCTCCATTGTAAGACCGGATTCACCATAATGTCCTGTATACTAGTACATTCCTATACTACTGTCTGTATTATATACCCCCGGCCCATCCATTTGTCTCGGGTACACACATGACCTCAGCCCACCCATGTATCATGGTACAATTATTGGCATGGGCCCACATGGGATAGCCCATCCCCATTGGTACATTGTCATGTTTGGCTGCCCATCTGAGACGGGTGAATTCACTGAAGGGGCTCCCAAGATAGTCTATCAAATCGACTTTTTCATCATCTGAGAATACAGTGCTTGCGCTGACCATTGCAACCACACGTGCAAGATCCTTTGCAGACATTGCAGCTGTGGTGTCTGCAAGTGTTTGGTTGAAGTCCTTGAGCATGTCAGCAAGACTGACCATCACACTGCTATTCTCCTGCTGCGCTTTTACAGCTGCTGAGGGAGGTCGGACTCGCTTTGACGAACTAGTAATTGAGATGTCTGAGCCTAGTGCGCTGGCCTTCCGCTTCTCTTGACGGCTGATGCTGGTCATAATGGAGGACACAGTGTCCGTGTCAGAAATGAGGAAGGTAGATGGAGTGGCTGGTGATGCTGGTATGATTCCAGGCTGAAATATGTGGTGTTTGACACTTGGAGAAGAGCCGATCTCATTCGTCACTGCAGTAAGCTGACTCAAGTTCAAGGTGGTGAGTGGTTACGCTAATGGTGGAGCAGCAAGTGGTTGTGCTGGCAGTGGTGCAGTGCTGCTACTAGCTGCAGCAGTGGCAAGGGGATCAGAGTGTGACATATGATGTGCAGCAGGCGGAATGGATCCTGAGTCCTCGGACAATGTGACTGGAGGTTTATTTTGGCAGACCCAATTGCCTCAGGACTTCCATGGCATCATGTGGTGAATGGCCTAAAAATGCAGGAAGCTCTTGTTCTTGAACGGTTTTGCAGCTTTATGGACCTTTCAAAATAATACAGGGTGAGTTGCAAGTATAGTTGAGACAGCCACTACATACCTTGACAAAATTCATCCATGTTGCTTCATACTCTAACGAAATTCCTGTGCCATCCACATCACTCCATGAGAATCCAGATGCATTCTTGATTTCGAGGACACCGTAATAAGAGGTCTTCAGCTACAGAAATTACAATCAGTATTGACACCATGCAGTGTGCCGGCACACCCATAGTAGTCAGTACTCACATTGGCCCATTTGGTCTGACAACTTGACCATACCCTCTCACCGCCTTGCTGCTGGTGAAAATTGTCTTTGAGATGCTGAGTGGCACCCTGGAAAACTGTTTTCTTGAAGTTTGTGCTGGTGGCATCACCTGTGGTGCTCATGTGTTGTTGGAGGTACTGGATCAAGGCAGCTTCCTCCTCAGTAGTCCAGTGAGCAGCAGGTTTGCGACATGTAGTAGTAGAGGGTGCATTAACCTGGCCTTTGGATCAAAGGGAATGGCTTGATCGTGAGCTCGATGAGTGAGATCTTGTCATGATAACAATGTGTTGTCAGCGTAAGTATGGAGTGCACCGTTCCACCGAGTGGCATCCGGGATTCTCCTGGAGAGTCCCACGGCAAGATCACATGATGAATGTTTGAATTTCGAACGTGAAATTCGCTGTCCAAATGGCACCTAAAATTACGGTGTCAACAAAGAAAATACTCACTGAGTGCTGAGTAATGGTGTTGGTCGGCCGAGTCAGGGATTGGTGCACGCGCCGCTACATGTGTAGCACTGAAAATGATCAACCACAATGCTATACTGGAAGCATACATATTATTTGTTTCATTTTGATATTTCCCCTTGTATGTATTCTGTATTTAGGATAAACTTTTTCGTGCGTGTCTGTGTTGTATTGCTTGGACAGAATAATGGTTGTAACGACACAGGTTGGACCTTGTGAAAAACTCGACAACTGATGCGTCGACATCCCCGAAGTTGCACGGAGGTAAATTTGAAACAGATTTACACCAACACCGACATCCCTGTCCAGTAAGTGTAAATTACTAGCTTGCTCATCTGAGAGTCACAGGTAGGATGTCCATACCAAATTGCCAATACCTTGCTCCTACAAGCTGCAGATCTTAGGTGGCAGTTCAAAGTTTTCTGGCATCGCAGATATCATCTATTCGAAAGGTAATTCCAGTGCATATGATATCTAAAACATATAAAAGCAAGGCATCTTCTATATCGTCCTCAAAATTATTTTATTCGATCCTTCATCACATCCTCACAAGTGACGATGCGTATCTTGTTTGTCCTTGCCGTTGTTGTTGCTTTGACAACATCTATATCTGCCAGTGACACCGTCACGGTGACTGAAAGCGACAGTTGTGTCTTCTGGTGCGCCTTCAATTGGGGTTGTACACTTGTTGAAGGTTGCCCCCACCGGACTTGCGTGAGTATGAGTAGTTTGCATCCATACTTAATTGCATGGCTTACCAGCTGGCAGTATCTCTTTGTATGCAGCTAGTGCGGTAGTGAGTCGTATTTTTGTTTTCACATCGGCGCAGTAAGGTTGATGGCACGACGCGTGGGTTACCAGTAGTGTCACGGTGTTGACGGGTTGATCAACGGATTTGCAATTTTATGACCGCTTGAGCAATAAAGATATCTTGGAATAGAGGATTCGCAGAATGATGTGTTACATTTCGAGAGTTACCGAGAACGGTCGGAGAGGTAGTAGTCAAACCACCTCTCGACTGAGCAAGGATCAACGGCAGGCAATGCTTCTAGCCCAAGAGTAAAATCACACTCAGACTTTTTTACTGGATTCCAGGCCCAAATTTGCATACTTTTGCTGTTGTTTTGCTGCATCATTTGGATGAAGATCGGATTTCAAGAATCAAAGGTGTTTGGCATAGAGGTCGACGGTGAGTACTTCTATTCTCTTGGCCACCTACCAGTATATTGACTCGGATAACTCATCTCAGGAGTCTTGTGTTTCGCAAGAAGATGTGCTTGGGTGGTTGCCGTGATTCTCTACTGATAAAGTTTTTCACCGGCCATTATATGTATCGGATATGGTGTAATGGTTAACATTACCGCCTCTCAAGATTAGAATTCGCGGTAGCTCGGGGTTCGATTCCCCGTATCCGAAATATCAATCGAGTTATTTTTTGGAGTCAGGGGCCAAATTCCATTGGATGGCCCCTTGCCATATGATGGCGAAGATAATCACGTGATGAGATGTGGCAAGTTCAAACGCGTAAACGCGTGCTTACTATTCTTGACTCTGAGCATGGCAAACGGTCGTCGCTCTCCTTCTCCAGAACCACCTGGCCCTCAACCAATAAGGAGGCTCCAAGAGTCCCTTATTAACCGAATTGCAGCAGGCGAAGTACGCGCTGTGTTAACCATGGCACTGACGTGAATAAATACTGATGAAATTCACCTCTAGATCATACATCGACCTGCTTCTGCGCTAAAAGAGTTGCTGGAAAATAGCCTCGATGCTGGGTCAACTTCAATCCAAGTCACAGTCAAGGATGGTGGCATGAAGCTCCTTCAGATTCAGGACAACGGTTGTGGCGTTCGTGTATGTCTTCCTCGCAATTCGCATCAAGGCATTCCATGAGCTTTTTTTGAAGAAAGAGGACCTACCCTTGCTCGCAGAGCGCTTTACCACCTCCAAATTGACTACCTTTTCGGACCTCTCCAAGTTGACTACTTATGGGTTCCGAGGGGAGGCCCTGGCATCTATATCTCATGTCGCGCACCTGACAGTGATCACAAAGACAAAGTCAAGCAACTGTGCTTGGAAGTATGTATATAACATATTGTGTACGGAACAAAAACACTTGACGAGAATCTTACAGGGCCGTTTATGTTGATGGTGGTCTTGTTCCGTCGAAAGCGGGATACACACCAGACCCGAAACCTTGTGCTGGAAACAACGGAACTACCATCATAGTATGCTCCCTCACAAGTCAAACATTTCTCTCTCATCACTCAATTCACTGCAGATTGAAGACATGTTTTATAATACACCCATTCGACTGTCTGCTCTCCGAAGTTCCTCTGAAGAATACGCCCGAATACTTGATGTTATGACCAAGTATGCTGTGCATAATTCCAAGGTATCATTCGGGTGTAAAAAGGCACGTTGCTTTGAATATCGTCAATGATGCCCTATAATGCATCGTGTAGTCTGGTTCCCTGAGTCCTGAACTCTCGACTCCATCTTGTTCAGACACATCTCAAGCCATTCGTCAGCTATACGGTCATTCCATAGCCAAAGAGCTTCTGCATGTCACAGCGTCTTCTGTTTCAGATGATATCACGGATACGGATGATTCGGAAGATTCGGAAGCATGGTCGGCAGATGCATATTTCACCAACGCAAACTACCAAGGAAAGAAGACCGCATTATTGTTATTCATAAATCGTCAGTTTTCACCTTTTCCATGTTACTAAAGATCTCACGCGTACTTTATGCAGATCGTCTAGTGGAGTCACAGCGTATAAAACGGTCTATCGAGAGCATATACAGCGGTATACTGCCAAAAGGTTCTTCTCCTTTCGTGTATCTGAGGCAAGACCGAATTTTACCAGTGGGATATGAAAATAATGATTTACGCAGCATCAACCTCGACCCAAGATCAGTGGATGTCAACGTGCATCCGACCAAACGCGAAGTCCACTTTTTGAACGAAGAGGCCATCATCGAGCGAATATCAGATGCCATTCAACAAAAGCTCGCTGGCCAAAGTCAGTCACGAGTATTTGAGTATCAGGTACATGGATATATGCATCTAATCCATGTCCGTGTTACAAACACATTTATTGATAGACACTGCTCACTGGAGGAATTGCCCAATCAGCCTCGCGGAAGGGCAAGGAAAAAGCGAGTGGTGTCGATGAAATGGAAGGAGATGGCGAGGAACCCATGACTGATCGTCGCACATCAGGAAGTCAAGGTCAGCGTTTCTGAAGATCTCCAGGCAAACATCATTTGGATCTTGTCCAGTAGCGAAGAAGGTGCTTTCTCAGCACAAAGTCCGGACCTCCTTACAAGACCGCACACTAGACTCGATGATTCCGGTCACTGAACCATTGAGAACCAACTCCAACGAGCCCGCGACAGCCATCCGGTTACGGGACATCAAAGAATCGACGTGTCATTTTGCATCTATAACAGAACTCAGGCGTCTTGCTACCAAACGCATACACCACGGTGGGCTATAGATATTTTTTACAACCTGAACGGTCTTACACGCATAAAACGTAGATTTGACCGAAATCATCAAGAAACACACCTTTGTCGGCGTGATCGACCCGTCGAGGTGTCTTGCGTTGATTCAACACAACAAGAACCTTTACATGGTCAATCATGCTGCACTAGCGTGCGTTACTGATTTCCTTCAAAAACCTTTGTTGATGTAGTCGTCCTAGGGAGGAAATGTTCTATCAGCTTGCGTTGTTGCAATTTGGGGACTACAGCCGACTCAAACTTGATCCTCCTCCATCTCTTCGGGTGCTCGTCAAGTTCGCAGTCGATGCAGAAGAAGACACAGCGCGCAGCGGCATGAGCAATGACGAGATCGTAGATGTATGATCAAATTTCAGTATTTTGGCAGATCCGCTCAACGTTCTTTCACAGCGAATAGTCAAGACCTTGATGGATCGCCGAGAGATGTTGCTCGAGTATTTTTCCTTGGACATTTCAGAGACCGGCGATGTTAAGACACTTCCACACCTCCTTCGCGAGTACACCCCTAATCTTGACAAGCTGCCCATGTTCCTCATGCGTCTTGGACCTCAGGTACGTTCCAACGCCATATCGTCATTCCACAGATACCAAGTCGTCTCAGGTCCTCTGGGAATCTGAGAAAGAGTGCTTTGGTTCTTTCATGCGCGAGCTTGCATACTTCTACTCCCCGGCTCCGCTGTCCGTCGTCTCAATGCCCGCCTCTGACGAAGATGAACAAGCAAAGCAGAAATCTGAAGCTTGGCGCGTACAAAATATCCTATTTTATGCGATGCGCAAGTACCTTGCAGCTCCCAAGTCCCTGTTGGACAACGACGTCGTGCAGGTGGCGAGCTTACCAGATCTTTACCGGGTCTTCGAACGCTGCTAGACTTCATATCATACTGCAATTTCTATCCGTGAATGCTGGTGCACGACTCTAGACCTGCCATAATGTATTATGTAGACTACAATGATTCTATAATGCATCGATAACAATGAAAGCGTGGTGAAGATAAATTAATACAAGCCCTTGCCATTGGGAGCGGTACGATAAAAAGTTGGAGAGTCGTACTTGAATGCGTCTACCTCAGACTCTGGATCAGACTCATCGGTGGAGTCGTCCGAAAGGTCGCGTGATCCACCGATCTGGAACACATCTCCAAATGGAGTCTGAGGCACGCCGTTGCAATCGTCTGTAGATCTAGCCAGGATGGAAGCGACTCTATCTTCCAGCTGCTGACTCGGTAGGAGTTGCGTCTGAGGCTTCGTCTTCTGGAAGAACTCACTTAGCTCGTGCAGATCTTGAACCAGGACTCCCAAGTCTTCATCAAGCTCATCAGCGAACAGGGGCTCTTGCACCTCTGGCTGGAAGTACACCGTAGATATGCGCGATGATGTCGTGAACATAAGCGCAACCGCAAGGACGTTGGCACGACATTGAGCTTGTCGATGTGATACGCGTGCAATGCACCAGCCAGAGTCTTCCGGGACACCAAAGATCTCTGTCTCACCCTCACTCCCGCCCGCACCGGCAAGTGTTGATACGTGCATGCTCATGCGGAGGACCTGTTTGGCTGTAAGTCCTCCAGTGATCTTCGTCGGCTCCTCTAATACATCAAGAGCTTGCGTCGCCAACTCTCCTTCCACCAACCGCAATAAGGGCATAAGATGCTCTGTGCCCAACGACTGCAAAGCACGTTGTTGGAATAGGACTTTGAGGACATGCATTGAGGACACTTGGAGCCATCTCTCCTTGTTGAGCACCAAACTCAACAACAGAGTAGCGATATCGGTCCAGTCATCGGGAGGGTAGTGGTCACGTAGACTGCTGATGGACTGACGAAGGAAATCATCTTTGGTCCTGAACCGACGTTTGACAAAAGAAACCATGATCCGATTGATACTCTCCAGACCATCTTCATCAGCCAAGTCCGCGATTGAAGAACAGAAGTCGTTTAGAGCCTCGTCATGCTGGTCAGTGTACATGGCGTGCATGCACCATGGTAGGGACAGAGTAAAGAGGTCTCGAAGCCATGTTTTGGAAGAGTCTAACAAATTGGCGCACTTCAGCCTAACCAGTCTCCCAAGAACTGTGAACGTGTCATCCAAAGTCGTGGCAGAACGCAGCCCGCTCCAAAGGGCTTGCTGCAATCCGATGGACCCGTTCCAATCTCGAGGACGTTGGGCAACAATGAGGTCAACGATATGGGGGTCATCCAAGTCAATCCGATCGAGGAATGCCGACAACAGTTTGATGGCTTGCATGTACTCAGTTTCTGCACTGGTTGACATCACTGCATGAGTTGCCCAAAAAAGACGAGGAAGCAGCGCATCATCGAGCTCGTGCAGTGTAACCATATGAGTGATGGTGCGGATGACTTCCGCCGAAAAAGCCTGTCTTTCTGGATCCACATCTGCTATGGAAACAGATAAACGACTCAGCAACTGATCCAGCGCGGCATGACTCAAAGGCATATTCAACACTCGGAGTACCTGTAAAGAACGAAGCGCGAGACTCCGCATGTTGCAAAGTTCCACGTAGGCTAGTGCCAATCTACCTACAGTCTGTTCCAAGGCTGGAGCAAGAGGCTGGAGCATAGGGAGCACCTGAGAGAAAAGCGTACTCATTCGAGTTTCCACGATATCGTTGTCATCATCATCCTTCCAGAATATAGAATCTCCTTGGTCCTCCAATGCACTGATCTGCGCCACTAATGCAGAGCAATTGGACTGTGCGAGACCTGGGATACAAACACGCAAGAGCTGGAAGAGCATTCCACGCGCCCTAATCCTCATAAGAGGGACGCGGTGGTCAAGGTTGGGAAAGATTGCCTGCAGAATGATTGGTATGGAAGTAACAAGCGTCCATTGTCCTTCCATTGCAGCAGACCCCAGTAAGATCAGCGCATATTGCGCCGGTCCCAGCAGAATCTTTGGCTGTTCTTCTGCAAACTGAGTATTCAAGTCAGACCACAGTTCAAAGTCTTCGGCGCCGGGAGGCTCCTTCAGCTGGTGATCAAGGGAGGGGACCATGCGTTCTGGCTCGCAGTAGTAGCAAAGAAGCTCGTAAACTTGCAGCGCAGCAGCAGAACGCGAAAGACATGCTATGATGGTGGAGGCGCAATCGATGAATGCGCAGGTAGCTACTTTGAGAGCTTGGTTGATGAGGAAAGTTACGGTAGCCGCTCCGTAGGTTTCGTTGGGGTGGTCTGCGAATCGCGTCCATATTGCAGTAACTTGCTCAAAATGACTTTCGCTGTATCGCTTTGTGAGGGTGAGGAGATGGTACAAGATGCGGCTGCTGGCTGGAGATGGATGTAAACGCGCTTCGCTGTCGGGGTCAAGCGTGAGTTGTATATTGGGGACCCAAGACTCGAGGCTTTGCAACAGTAGAAGGGCAAGCCTCTCATTTCCACCACGAGGCATGCGCATCAGCAAGGTAGTCATCTCCGTAGTCACATCATTAGCGTGATGAGGGTGTTCGCCGGAGAGGCGTTCGGTGACTAGTCGATGTACATGCAAATATACGCTGCTTAAAGGGTTGGAAGCCATAGCCTCGAATTCACCAAAAGACAGGACGCCAGAGCAATGCTCGTGCATGACCTCGAGGAGCATAAGAGACTTTCGTCTAATTCCAGAATCAGCGTGACAGAGGTTGGTCAAGCCCAAGCATATAATTTGCGCGAAAGTGTATGAGCCGATACCAACGTTGCACGCGACGTCGGACAGAACCTCGAAGAAACCAGAGCTGCTGGACGATGAATCATTCGAATCGATGAAGGATCGTCGAAGGACCTCGGCGAGCAACGTTTTATCCGCTTTTCTGGAGCAGATAAGGGAGCTAAGGGCTTTTCTACAAAAGAATGAGTAGATAGTACATATAGAAAGGGTAAATAAGCACCTTCCAGACATGACAACGTGAGGGTAAGAGGATTGAAAGACATGATGAAGGCGGTCCAAGATCTGGACAGCTTCCAGAGGTTTCGGAGACTCTTGAGGGCGATCCGTAGGTGATGAGGAGCCAATGGTTTCAGAGGGATAATATGCCCTTTGCTGCTACTACGTCAGTTCTGAAGGATGATACATGAAGTGTTTTGCTTACGCAAAGGGCAGCGAGGGCGCCCACAGCTGCATTGGAGAGCAGTTTAGTCTCGTGTTGAAACCGTTCAGCAGAGTCTGACTCGGCTTGTGGATCACTCGCAGCCGCAGCCGCAGCTCTTTGCATGAGGATGTATCGCTGTTTTGCTGATTCAGACTGAACACCATACTGGCACCATTCTTCACAAAGCCTGTAGAGAGTCGCATACGTGTGCGATGGAACGAATAGTTCTGAGTCAGCGAGGCTCCCCAGACTGTCGAAGAACCGTTCGATCAAACCGCAGAAATAGCGGCGCAGGCGCTGGAGCGCATAGCTGTCACGATTCTCTGCATTAACGAGGAAGGTTTGCATTGTCCGAATGAATTTGAGCACGTATGAAATTGTATCTTGCTTTGCAGAAGGTCTTTGGTACTGCAGCTGAGGAGCAGTGAGGAAGTAGATACGAGCAACGGCTGAGTGTAGACGAGCTTGACGTCGTGAACGTCCACTTGACACAGGAGAACCAGATTTCGACCGGACGTCATCATGAAATTGAAGGAAAGAAAAGTGATTCAAGTCCTCCAAAAGCTGCGAAAACCCATTGGAAGGAAAAGAGCTGATGCTGATGACAGCAGCATCACGAAATGGGGCATATTCCACGTCTAAGAATGGTGTTAGGTACCTGAAGAGGCAGCGTGTGTTTGACATCCGCTCGTGATCAAAGGTAGCGTCCGAAGGGGCTCGTGAATGTTCTCGAGCGGCTTGGACAGGAGCGCCACCACGGCTATCAGATACAGTGGCTGTAGCACACAGAATCTTGATCCACAGATACCATTGATCGATCAAGCTTATGTTGTCTTTGACTTGCTTGTACCCCTCCTTATCGGCAGAGCCTGGTGCCCTAGAGGCGCCGGATGGTAATCGTCCGCTGAGAGTCGATAGTCCGGCAAGGTGCAACATTGAAGGATGGTAGCGGGATGCTGCAGCCTCGATCATGGCGCGACAGTCCACCGCAACTTTCAGCGGTTGTTGGAACGAGGCTTGGATGAAGCTCGGCAAAACACAACGCCATATTTTCTTGTCCTTGTCATAGTTGCTATCGGCGATCCTCAGAAGAACATCCTTTCGCCCAGCCCGCCTCCACTGTTGCAGGCGATCTAGCTCCGAGCTGTCCAATAACTCGTCAAAGCCCTGAAAATGAGGATTCTCACGAGCATCGCAATCGACGAGCCCGTTCAGAAGGGTCGAGGAACCCGCATGGGCACCCTCAAGTGCATCTATATGGGCAATGAATGGTGAAAGTATGCGAATGAGCTTAACCCCTGCACAACGGACGGTAGAAGCTTCATGCGATAACAAAAACAATGCTCCTGCAGTGATCCCGTCCCCTTGAAGGGCAGCGGCCTCCCTTTCACCAGCTGTGATGTCCGCTTTAGGTTTCTGCAGAATACTTTTGACCCAACCTTCCACCAGGCTAATCCAAAAATTCAGAAGTCGAGTGCTCTCAAGGACAAGCCGTGCACCAGTTCCCTCCCGCCCAACATAGGCAGGATCAAATAGGAAGGTCGTAAAGTGGCGCAAAACTGCAGGCGCATACCGCCCGTCAGCCATAAAGCGCCTCAGCGCCGCTCCTGCCGCTTCTCCGATCCGAGGCTCAACATGGATAATACTGCGGATGAGTATATTGATGGCGTCCGTGAGCGGTAAAGAGGCGTGCAAGCAGCGCGGCCACGATTGCAAACATGTCTGTAGCATAGAAATCTGCGACACGAGATGATTGGGGTAGGCAAAAGACCCTTCAGGACGACGACAAATGATAATGTTGTGGGGCTCTTCATGGATAGAGTTAAACCGCGACAGCGACCACTGTTCATCAAAGATAGACATTTGACCCACAGACTGACTTGCTGATCGTGCGATTGCAGTAATTACAGCTCCATATCTGTCAAGCAGCTCTTGAACTCCATGCCTGGATACTACTGCAGCTGGAAGAGCGTCAGAAGACGAAGGATAATCGTCCCAAGATGGTACAGCAGTGAAATCGACACTGGACGGCCATGTAGGAACTGACTCCTCACGTTCGAAGGCATTCAAGGTTAAGAGGATAGCCTGTGCCGATACAGCAACGCGTTCGGGGGCCAATATACCCATGAGATTACTTGTAGATGAGGAATTCACGACGGCTTCCTGAAGTAACTCCATGCAGAGTCCCAACCCATAGTCGAAATAACGCAACAAGATAAAATGCACGATACAGATGAAGGGCTCAAGATGCTCCTCGTGATGGAAAATTGATGACCGTCCAGCAGGGAATATATGTTTGAGGAGGGAGTCCAGCTTGGTGGTGCTCGTTGCTAATGGCTCCTGGCATCGATACAGGTATGTCCAGATCAATCGAACGATTCCATTCAAGACAGGAATCCGATGAAGCTTCTCCTGAATCAGAAGTCAGCCAGAGATGCGTCTAGCTCGTCAAATTCGAACCTTCATCTTCGACAGCCCATACTCAAAGCAAGCTGTCCAGTTGCGGAGGAAGTATTGATGAGGCGCAACACAAAGGCTGGTGACAGCCAATGGGTAGGCGATATGCCAATACCGCGGCTTACCCATCATCTCTTTAGCTCGAGGATAGATCCTTTCGATCGCCTTTTCCCATTGTGGATGATTGACTTCGGCCTGCGCCGTCTTGAGATCATGTTAGCCTATATCAGTACCAGTCAGGGAATATAGAATACCTTTCCAATGGGGTGCAAGAGTCGAGTCAACGTATCTGCGAAAGCGATCTTAAACCGAAGACCATGAGCATTTGCAAAGGACTTGGCCAATAACTCCAGAAACTCGGCCCCTTCCTCAAATGCCTCCGGAGGCCATACCTAATTGACACGTAAACACAAAAAGACAGGGAACAGTATGGTTCTCACTCTCAGCTGAACATGACGGAGCCCTTTCACTAGATGCTCATACTTCGTATCGAGGTCTTTCGCCACCTGACCATTGGCCACAGGCTCGAGCTCGCCAAGAAACCGATCTGTGACACTAACAAAGCTGACGAAACATTAGTTTAATGGTTAATGGAGTAAAAACACCATACTCACCGAACGTTTGCCAAGTGTCCGAGCAGCGTGGCATACAGTTCGGCATTAAGTCGATGATTAGTTGACTGTGCAAGGAGCTTCAAATCCGGTCTCTTGAACTGTTCGAACGTTGTTTCCTCCAAGGTAAATCCCAGCGTATCACCCAGTGCGTCTTTGGATAGGACGGATAAAACAGCAATCAAAGCGCGACACATAATATATATGGATGCCAGCGACTTTCGTTCATTCAGCAAAGTAGACGGTTCTTGAACTCTCGCACCACGTATCCATAAAGGAGATTGGCTAGCATGATGTTTAAGTATGTCGGTGCTGACGTTTTCATTATGACTGCGCCTCCAGCGCCTAATGGAGTCTATGACGGGTCTTGGATGTTTCTGAGCTATCTTTCCCAAAGAGCTCATCAGGTCATCGAACTTGGGATCTAGCGAGGGACCCATGAAGTTCGACAATAAAGGCTCGTGATCCTAAGGTCAGGTAAATGACATATGTCCGACCAATTCGAAAGAAAGTAAATACCAGTGTTTCGCGAAGGAACACGTTCATCTTTGCTTCCGCAAGAGTAGCAAACCGAATAAAAACTGCATGCAGAGCATAATCAGATGGCATCTTAGGACCCGATGGCACATTGTCGTCTTCCTCCATCATTAAGGGTCCATCACTGCTGAACATCGGAGTACCAAATGTATCAGGCACACGGGGAACAGGAGGAGGAGAGGATGAGTAAGAGAACCCGTGACCATGATCGCTCCCTGTGTCCGAGTTGTGAAATATAGACCCGGACTGAGAATGATAAGATCTTGCAGCGGAATGCCCTCTTGCCCTCGAAGGAGCGCGGGGACGTGATTCGCTGGATCCAGGTGTCGGAGGGCGAGGATGCGGTGGACTTGAAGCGTTGAATACCTTATTAGATGTTAAGGTGGAATGAGGCAAGGACGAAGTCGAGCGGTTAAAAGGGTTCTTGAGAACGGGATATGCTTGGTGGTCTAGTGGAGGTAATGGCGGTACATCAGTGTTCTTCTTGAATGCATTTCTGATGGATGCAAAAGATGGCTTCTTGGAGAATGGAGAGCTTGCAGATATGGAAGGTTGAGTCGTATGTGAGCTCTTGCCAGTCTGACGAACAGGTTGCGAACTAAAAGAATCCTCTGATGCCACAGAATCGCCACGACTATGAAAGTAGCTTCTGTCACTACGTTCCGGAAGTGCAATGGGAGTCATGATAGTTGGTGAATCTGGGCCTGATCCTGCATTTCCGAATGCACCAAAGCCATATCCTCCAGACCTGCCGAAGGGTATGGGAGTAGATTGATAGTCGCCATCGTCAAAGTCTACACAATAAATATTAAAAGCTTCTAACGGAGTAGATGCATAGTTACTAACCTGGTATTGTAATCTGTAATGCACCCTCTGAGCTCATGATTCGCTGCAAAAGTAGTGTTCCAAGAACCGCGACAAGTTCTGAACCTTCAGGAAAGTCGTAAGGTAAAAATAACCAGGGTTACTTTACGATTTTAGGTGAGGCTCTACGCACTCAAAGGCCTGGTGCTGTCCGAAGCCCTGCCCGCTGCGTTTGACGAACGTCAATGAGTCCGTTGAACCTGAACAAGGGCGACCAATTTCGTGACCGTGAGAATTTTACCTTCACATGTAGGCTAATCTTATTAATAAGGTTGATGTCCGACTCTACTCTTACTTGGAGTAATTAGGTCTTCGACTGCTGTCATGAGTGCTCGCGTGATTACTCGTGTGCAACCGACGAGTGGAGAAGCTAGTAACAGTACGTATACCGAGTTCTCCAAACATCGCCGTTGAACGAAAGCAGCTGGCCCGAGAAACACCAAGCACTTCACAAATCTCTTCGACTTCCTAACTGTGATCCCAGAGTGTACTAGTAAGTACACACTCTTTCAGGTTTTTACTACTTATTCGTCGGTCGACCATGTCGTACAAACGGTGGAATGAGGTTCTTCTTTTGATATCTACTGGCGTCAAACACTGGCATCGTCCGAACTTCGAAGGGGATTTCGTCACACGTGCCACTGAATCTCATCAGAATCGCACACAACTGTAAACAGTATCGGTAAGTTCGAGCGGCCTCTAATACAGCAAGTCGTGGCGCCAAGTTAGTCGCACAATTCTATCCATGACCCAGCTCTATGACGAAATACCTGAATCTCTCATCCAATGGATCAAGAAACAGCACATGTTTTGGGTGGCTTCAGCTCCCCTGAGTCCTGACGGACACGTAAATCTCTCCCCTAAGGGCATAGGGGATTGTTTCCATGTCGTGAACTCTCGCAGAGTTTGGTATCAGGATTTGACCGGGAGCGGTGAGCATCATGCATATAGATCAAATTTTGTGCTGGTTAACTCAGAACTGCGAGTAAGGAGTGGAAACGATCTCTCATATCAGGGAGAATGGTCGCGTAACGATCCTATTCAATGCCTTCGAGGGACCTCCCAGGATTTTGAGACTGTACGGACAAGGTGCCTACAAGCCAAGGGTTCTTCGCTTTGCCTCAATTACATTCTAACATCTGAGTGTAGGAACTGTATACGAATATGGAACGGAAGAATACGAATCTCTTATTTCTCCTGAGACTAGGAAACCGGGCTCCCGTGCAGCTGTCGTCATCGATGTACAACAGTGTCAAACGGTAGGCTATCTCTTATCTAGTTAGGACTCTTTCGATCTAAAAACTCCGCCAAGTCATGTGGTTACGCTGTTCCAATGTACGACTTTGTTACACATCGCACTCAACTCCTCCAATGGGCCGATACTCAAGAATCACGCACCCGCGCTTTAGACACCACATCCTCCCCAGAGACTCATCAGAAGGGTATCAGAGCATATTGGGTTCAAAATAACTTGAGAAGCCTGGATGGCCTGCCTGGTCTGCTCACGGCACCTGATTCCAATCTAATGCTTGTCAGTAATTTTGACAAGGAAGATCAAAGGTCGAAGTTGCGGTATTCATCGTCATCTTTGAGAGAGGGACGCTCCCAGAGTAGCGGTGCAAATTTAGCCATTGGTTTTGCCCTTGGTGCATTGGTCGCTACCACCGTTCCCTATATCCTATCTGCCACCAGAAAGTTTGATGTGTTCACCACTTGAGCTTGATACGTGTTCACATGCATAGTCACCCCTTTACCTTCCGTATATGTACTCGTAGAGATACCGATTTCTTCAGACATGTTTCATCAACGAAAAGCAGCTGGCCTGATGCCAGAGAAACACTGGGCAGCTTCATAGATATCTTCGATTTCCCAACTGTGGCCCGGGCTGAGTGTAAGTTCACATTCTTTGAAGTCTTTGCTTATTCATCGGTTGTGAGGTCAAACTTTACTATTTTTGATATCTGTGGCTGACGTCGAAGTGTTTCGTCACAGAATTTCATACTCATCTGGGATCAGAATGTTGGCGGTAAGAAAGCGGCTACTACTTACTCTCTACTACCGCAAGTTGTAGCACCAAGGTATTTGCACGATTCTATCCATGACCCACTTCTATGATGAGATACCTGAATCTCTCATCCAATGGATCAAGAAACAGCACATGTTTTGGGTGGCTTCAGCTCCCCTGAGTCCTGACGGACACGTAAATCTCTCCCCCAAGGGCACGGCAGATAGTTTTCATGTCGTGAACTCTCGCAGAGTTTGGTATCAGGATTTGACCGGGAGTGGTGAGCATCATGCATATAGATCAAATTTTGTGCTAGTTGACTCAGAACTGCGAGTAAGGAGTGGAAACGATCTCCCATATCAGGGAGAATGGTCGCATAACGATCCTGTTCAATGCCTTCGAGGGACCTCCCAGGATTTTGAGACTGTTCGGAAAAGGTGCTTAGTACAAGCCGAGGGTCCTTCGCTTTGCTTCAATTACATTCTAACATCTGAGTGTAGGAACTGTATACGAATATGGAACAGAAGAGTATGAATCTCTTATTTCTCCTGAGACTCGGAAACCGGGCTCTCGTGCAGCTGTCGTCATCGATGTGCATCAGTGTCAAACGGTAGGCTATCTTTTATCTAGTCAGGACTCTTTCGATCTAACAATTTCGCCCAAGACATGTGGATTCGCTGTCCCGCTGTACGACTTCGTTACACATCGCACTCAACTTCTCCGAATGGCCGATATCAAAGAGTCATGCAGCCGCGTTTCAGCCACCATATCCTCCCCAGAGATCCATCCGAATGGTATACAAGCATATTGGGTACAAAATAACTTGAAAAGCCTGGATGGCCTACCCGGTCTGCTCACGGCACCTGATTCCAAAGTAACACCTGTCAGTAATTTTGACAAGGAAGGTCAAAGGCCGAAGTTGCGATATTCATCTTCATCTTCGAGAGAGGGACGCTCCCAGAGCAGCAATGCAAATTTAGCCATTGGTTTTGCCCTTGGTGCATTGGTCGCTACTACCATTCCATATATCCTATCTGCTACCAGAAAGTTTGACATATTCACCACTCGAGCTTAATACATGCCATGATAGGTTATGCATAGTGCTCTTCCGAATATTCTGTGTATGTACTCGTCATTCTATTTTATTTGCGGTGTTGACACAACTGGCTTTGCGTACCTTTGACCGTACCTTGTCCAGTCTAGTTATGCACGTTTTTGTGTAGTACGAGATGTTAGACACCAGTTGAAAAGTGATTTGTCGCATTAACCTTCGTCAGTCTCGTGCGTAAACATTTGTTTTGGTGGAACAATTACTAGTGAGCGACTGGTTAGCTCTCCGTACTCTCCCCTAGTCTGACCTTATATATATAAGAAACAGTAATTCCTTTTAACTGATGTAATACCTAACGGAACGCACGGTCGAGATTGACTCACCCCATGACCAGATAGTGTCATGCTCAAGAGGTTATAATTGGATCTTCCCAAACACGGGACCTAACCAGCATACTACTTATACTCAAGTCGACTGGCACCAGACTGGCAAAATAATCCCCATGGCTAAGTACTATGATGAAATACCCGAATCTCTCATCGAATGGGTCAGGAAACAGCACATGTTTTGGGTTGCTTCAGCTCCTCTTGGTCCTGGCGGACATGTCAATGTCTCCCCCAAGGGTACAGCGGATTGCTTCCATGTGGTGAACTCTCACCGAGTTTGGTACCAGGATTTGTCTGGAAGTGGTGAGTGTCTCGTGTCTCATCGTTGAATGATTTCTATCTTATCTAACTGCTGGGCTACAGGTGTGGAAACTATATCTCACATCAGGGAGAACGGTCGCGTAACCATTTTGTTTCACTCCTTCGACGGACCTCCTAGGATCTTGAGGTTGTATGGCATAGGTACATGTTAACATTACTTCCCCTGTGTCGCCCACGTTTCAACATCCAGTGCAGGGACAGTGTACGAATATGGCACACAAGAGTACGAGTCTCTTATTACTCCTGAGACTCGTAAACCGGGGTCTCGTGCAGCTATCGTCGTCGACGTCTATCAGTGTCTAACGGTAGTATCTCCGGTCTAGCTTGTTTCTCAATTTGGGTCTAACCATTCCGCTAGTCATGTGGATACGCTGTTCCGATCTATGACTTTGTTACGCACCGCACTCAACTCCTCCGATCGTACGACATGAAAGAGTCACACGACCGCGCTACTGCCTCCACAGAGATCAATCCGAGGGGCCTTAGAGCACACTGGATGCTGAAGAACTCTTCAAGCGTGGATGGTCTTCCTGGTCTGGTTACAGCACCTCACTCCAAAGTCACGTATTTCAGCGTTTTTGACAAAGGTCCAAGACCAAAGTTGCACCGTTCGTCTTCTATGAATGCGGACGTCCTAGATACAGGCGCGATTTTAGCGATTGGTATTGCAATCGGCGCATTTGCAGCTACTGCCCTTCATCGCATCCTATCCGTCACTGGTAACCGAGCCTAACGTGTGGCAATAGTGCGAACACCATTTCTACGCGTCAAAACAACTTGTAGTTGGACTGTTGGATCATCTTGTGCACTTTAGCTATGGACTGCGATGATGCTTGTAAAATTATATTTCTATTCCTGGAAGCCACGATGCCCCAATACAGTCTCAAGAGTCACATTGCCCTTGTCGAATTTCTCCACATCTTCGTCCCTAGAATCGCAAGAGGCTGATGGCGGTATCACATCATCAGGTAAGACAGCCCTCTCTACATATGTGCCCCGGGCCGGGAACAGCGTCGAGAGGACGGAATAGACGATGAATGCTGACCAGAACTATCAAGAAAGGGGAAGTAACAGTGAGTCGCGCGCGTGAATGTAGTAATTGCACGCACTCCAAATATCCACCCAATGGCAAATAAATTATGGATACCTCCAACATTAATGGACGGGTCGATAGAGTGAACAAGCCCGGGCATGGCTGGTGCGATGCAAATCACGAGTGTTGCCAAAGCACGCCAATTCTGTCAACGAGCTTCAGCCACGTGCACAATCCGAGCTAGCCAGTGCAATGAACTCGCCACTCCATACGTATAACGGTATCGACCATCAACTTGGTACATCGCTGGGACATCAATTTGGCCCCGATGGATTAGCCAGTACTAACAAGACTTCAGCGTGCGTCGATGACGATTGGTTAACTTACATCAGCAATCATAATTCCAACGAATGGTCCAATGAAAATGGTGTAGCCACTCAGGAACGACAGAAACCCGGATGCTCTACAAATGAATGAACAAAATAAGAGAACGATATGTTGAGTCAACTAACTTTGCCAGAACTTCCCAAGGACAGAATGCCCATCCACCAACAAGTGCACATATCACTTGACCGCGTCGTATATTGATGTATTTCGGAAGGCAGACTGTGAGGTCGTTAGCAGCCACAAGGGCATTGGCGCTGATATTGGTCCCGATAGTCGTCAGCAGAAATGCGAACGAGGCAAAGAACGCTGCTGCTCGGTTGTCCCATTGGTTAATCAACTGCAGGGGATCCCACAGTGCAGAACCATAGAGGACAATTCCTGCACTCGTCACAGCCAGTCCAGCGAACGAACAAAGCGTGAATGCGACTGGAATAATGATAGCCTGTGAATATTGTCTGTCGTTTGATTTGAGTCAGGAATGAATCGTGCATCCCAACCGAAACGAACTAACGCTCTCTCATGCGTGGCATACCGCTATTTGAGGATCAATACAATGTATCGAAGAATGCGATGTAGTCACAAACCGTAAAATCCGCTATATTGACCGCATAACCGCAATAGAGACTGAGCGCACTATTGAGTGCCGTCAGCCAAGCCCAGGAGAGGTCAGAGCCTTGTACTGTAGCATGCTGAGCAAATAGTCCGACTGAAGGAGGAACCTTTATAAATGCCCAAATGACCATAGCAAGCCAGGCAAATGGGACGATCACGCCCTTAGCCATGAAGAGATAACGGATTTTCTGGGGAGACAGCAACATAAATGGAAATTGGAGGAGCCAGTAAAGAACGTAACACATCATGCCTGATGATTTTGATTTTGATCAGCAAAGTACGTGAGCTCGAGCAATGATTAATGAGCATTTACCGACGCTGGTGGTGTTTGACGAGGCAGGTATGTGATTCGGGACATGAGCGACAGACGGCCATATGGCCTTTAGCATCTGCAAGATTGTACTGTTGAAATGTGTTGTTCTCCCCGGGCAATTAATGTACCTGATAGATACATTCAGAACCGTTATATGTCTACTCATATCTTGTTAGCAGAGGACCACATGTAGATTTACAACGCCCTACCTGAATTCCAAACCAAGACATGGCAATTATTCCCCGCGTAATAACAGGGAAGTAACTGAACCAAAATCCGAAAGACGACCTGCTAAGGACTGAGAATGGAACCCTCAGCCGGGTACCGATAGTCCCGGTGAGAAGTATCGGAACAGCTGTTATACAATAAGCAACAACAATGGCAGGCAAGGCCTGTCTCCTGTCTCCAGAGTATCAATCCTGTTCGATATATGATAGGCGAAAACTCACCAGGAAAGACCAATAGCTAACATCGAGCTCGCAACCTGTCTAACGTCAGTCGCAGCCAGGTTAGCGCATCTTTTTTTGAACTCGCCTCCCAGACAGCGATATTACTGGCATCGGAAAACCAGTATGATACCTAGAAAACATTGATATTAATTGTAACTGTCTGATGACTGGGCCTATGTCACGAACATAACTCCATGAACTTTGTACCAACATTATTTGACCAGACTGATCAGACATGTTGGAAAATCACAGCAAGGGATGATGCTCACCTCCATGTTCGAAGGTGAAGAGGCGTGGGGTCCATATCGTGATTGCTCCATCTATTGTCTGTCGCAAACGCCGTATTTTCGAGCTCAAGCTCCCATGACGAGAGCTTCAACCACTGTTTGGGAGAAATGGTCATAAGAGCTAATGGCGATGATATCTGAGACAGCCTATCTCTGCACATGTATATACTGTGAACTCTGGCATATATATGTGCAGAGATATTTGTGTCTCGATAAGAAAGCTTTAGACCACAAGGGCGAGAGGTATTTTCGTTTGTCAGTTCTGACGAAAGCTATGATAGTCCTTGTCAAAGTGAGTCGCTGGTGGGGAACAGACAATGCATGTACGCTCACACTGGCATTGGAATGTGCTCGGAGTTTTCTGATTTTCATGACCAAATTTGTTAGGCAGCCTGCAAGGTGCCGCGGCACCAGAAGCGGGGTTTGTCAGTGTTTGAACTGGAAGTAACGTGATAGGGTGCCAGTAAGATAACGAGGTCACGTTGGCTACAGGTTGCTCATGACACCGCCAAGAATAATATGCAGATATCTGATAATGGTAGCTCTACCAGCATGTGTCTACGATACAAAGCAGTGCTGGGATAGTCGTCAAGTAAGCAATACAGGGCAAAAGAGACCGAGAGATTGCAAGGAGAGAGACAGCAATGCAGGAATTCCATAGCGAGTGTGGTAACTAGACATGAGAGCGGGGGCAAGATCGAGGATACACCGGAAACCCGAGAAATATGAAATCGACTAGCGATCATCAAGAAACAGGGGAAGACGTTGAGGGAACAAGAAGATAATCATGAAGTCACATCATGCTTAGGCGTAAAGTCCCAGAACAAGTAGGTCGTGATGCAATTAATGAAGAAGCAGGCATCCGGGTATTACCGTAGCACATTCAGCCTCTGAGCCAGTTTTTGAATCAAATCTTCATCAACGCCAAACTCCCGGGCAATGTCGTTGTAAGAGCTGAGAACAGGCACAGTGCTGTGAGGACTGGGAGCGGACAGAGTGACGTATGGACTAGAGGCGGGAATGTCGTTGTCACGAATGAAAACGCCGCTGTCAGCGCGGAAGTGTCCGCCAGGCAGTTGGAAAGCAGGAACAAACGGCGGAATAGAAGGTCTCGCTAGGCTGGAAAGCATCTGGGCTTGTTGTGGCGCAAAGGCTGCGGATGATAGCGCTTAGCAGTAGTTCCAAAAATATCAGTGAAACAATACCTTGACACGTTACCGCAGCTTGAAGAAGTTCGTCTAACAAACGGGATCCATCCGTTATCGCATTCCCCACCCCTGTCATAAGAAGACCTAACGCCGCTACGGAATGTTAGGTCACAGCTCATCAAATTATACGAGGAACTTACAGTAAGTCAGATCTGTACGAAAAGGACGTTAGAATACTGCTTCAAGCATCGCTGGGATGGGAGACACGTACTAAACAAGTTGTCTCGGAGGTTGTTGGTGCAAAACACTCTGCCGTCAACGTCTACCGGGAACTTGGATAAGATGCTAATAAGGAAATGGAAGGGTAGAGAGGCGACTTTCAGGAAATGTGACTAACAAAAATTCTCAGTGAACAACATAACAATCGAAACCATAACAACGTACATCAGGCGACTGCACAAGATGCAACAAGGCCTTGAGTTCCGCGTCGGTCATGATTCCCACCTCGAGCGCCCCCCTAACCTGATCATTCCTCAAACCAGTGAGTGATGGTATAGAGCCCTCGAAACCGCCTTTCCATGTCGGGAACAGCTGCCAAGTGTTGTCAGATCGACACGAGTTTTAGGTCACAAACATCGTACAGAACGCATCAGTTCTTCCTGCGAGCTGCGAGTGACGGTGACTCCTCGCGCACGTTTGCCTTTGCCGAGGACAGAGTTTTGCACGCCACGTAAAGCAGCCCTCGCATGCTCTTCCGTGCCAAGTTCGACAAATGCATGACTGAGAGTTTTACCCCGTGGATCCAATAAAACATGCACTCGGACGACAGGCTGCTTGAGCCAGGCAATGATAACTGGCGGGGTTATATCCTGCGACAAATCAGATGCGCCACAAAGCCAGAAATATGGACCCACCCAAGGCACATTGTCGATGCGAAGAACTACATTGTCGACTCTTTGTTGCTTAGGGGCTGCGGTAAAGTTAGGAGGGGGCAAATCCTGTTGAAAATGGACAGCAGGTTGGTCCATGTGTGGCGCAAAAGGTATGGGCTCAAAGCTGGGTAAAAGAGGTCTGTTGGTTCTGCTAGAACGTCGTTGCAAAGGAGAAGCATTGGCATCTAGTGGAGTGAAAGCGGATGGGAAATTAAAATGCTGAGGTGAAGACGAGACCATTGAGCTATCATCAAATGGCCGACTTTGAAGTTGGAAATCTATGACGGACTCCTTGCAAACAGCACACTGCATGGCTTTTTCGCCGACAATGTTGAGGGCGCTTGTAAGGCATCCTGAACATAGAGGGTGTTCGCACGGTTTGAGGATTGCAAACCGACCCCCGTCACGACCGCAGACAGAGCAGGCTGTTGACGAGGTGACGGTGGCATTGGACTGCATATTTGCCTGGAAAAGCGACTCGCCAAAATGCTGTTGAACACACTCTGCAATCGTTGGAAGAACGGAACCGAAAAATGGGTCGTGCAAAGAGAAGGATTCAGCTGAAGGGAATGACTGAGGATATGGTTCAAAAGCGTTTTCGTCGATGTCGAAGAGCTCGGTGGACATCTACGTATAAAAGGCAGTGTGCCGCATCAGCTGATCAATATATACGGATCAACTAGAAGCGAGTCACTAACCTGGCCAAATGAAGGGCGCCGTCGTGTGTGCGCGGGATCAGTGAAGCTTCCTTTGAATTTTAACTGGCTAACGTTTGTTGGTTTCGGTGGCGGTGTATTCAGCACTCCAAGAGCGCGGCGTGCGGGAGTTCTAAGAGCATAGGGTGAAAGCGGGGCGCAAGGCGGTGCTGGACTGGAGATCGTCTGGGAACGCCGATGAAGTGCAAGAAATGGCGGAGGGAGGAGTGCTGTATAGGGAACTATCAGTTGTGTTGATACGGAGCATTTTATGGCAGTGACAAACCTTCCTCGGTTACGAAACCTGTACAATTCATATCAGAATGGGTCAAATCGCTGGCTAAATGCGCATATATGCATAGCGAGATCCAGTTTAGTCCACGGAGCAGCGGAATAGGACAGGAATAATAACCAAAGTGTTATGACGATATTGTAGTTGCATGAGTCACATACAATAATGAACGGATGTATGCGCACCTTCATCATCACCATAATTAGAGTCGTTTGCACTCGAGACCTTAATGCCGTTCTCATTGGCACGTGAGCGCCAATTCTCAGCGATGTCCGCTAGACTCTTGTCCACAAAAATTGCATCATTTTCAGCAGAAGGAGATGCGGCGTAACGTTTATTGAAGCTGGAAGCTGATCCTGGGGTGTTTATAGTTGAACTTGATGCAGTCGAGAATGAACGGAGGCTCAATGGTGTATATGGTGTAGAAAAGTTGCTTGCAGGGGTAACTGGCGATCGATACGAAGTCTTTTGAGGGCGGACTAAACGTTGGGGAGTTACTGGTGCCGCAAATAGCCGCTCTGATCGGTTCAGACGAGTACAGGCAGGTGAGGTGGGAGCAGATGCGGGTACAGTTGGAACTGAAAGTGAATGCTTGTGCATAGTGGCTAGTGGCTATTGGTATCCATGTAACCAATGCACGGTCAGAACGAGGAAACGAGAGAAGTCGTTGAGGACAAACACCTTTGTTTGTCCAGGCTCGCAACAAAGGAGGCTATACACGAATGGAAGAAACGCCGGAAGTCTTGGTGGCCCAGAACAGGATGTCACGGTTGCCCCTTGCAACGGAGTCCAATATTTTCCTTAATGATAATAACCTTTTCTTGATGTGGATCAAACGTAGACTGGTGGATGATCGTGGTTGGGGAAAGAGAAGGAAGCGATGGTGTCCCGACTCGCAAATGACGACCAAAGTGAAAATAACAAGCTGAACTTCGAAAGAAACTAATGCAAGCCAAAGCGTGTGGGAACATGCCTTATGACGGGCGCGTCGCGTAACAAGTCACGTGCATTCTGACCTCTTCACCAGACGCCGTCATGCCCTTTCTAGATGGCTTGTACGCAGATCAGCTCGCCACATATTTCTGCGTGAGCCCTTTTAGCGCTGATTCATCCCAGATTTCAGCTTTGGCATATAAAAAAATGTCAAATTTTTGTTCACTTTACCGTTAACTTGTTGCGGATGGAAAAACTGTTGTTTTAATGGCCACCTTCGAGTTCACATGTTTCGTCGCACTAAATTCTCCACCGACCGGAAAACAAATCCATTGACACCTGTTCAAATCAAATCATAAGTACGTGGTCACGTTCTCGAAAGTATCTCTTCTCAGAAATCCAATGGACAGCAGCTGACTGGTTCTACTTACTCACGGTGTTGGAAATTATAATCTGCCAGCTCGTAGGTCACCGGTGATCTTCTTCAAGGAACGCTAAAACTTGCCCCCAGCTGATGACCGGTGCGTTTGCAGCTGGCGTGCCCAGCCCTTCACCGTGTCGCCGCTTCAAATTCTTCACTTCCAAGTACTAGAAAGTTAGTCCGATGACAATGGGATCACTTGCAATATGCGTAGGCCGCTGCTGTATATATATATTCGGAAAGTCCAGTCCTTCGTCTCTTTTCAGCGAGCGCAGTCGCAAGACCATATTTTCCTACGTTCGTGTTAAAAGAATCTCCTGTGCGTCCAAATGGAACTTTACTATCCGAGAGAAACGCTTCTTGACTACTGCTCCTCAGAGCCAAGGATCCATCGCCGTATGAGCTGGAACGGCTGTCTCTGGCCGGATCGGTCCTGCGTCAATACGGTATGAAATGACTCGGTCCGTCGAGCACGCAAGGTCTTTCCATGACACGGGACCCACTACACACTACATATGCCCCTCGAATACAAGTAGCCATCGCCATTTGAACAGGAACGGCCGTCTCAGGCCGAACTGGTACTGCGCAAATGTGGTGAAATGACTCGATCCGTTGAGCACGCAAAAGTCCCTCCATGAGACGAATCCCACTGCACGCTACATATGTTCCTTAGAGCCAAGCATCCATCCTGTATCAACTAGGACGGTTGTCTCAGGCCAAACTGGTACTGCGCAAATGTGCTAACTCAGTCCGTCAAGCACGCAAGGTCCCTCCATGACACGGGACCCACTACGCACTACATATGTCCCTCAGAGCTAAGCACCCACCGCCGTATGAACAGGAACGGCTGTCTCAGGCCGAACTGGTACTGCGCAAATGTGGCGACTCAGTCCGCCAAGCACGCAAAAGTCTCCACCATGGCACGGATTCCCACTACACACCCTCTTAGTCAGTGCTGATCCCGTTAGTGATCAGGGCCCACGATGCGCACCGCAATCAAATCTCCGAATTACCTTACTGTTAACGGGTCTGTCTCTCGCAGCCAAGCTCGAATGAATCGAAACGGATGAGTAATGAATCACTCGTACCTGACAATCGTGAGTACGGGTTCGATCTGTTTACCCCTGACTTGTCTGAGTGCTAGAAATGTGCAGCCTTCGTCATAAATTTCGGAGCTGTGTGCTGTCGGCCGCCTGCGCAGCCGTATATATGCATATTACGGAATCTTGTCAACGGGCCACCTATGAGATGATATAATGCGTCGGCGGTCGGACTCGGCTGGCGCTTATGAGCTCAGCCTCGACTTATACTCGATGAAGACTAGCTAGGTCAAGTTCCAAATACTTCTTCCTGTCGACCCGTCGCAGTCTCCGAACCCGTCTTGCAGAGCCCGATCCGCTACGTGCGGAAGCAGTGGAATTGAGCAATAACAAATATGGTGCATATTCCAATAGTAGTGATGTCATTTTGGGATTGAAAATCTAGGTAAAGGTCAAGCTAAAGATAGAATCTAGGCTGGTCTTCGGACATGATGCTTCGTCCAGATACGCAAAAGTGGGCAATTTAGTGAATATTTTTGCTCGCTTGGGCGGAGCGGGTATCTTTGGTATAAAGAGGCAGTATATCTAGCAAGTGAACAATAAGTGTAAAATGAGATGCTTCATTTGGCACGGAGGGTTTTACAAGAGCCCGAGGAGAAAGAGAAAAAAGACCCAACAAAATGATCCGCCGAAAGAAAGAAAAACTAACTGCCCCGCTTACAAGCTCCAGATCCTTTGAGTGCCTTCACCAAAATTCAACTCCACGCTCTTGAGAGAATCCCACTGGTTTGAAGCGAGAAACTGCTCGACAGCATCCTGCCATTCCTCGAATTCGTCAGACGCACATTCCCGCGTGAACGCATCCTGAGCAGCACACATTGTTGCGTTGGCGATGGTGATACGCTTGATTTCACAAGCGGACAAGACATTGAGCATCGGGAGAAGGTCATCTAAAGCGACTCGTTCGGCATCCACATGAAAGTTTGTGAAAGTAGGTAGAGGGGGGATGATGGATTCATTCTCCGCGGCCATCCAGTCCTTTCCGAGGCAAGTAGACGGCTGGAATTCGCCAAGAGGAATGCCTGTTTTAAATGACCGCAAAGCAGGACCGCAAGCCCGAAGCCATGCCAAGCAGGCCTTATTTTCCACTTCACCGACCCTGTACATGCTTCCGTATAGCGATAGACGGTCCAGCTGGGCCAGTTTCCCTTGCAGACACATGTTTTCATCGCAATCAATCCATACGTCCCTGAGTTCGAGTGACTTGAGAGTGGGAAGTTTCAGGAGGCTGGGGAGGCAGAGCTCCTCGCCGAGGATAGGGTGGGAAGGGACATCGTGGTCATTGAGCACCAACGGAACGCCCAATGGAAAGCAATTGTTTACATGTAATGCTGAACGAGTGATGCGGGACAGGGTAAGATGAGTGAGGGACGATAAGGAAGCGGCGAGGGAGACTGCAACACGCTCAGATCTGCGTGCAGAACGCATGAGACAAACGCTGTGCAATTAACATGACAGTGACTTACACAGGCGCAGTCTCTTCTTGACCCCAGCAGGAGATTTCGAATTTTTGAACTGTTGTAAGAGTGGCAAACACGGGTGTGATTTTGAATGTATCGAGTGATGCGGCGAGCGAGAGGGATAGGGACCGCAGGGAGGAACAAGTGGCAAGAATAGTGGCAAGGTGTTCTGTACAGTCAACTTCATGTACGAGAGCACTCTCGGCAGGTTTCGTGCAAACACTAAGGCGCCTTATATAGGCCCCATAACTGAGTGGTACGTGGATTGCGAATGATTGCAGTGCAGTACGAGATGAAAGTGTGACATCGGAAAAGATCTGAGGCAAGAGAAGATTGTAGGAAGTTCTGGAGGTATGTGAAAGAGCACGAGTATCTTGGGGAGGGAGAAAGCGAGCAACAGCCAGGTGAAGTTCAGTTGGGAGGTTGTTCCAAGTCATGATGGGGAAGATGGAATGGTCCCCAAGGGTGAAGCGTGTGGCTATTTGTAGTTTGATATGAGATTGTGGATACTGGGCTCGTCTGCGGATCAAGTTAGCAATTGCGAAGTCCTAATCTCCATTCTCGTCGGGGGGGCCGAATCGCTTGCACTTTTCACGTTCCATGGTGTTCGGCTTAACCCATAACTTTACTAAACTTCTTTCCGAGATCAAAGGAGAGCTTTATTTCCTAATTTAGACATTAATCTCACGATGAATCCAACCAACCAGCTTCTACCGCGGCGGGGCTTGCTGTGCAGACTAAAGTAGTCGTCATCCTAGGGATCAGTAATTATATAATATATCCGTTAATTTATCCCAAGTCTTATCGTGAGACCGAAGATCAGCTAGCTATAGCGTCTAATGGCAAGGTTTAGATCTACGCTAGCATGGTATTTCCTGCCTGCAATATTAATGAGTATCTGCTTATTGGTTGACCAATTTTAATATGATTGCATCCTAGCCTATCGCCGTCGACAGGCTGTGCACCCATAATCAATCACGTGCACCCGGGTCAATTTGTGGTCAAGGGTCAACTTAAGGTCGTCCCTGCACAGCTGGCTTTCGCCAGCATTTTGACCTGTCACCGCTGCGTTTCGCTGTCAGGTCAACGTCTTTCTGATATGATCGTTCCGATCTTGACAAAGATGCATCAAGGGGATGCCACAATCGCTGAGATATTGGATCGGCCTTGGCCTCAAGTGGCACTGCCTTTTGTTTCGTATCATCATAGGGCCCCATTTCCCGGTCGTGACTATGGAGTACGATGCTGTCAGGACATGCCCCTCTCCCGCTGGGTCCGACGTTTAAGCTCTGGGTTTTGCCAGAAATAATGAAACCATCCACTTGGAGTTTCGTAACCAAGCAGTGGCCATCCTACCTAGTTACCCGAAATCGTGCAGGTAGCATGCCTTCACCGCGCTGTAGCACTGACTATCCGGCCTAAGTATTACCGCTATGATTGCTCTGGATCTGGCCAATGTTCCGGTCTCTAGGATATTTGCTAGAGTAGCATGTTGCCTATTGGAATTTTGCTTCATTCCCCGATCTCTAGTGGGGCGGGTATCTTTCCCCAGATGGCCACATTGGCCTCCTCAAGATCGACCGAAGGCTCGCCATCGGTGGCAGTTCAAAATCAGGACCTGACACGTTACATGACTTGCAATATAGCAAATACTTCGTTTCTCCGACATACAGAATGACTTCTGGAATCAACAGCACGTTCTGCAGTCTCAAAGCGGTACTTGCTGTATGAATTCTTCGCCGACAGCAACGCACCGTTAATCGCTTATGGTAAGCTTGTTACCGGTTTGGGGTGCCGTCGGGATCATGATTCGAGGGTTGTCTGAGTGACAATCACATTCTCCACTCCACCCACTCGCAATGCGGAGCTGATCTTACTATTCACCGCTGATGCTGGGAGAATATTGTTTCTACACAATGATGGGCCACTGAACTGTTCTATCGACGCGCTTCGAAAAAAACTTACTGCGGAGGCGACTTGTGGGTCCGGGACATTCCGCATAATGCATCGCCATATAATAATACTAAACTCGCTTCATTTGGGACAGTCTTCGATGTCGCACCCCGAGTTTCATGATGGCTAGGCAATTGGCACTTCACCCGTGCTAATCACATGTATCATTTTTAGTGGAGAACAGGTTTCTAAAAATGGTCCCTGTGGCAGCGCTAGCCTATAGGATCGAGGCATGCCTCCCCGCGTGAGTTTGGCACATGAGCCTACTACGTTCTGGTCCGTATAACATAATGGACCCTATACTGTTATCACGGCCATCGTCGAGTCCTACCACTCTCCGAGTAAGTCCTGTGCTTTCGCACCGATTAATTGTCCGAGTGCGCGTCTAAATGCTGTGGATCATCTTCAAATTTCGGCTCGAGATTAGATGCATGTCCCATGCGCATCTAAGGCTATACGCATACGGACACCGCATCAGAGCATAAACTACACGTCGATTCGATTGAGCGCTGATATGCATACACGTCCGTGTGGACGACGATACACGCCGATCAAGTCTGCTTTGATGCTGTAAATGCCCTTATTCTCTTCGTTACAACCGCCCATGACTGTTGTAAAACGAGGCGACGTCGAATCAAGGGCATCAATGGAACTATACGCACTCCGAATGTGTAGGATCAAGGACAACCAACATCATGACGGCGAATCCTCAGATGGGCCTCGGTAGAGATCGGGCTCGACTTGTCCCATTTGGGTCTGGTTATTCCTCGACACAGCAACTCCATTTCTTGCAATTGCCGACCCCAATGTAATTCTCCTATATCTCATAAAATGAGGGGCAAGATTTGTTAAAAGACTCATCGGCACTAAAGAATTTGAATCTCACTTACAAGGCAGCCTGTGCAAGCAGTAATCACTCAATTTCCGTATTCTGAACAAGATGTGAGCATCAAAGGTAATTTGTTCGAGCGATATGGACGTTCACTTCCTTGGTTTTAATCACCAGCACGCTCGTTTGATCGGATCTGAATATCGAGTGTGTGAACTCAGATGCTTCCGCGGTTAGGTAGTACTGCTTAGGGCAGGTTTGGTCGTGTTGATGAAACGTGAGAACATTTCCGGTACTTGCCGTAGCTTGAATTTGGGCTATAGGCGATACCGACGACAAGCAACGTTCGACGACCTCAAGACTCCTCGAAACTTTGCAACATGGTAAGTCACTTCTAGCCACCTGCGGAACCTCAGATGTCTCGCATACTCGAGTCACGGTCTATTTCTTCTCGGAGATGCCGATGGATTGGCATCAACCTCCTTCAGATAGCATGACATACAGGGCTTTGACTCAAACTCTCCCTGACAGACCAAGAAAAGAAGAAATGGCGGCCGTAACAAGAAGGGCCGTGGCCACGTCGGTTTCGTTCGCTGCTCGAACTGCTCTCGTTGCGTCGCAAAAGATAAGGCCATCAAGCGCTTCACAGTAAGAAACATGGTCGAGAGCGCGGCCGTTCGGGATATCAGCGAAGCCAGCGTCTACCCAGGTGCGATACCTCCGAATTCATTGCCTATATCTACCAGGTCTCATATGTTTGTAACAATCCTAGAATACGTGATTCCAAAACTCTATATCAAAATCGCATATTGTGTATCCTGCGCTATTCACTCGCATGGTGCGTATCCTCGAACGTTTTTCTTGTTACACCTATCGATCTCGTCCATCATTTCTAGTTGTACGTGTACGATCACGTGAGGGCCGTCGCAACCGTGCCCCTCCCCCACGTATTCGGTGGAAAGATGGCAAGAAGGTGAACCCTGCGGTTGCTGCCGCAGAGGATGCCAAGGCAGCTGCAGCAGGAAAGGCATGAGGCTGAGCGATATCATCACTTAATGTTCTTGCCGCTACCGTTAGGGAGTAGGCCCCCCTATAGCTCGCTGTTTTCACACCTTTTTGTGATTTCGAGATCCTGCAATTACTCGATCTGTGTACAAATCAGGCGGTTACGATCGTTTGAGAATCTAGGCCGGCGGTCATTTGTCTCGTGTGTATCTCGTTCGTGTCTCGCAATCTCTGCCGCGCGTCGGCCTTCACTGGGCTTCTTCCTGTTACTGCCCCGTTTGAGCTTAATATCCCTCATGCCTCGTGTCTTCTGATGTGGGTCGTTATGTGGGTCATTCGCAGCCTGGTGAACGAGTTGTCGAGATCTCGAACGCCTCTTATGAGAATCACCAGCTCACCACTGACGTGGACTTTAAAGCCGTCCACGGTATCTTGTCACCAGTATTCATTTGATTGGTGCATGGCGTGAAGTTGGTGACCATGAAGTCGTTCATAATCCCCACCGCCCGTCGCCAGTATACAGGGGTGAGTACCATCTCGTTCAATATATTCTATGCTTATCTCCTTCAGAGCCTTCTTGTATTGTACCTCCGACCATATCAATTGTCCTTCCTGATTTTGGATGTCGATTTCAATCTACACCCCGAAGTAGGGCTCTGAGCTACAAATCACTTGCCGCTCGGAGTCTTTTTCAAAGATATTTTATGGGTTGTCACGAGTTCGATGTTCGCTCCAGCATGATCTAAACGTTTCATGTTCCCCACATGGCTTACAGAACGAGTACTGGTCTTACTGCAGTTAAAGATTGTCGCGACAGAATCCTGTGATCTTTTAGTGACTGATGCACAGGTTAGCCTAGGTACTTCAACTCGTAGTAGGTTGTCATGATCACTCGTCAATAATGATTCTACCTGTGCATGCACGTGTAAGGATCGTACTAGTTATAGTACTAATATATCCTCTGCGCCCCGACCATGCCGCGGTCCAGCCATCCATGTGACTCATGAATGCGAAGAAGCCTTGGGATTCGCATCCGAGTTATGGCGCGGACACTTGTTCTCCTTCATCACCAGACCTTGTGCTCGAACTCCACGATCTCCGTGCCTTTCATTGTTCGTTCTTCGTTCTCATTCTGACCGTACGCTCCGTCACCATTTAAGGACTAGTGGGCTGCCCGAAACATATCTATATCTATATATACACATCATGCACACTCGATTTCGAGAGCAGAATCGGATACTCTCATGTCCCCAGAACAGAACGCCGTAAAGAAAGCCATAGTCTCGAACCTTTGCCATGCTCATTTTCGTATTACCTCTCATATCCTCGTCGTCTACTCCGCAATTCCCTGTCAAACTCTTATACACGACGATGAGGGGGTATGCATACCATTTCCAAAAGGCAGACTCAGTGCGTGCTTGCACATCTCCGTACGACAATGCAGGTGACTTGAAAACTTGTTTTCCGTCCTTGCGACGTTTGCATTTGAATGTATCGTGAATATTGTAAATTGTGGTCTCGTCGAGTAGGAACAACCACCTAAGTTTGGAATATCTTTTGTTTATTCGTTTCCGTCGGGATAAAGCGGTAGACAAGGTCTATGATAATAGTGGTCAAATGAAAATAGACGCATGCCAGACTTATACACTCTTTCAAATTTCGGCCGTCGTGCTATACAAGTGCAAGAAGCCTGCTGATCAGCAGCAGGATTCCAGATCTAAGCTCATATCGATCACGTGGCCCGGGGAATGTTCAACATGAGTTTGGTATTCATCGTTCAAATATTCACCCTTCGACATTCGGATAGTCCGAGTCCCGACTGCGTATATATACCTACGTTGTACACCATCCTCTCTTTGTCGTCCCCCGCCATGTCGTAGACACTTGATACAGCGTCGTTCTTCAACTCTCCGCCCGCGCCGTTGGGCTCCTCTCTCCCACATACTACGTATACTAGTACTACTATGTCGAGTAGGATGTTAATGTGTGTACTACTAGTAGTCTAGTATGCACATATATGCATCCTACTGGACATACCATAAGATTGTTACAATGGTTTGCCTTGTGACCCACCGGGAGATGCGACTGATTAGTTGTAAGACATCATATTAGTGTGTGTGACACAATCATGATGCCTCAATCAGTCGCATCTCAGGATAGAAAATGGAGCCGTGATCTCACATCCATTTCAATCAGACCAGAGAGGGAGAACACGGCTGACAATGTGGGTTTGAAACCAGCACTGTATGCGAATAGACTGAATAGCATGCCGATGGACAAGGGGATACTAACTCATCCTTCAGCATACTATTCATGATCAGTCTATTCGCATATTTCGTAAATGTATGATGAGTGGTGATGTAGGTCGTGTCACAGGCAAGATACCCTCTGGACCACCTTTCGATACTTGTTTGAAGCCTTTCAGTTGAGCACTGAGGCAGGGCTGTCTCGGTGTCTCGGTGACGGCGGCTCTCGATGATGCTGGAAGATCCAGATGGACCGAGCGTGATATCATCAGTGGTCTCTAAAGAATGAGCCTTTCGATAAGTTGCTCAACTTCCAATCTATGTTATAGACTCAAGTCATACCCCTGCGTGTCTTGAGTCCTGCCAAGGTTTGCCACCTTCCGGTTCAAAGTTGTCAGCATTGACTCGAACCACTGGTAAGCTCTCAAATATATTATCAGCTCTAGAATAATTTCACAATATCCTGATGGTCTGCGTTGGAAGGTAACCTATCACAAGGACTTGCCTATGAGTTCCTATATCACCACAGATAAGGTCGCAGTGAAGTCCAGACTCCCACTTGAAGATTAGTGCAAACCCTAACCTTAGAATTAGCCATTACACAGCCTGCAGAAACTTGGTGTACAAGTCCGACGTCTGTAATTAAGCTTCGGCTGCTGAATAGCAGAGAAAAATAAAATAAAAACACAGTATTATTTCAACTAAAAATGAACAGTGGTTATTCTACCAGCGACTGTTGAAAGGTCATCGAAAAATTGTTTGAAGGACGTTGTCCGTCTCTAAATTCACCTTATTCAAGTCGATTTTAATTGAGACTCAAGTACCAGTCGCCACATGTGAAATGCTGAGTTCTGTTTGTCCAAACAAGCCTGACTGAAAATCTTCATTCAGACCGCGATGCTCTTGTCGAAGTATCTCCACAATACAATCAACAATAAACGCGCGGTCAACATACAGGTCCGTGCGCTGTGTGGCAGGCACAGTGGTCGGACTTTGAAGGTGTAGGGCCATTCAACAAAACTGTCGCGTCGAGACGAACCACCCAACATATCTTCCTTTCGCTTCCCAACTCGAAATATCTCAGATTCAACACTCGCACTGATGTCCGACAACGAGGGAACCACTAAAAAGAGCGGTTATCGCCTGGAATACGCGAGTTCTGCCAGAGCCAAATGTAAAGGTGTGGCATAACATGCGACTTGTTGACTTTGTGTGTTTTTCATATCGTTTCTTCATTGACAGGTCCCAAGCCCTGCAATGGTGCGCACGGTTGATCGTAACCATATATTCTGTCACCTAACATTTACTACAGGTAGTTCAATCGCCAAAGGGGAGCTTCGTGTTGGGTCTGTCGTCGATTTCAGGGGGAACACTAGCTAGTAAGTGACATCATACTCAAAGATCGCCTTTTAACACTCGTTTGGAAGTGCATGGCGCCACTGGGGTTGCACGACTACCAAGCTCCTATCCAACATGAAATCTCAATTTGAATCCGCCGATGACCTCGATGGTTTCGATGACCTCAGGGACGAAGACAAAGAACGCCTTCGCAAGGCATGGGAGGAAGGCAAGGTCGCTGACGAGGACAGAGCCCCCGGAGGAGAGGGTGATGAAGACGAAGAGAAGCCCAAGAAGAGGGCACCAGCCAAAGCCAAGAAAGACCCGAGTGGAGAGGATGGCGAGAAGCCAAAGAAGAAACGTGCACCTGCAAAGGCCAAGAAAGCGGAGGAAGACGAGGATGAGGATGCTGAAGACAAGCCAAAGAAGGTTCCTGCAAGGAAGCCTCGAACAAAGGTCCCATATGTTCAGATCACTTTCAGCGTCTTAATTCTCACTTTGTCTTTCATAGAAAGCCTTACCTTCATCAGATGCTGAAGATAAGGGAGAGTCTGAGGAGAAACCTAAGAAGCGTGCGCCTGCGAGAAAGCCTGCGGCTGAAAAGAAAGTGGCTGAGAAGAAGGCTCCAGCCAAGAAGCGAGTTGCTAAGAAAAAAGTATGTATGAAACTAGTTTCTGCTTAACGCGGACTCATCCTTGCATGATTTTTAGGACGAAGAGGAGGAATCCGGCGAGGACTTTGCAGAAGCGATTGCCGAGGTTCAGGAGGAGGAGGAGGAGGATGCAGAAGAGTCGAACAAGAAGCGCAAGGTTAGCAAGCTTCTGTTTTCTCAAAGTGATTGATTAAACTTCTTTGTAGCGACCTACTTCTTCGAAGCCAGCATCCACTGCCAAGAAAGCAAAAGTAGCTTCCAAGGCAAAGAAGTCGAAGGAAGTTCTTGAAGAGGAAGAAGACAACGAGTAGATCCTTTATTCTTATAGCGACCTCTTTTATCCATTCCCTCGTGTTCACCAGGTGTCCGCGATTTCACGCATTCATACCACTGCCAGTTGTTGATGTAAATTGTTCGAGTTCTCTTGTACGCTGTTGAGTAATTTAAGCCTCGCATTGACTGTTCAATCACCAGTGGATCAATAAGCTCAGATTTGGACTCCAACTGTTTAGATGCGCGTCATCACTTTGCTCTACTGAACATATAGATCTCGAACCACTCCCAACTGCACTGATACAACGCCACCCGACCCCAATTATGGGTACACCGAAGTTTCAGCACCTCTCCACGCTCCTCCGGCCGTCCAGCAAGCTCCAACTTCACCATCCAGCACCTTTCCCTACACCCTCACCATGGTCCGTCTCGATTCCTCATAGCAATGTTACTTCCAGCTTCGCATTTAGTGTGCCCTCGTCATCTACATATTCCGTTTTACTACAACAACGCAACGTCAGTCAATTCGAATTATCGAGGTGAAGTGTAAGAAATGCCTCTTCGATTGGTAAATGGACTTACTCGTGCATTACCCAATCACCCAGCTCATTCGTTATGCTGCAAGTCGTGTTGGGAGGAGGTTTAGAAGTGGATCTTTAGTAGCCATTGGCCAACGGAAGCACGAGAAATGGAGTTCGTTGGGTCATAAGACAATCAGTACACCACAGTTCACAGAGAGAGTAAATTCAACCTACCGGGAAGGTACAGTGACCGGAAAAATTGTGTTTGTCGATAATAATAAAATTTTCAGCGCTTCAGGTGGGGCTGCATGGGCGCCAGGTTTCCGGCTGTGCGCCTCGATCGAAAGTACAGTGTTAGGACGCACTGGGCAGCTATGCTTGAAAATACCAATCCCAACGCACCATATTCCACTATCACTAGTTACTGGGCTAGGTGCATAGAACTTCAACCACCATATGCGTCCTGTGAGGGGTGCCATCACATTAATGAAGGAACAAAGTGAGATGAACACCACACACCCTCCGCAACAAATTCAAACCACAATTCTTTGTAGGTAGCCATGCGCAGGCGTTTTTGGAACATCCTGATTTTCAAAACAACATTGAACTGGTTGGTGCACTCATTGCATGTATGTACCCGAATTTCATCTGGTGGGCATCCTAAAGCGCGTCTCAAACAGCCGCCTTCTTTTACTAGCATCTAAATCAGTAATCTCTCTGGTGGACACTACTGTGTACTACTTACGGATTCCAAGCTCAGGTGCATAAAAATTGCATGGTTGTTGGTTATCATGCATGCATCATACAAGTTGTCCATACAATCACAGGACTAAGGGGGAGCAAACTTGGTCAATGCCAAGACAGCTTGTGGCCAATTATTTACAATTGCCCAATACAGTGCTGTGTGGCCCTCTATATTGCGTTCTGTCAGGATTTTTGAGAGCTCATGAGCTGGGAGCACAGCAGTGCAGGCATTGACATTTGGGGCCACATAAGAAGGGGTAAAATCAGGGCCTAAGACAATATTGCGGATGCGGGATAGAACAGCTTTGCGTTTCTCCTTCATGCAATGAAAGGGAAATATGGATGATTGACCGAATTGAATGGGAATTGCTGAGAATATTGTGTCATATGAAGGAGGTGGGACACTGCTGTCATCAACAACTGTGGAATTGGTAGCCATTGATATTGTGAGTGGTAGAGTGCAAATTATAAAATAGGGGTTAAGTACCCCTGCGAGGTACAGCTGACTAATAAGATAGACCTCGACACCAGTTCATCACGTGACTTGAGGTCAGAATACATGATTTTGGCTTGTAACTTGACTTCAAATTAGAATAAGCAAAATATGTTGCATGATCTTGTAGATACATGCTACAATATTAAAATGGTCTACTCAGAATTCTTATTTTCGGCCAATTGACGGAGGAGTAGGCTTTTTGGTAGCCAATTTACCTTTGTGACCCAATTGTGACTGACTACCATCCCTGTCACGCTGGTAGTGCTCACTTCGACAATATAAAGCCAACTTGTCTCTTAGTTTCTGACATTATATCATAAAAAATACATTCCCAGCTTGCCACAGACTATCCGCACATAATCATGGAACAGATTTTGCTCATGTTTTGTATACCACGAGTTATATATCATTTTGTTAAAAAGTCACGCTAAATCACGTGATGAACAGGTGTATGAACGAAGTCTATCTTACTGCAATGCATATCTAATATTCGATTCGATGTGGTCCAAATTCGAGGACACTGTCAAGTTGTCAAGATATGAGAAAAAGCTGAGCGCTGAGCGGAGGACAGAACGAAAGTGATTCAACTCATCGCGCTTGAGTACTGTGTCTTCGGACACATGTTTCATGATGTCACTCTCAATGGAAGTTCCGAACAGGCTCTTTGAAAATTGAAAGAGTCTGGAGGTTTGGGTTCGAAGCAGTATGTACATAAGTGTGATATCTGTAATCATATAACAGTCTCGAGGGCCTCGCCATCAGCCGAAGACTCCCCCGACTCTGTGAAAGATCTCTGGAGAGCAGCGATCTCCTCGTCACTCCTGAACAGTGTGCTCAGCTCGAATCTGTCATTGCACGCTATCCGGAACTCCACGGCCCGTGGAGATTTCATTTCCTTCAAGTACGATAGCACCGCGAATGCAGCCTGTCCGTCATACATAAATCAGTGGCTCAGTTCAGACGGAAGGGGTGGACACGGACCTCGTGATCAAGTTGGACGGGTTCCTTCAGCACTGTGAATAATATAGAGTCAACCTCGTCTTGCGGTGCCTTCAATATTTGCGCGACTTTAGCATGTGCTACAATAGCCATCGGCGATGAAGAGTGTTTCTGGAGATACTGAGAGTTGAACAATTCAAGTGAAACCTCTGCTGGAAGCAGTGAGGCAATGGACTCAGCAAGCATTGGTCCGACCGGCGCGGAAATTGGCTCGGGCAACGAGGAGACTGGGACTCCTGTCAGATAACAGCGTGAAGTTATAATCAATCTTACCAGTGTTCCTAAGATGTGCTATCCGCGAGTGCAAATCAGGATGTTCGGAATCCAGCAAATGGGCGCGCCTGAGCATCCTAACAGCTTGCAGGTATTTCTCTGTCGCCGAATCAGACCTTTATCCCTGGCCCCAGACTTCGACGCTCGACTTACTTCGTCGAATAGCGACATCATATACTGCAAAGCAAATGTCCATATTTTGTGGCACAAGTTCCGATAGGCCCGTCAAATATTTGTCCGCGCGTTCGAGGGGGTCCTCGGCCAAGACCAGTTTCAGGCCTTCTGGATCATCGTCTGTCAAACGGGGGGGCTCGAGGCCTCTGTCCTCCGGCTGGGTGGCTGCGGCTGCGGAAAGAATGCGACTGCGTAAAGAAGACCATGCAAAGGTTACAGAATGACGTATTGATTCACCCTTTTTGCTGTTTGCACCGTCTGCTTCGGGCTGTCCCTTACGAGCAGCTTTTTTCGCCTTATTGATAGCTTTCTTGGAGGAATTCTCTGAGGCGGTTGTTTCTAGATCTGACGATCAGCTGAGGATGATGAACCAAACACATTACCCGCCTGGAGGTTGAAGACTGGGACCGAGAGTTGCGTCATCGTACAATGCAACCCATATCTTCAGAAACATCAGGAGATTGACGATATATACACATGCCAAAAACTCACTTGAACGGTGGCAACTGCTGCATGAATAAAGCTTGGATGTGACCGCACATTATCCTCCCATTTCAACATTCTGCAAAAATATATTATCAGCCCATCAAATCAAACTCATGGCGTATGATTCTGACTCGGTGTAAACATTTAGAATCGTTTTCCGTATAGAATACTGGTGAAATTCATACTGGTCTTCACGGAACGATTCGAAGACCTGTCAAGGGTCAAGCCTCCATGGCCAGAAGAAGACACAAACTAAAGGCTCACTTTCTGTATTACATAGTACTTCTTTAAAGCAAGGTTGAGTTTGCCAGCCCGTCGGTATGAATCGCCCTGCTCGACAAGGTAATGCATTGCTTGCATTTCCTCCAGATCTATTGCTGGAGGCGCCCCTCCCTAGGTCCAGAAATGGATGAACGACAAGAAGACAACTTCACGCCATGTGGCACACTCACCCTTGTGAATTTGGAAAATATGGCGTCCGCCTCATTCACCATACCAGCTCTTAGCAAGTACTTGCCTGTCTTCGTGTTAATGAACCTGTCCTGTCCATCCAGCAGACGAGCATCATTCATGGCCCTTGCAGCACCATGTGGGTCACCTGCCCGTTTGAGTGCGCGGGCGCGTGTCATATATAGCTCTGGCAGTGTCGGAGTGTGTGCTATTGCGATATCCAATATTTCCAAAGCCTGTTTGTGGCGCCCTAGATAGGAATGATGCTGTGCGAGGAGATACAGTGCCCACAAGTAAGTTGTTGGCTCAACAGAATCGCCAGTTGAGGTCGCAAAGGTTGCACGAAGCTCTTCCACGGTATCTTCAATTATTTGACGCTTGACCAAATCCCTGTACAGCGGCTTAAGGTCAGCAAAGAGGGAGGGAATCCCTTTCGTGAGCGCATTGGTCAGGTAGGGTTTGATGAGATCCTTAAATTCCTGTCCAGTAGCCACATGAAGAGCCAGGCGGCGCGAAGCGGTAGCAAACGGGACCTCAATGTAGCCACGGAGCATTTCAAGCGCTTTCTCTCGATTTTCGTCCGTGACATTAGCTGAGAAATTATCATTACACCACATGAAAGCGTGAAAAAATAGCACTCACCAAGGTCGATGCCTTGATTAGCAAGCAGCCCTTTATAATACTCGTAGCCATCAGCATTTTGGGACAGAAGCCAGCGCCAAGCAGCATCCGCCTGTTCCGTCCAATTGGTCTTTTTCTCATCATCTGCGTCGCTTTCCTTCAGCTTCGCCAATAAGCGAGCTGTAAAGAATGAGAGTGTCTCAAAAAATAAGCGATATGTAATCATACCTTTCAGCTCCGTGCTCGCCATGCGATCCAGGACAGCGCCGCCTTTGGCCCAGTCATGTGACTCGAGCATATCGACCGCGGATTGGAAGTCGCCCAGATCCTCTAGTATACGAACGTGGTACATCAACAGCTCCGAGAATTCCACATTGTGAGATCCTACGTTCTACAGACACGTTATATAGGTGAGCAGATAGAATGTAAATGCACGTACCCGAAGAAACCCTTCAATATGTTCAAGAACTTGTGCCGCATCAGCAAGGTTTCCATTAAGCTGATATGCAACCGCAAGACCGACCCAGTGATGTCGGTTGTAAGGCCGCAGGCGGAGGAGGTTATGACGTGTTTCTACCAGGCCCTCAAATTGACGCGTTTGCGTTTGAAGAACAGCAGTATCTCGCAAGATATTGAAGTTGTCCTTCATTCAAACACTGAGACACGCCAGAGCAAGTAAGTAACCAATCAAACGCACCTTATCAAACTTCAGCGCCTGGATGTACGACTTGAGTGCATCCTCGTATTTGTGTTCGCTCTTTTGGATGAGCGCCCAGACGTGCCAGCAGATGTGAGAAGATAGGTCCTTGCGCATGCCCTCTTTGACGAGATTGATGCCCTCATCACGCTGACCAAGGTGCACCAGAATCAGACCCTTCATGCACATTGTTTCTGCAGCGCTGCAAATCAGCCATGAAAGGTACGAGCGTCAGTTAAGATTGACATACCGCCATGTTCAGGATACTTTTTGAGTATTTGATCGGCTGTCTTCCTGCCCTTGGGGAGTTGTCTGTTTTCATACTGACTTAAGAGATCAGCAAATAGCTTCTTGTCCTTTTGTGCTAGAATAGGTGGTGCCATTTGCTAGTGGTGTCCAAGTCGCTAAAGACGAGCCTGTAGGGTATATGAGGTTCAGGGACGAGGCTGTTGTGTTTGCCTCACGTTGACCGCGTGAGGAGTTCGGAAGGTTTGTGTACTTGTTGTATGGAGAACGTTTGACTGTAATAAACCTCATGGACTTGTGGAAGCACTTGTGTACCGTGAGATGGACTTCGGCAAGTTCGGCATGTATATTTCAAAGACACAGCTCTACGAAGAAAGACATGTACAGCTCTGAGGAGATTACTCATGATTACGGTGTGGGGATACAAAGCAGTACACGACGAGTAAGCAAGATGGATAAAACCACAGCAATGGGCATAAGTATTAAGCAAAGTAGACAATAAAGAAATCATGACTTCCTCGCGTGATTGCCCTTCTTTTTCACCTGCTTACTGATTTTCCTCTTGAGATTAAGGTCAGACTCGACGATGAGCAGTAATGAGAAGACCAACACACCTTTGCACGCGTCCCCGCCTTACGACTTGGCTTACGATTTTGCCCTCCTTTTTTTTCGTTCGCTTCCTCGTCGCTCTCTTGTCCACTAATAGACCCGTCCTCACGTTCCGAGCTCGGCTTGGTCGGTGTATCCTCCCTATCATCTTGCTCTGAATCGTCCGAGGACGGTTCATCCTCGGATTCAGACTGGTCACTGTTCCATCGAGCTGTTTTTGCACGTCTGAACCCGCCATCAGATACGTTGGATAACTGTAAGATGGAGAACTCTCACTTGGTGGTCCCATTAACCCTGTGCCGTGACGCCTTCCTTTTTGGAGGGGATTTGGAGTCTTTGGGTTCACGGGGTTCACGCCGTTTTTCCTATCACAGAAAACGATCAGGTACAGCCCACAGCCCACAGCCCTGACAGCTTACTTTGGAAGTGCCCATGGGCTTTTGTGTTTTGGAAGATTCCAAAAGCCAGGCTGATGTTTCCTCAGGAAGATAAACAGTCTTCAGGATCTGAAAAAGGCCACCAATCAGTTTTCAAGTCAACCTATGCAAAGCGCTATGACCTTCGTGGCTGCCTCCGGATTTGGTAGTGCACGGAGAATATCCGAAGGTAGTTTCACCTTTCCCGGATAGCTCTGCAAACTCCAGGAACGTGCTTGTGCACGGGCCTTGATGAGCTCTTGTGTGAGCTCACTCATAGCGTAAAGATTCTAAAAGCATAAACATCATTAAGTATTACAGATTTGACAGAAAAAAACACGGACCTCGCTATATGTATGCGACTGTCCATCACGAACAGTCTTCGCTTTCATAGCAAGGTGGTAAAGCAGGGACACATTATCAGAAGATGCTATTAAATCCAGATAAAAGTCGATGTATCTATGTAAAATGTCAGCATCTGAAGATGCCCCATGGATTTCACAGGTAAGGTAGCTTACTTGGCCATTTCTTGCAAATTTTCATGTGCAGTCGAAAAATCAGGGTGATGCGCGAGAAGATGAAGAAAGCGGATGAATATAATCTCGAACAGGTCGACTTTGGCAGCTAAGGAAAGCCAAATTTGTCAATGACACTCGAGATGCACTACCATCAGAACTCACCTGCGGATATGTTTCGTGATGCATGTGTGACATAGGAGATGGCCTTGCAACAGTATCAGACGCAGTTACGATAATATGTGAATACATAGAACATCACTAACCCGGTTCTTTACGTCCGCCTCAGGATCATGCACGGTTAAAAAGGGTATAAGATTGTATCGTGGGGGAAGTTTGCGTGCAGTAAGGAGGGGGAAAAGCTTCATTAAGAATTCCATGCGAACATTATAGCATGGATCCTACACCAAATTAACTTGTGCAAATTGATGCAGACGGCTCAAACTCACCTGTACAGTAATGGCTAGCGAGATGAAATTTGTGTTGATGGCAGTCGCGAACTTTTCTACTACAGATAAATGCAAAAGAGATATCGCAGCCTGTAACCGCATGCGCGACTTGACCTTCGGACTGTCAGCAAACAACCGTACAGTCAGTAAATTTACCCTAATAAAGACATGGAACACTGACTCATCCATTGCGTCAGCTGAATACGAGCCAGCATGATCAAGCAGTGTTGATAGCATCTTCAAGACGGGGGTGGCAACTTCAAGAGCTGTGTCTGTAGATGCATGCGCAAGACATCGATTGCGGCACACTTTGAGAGCCAATATTCGAGCGCGAAGCCTAGGTTGCACGTCATCGTCCTCCACCCAATCGGCATCTGAGTCCATCTCGTCCTATAGCATCACATATGAATAAGTCATTGTCTTTCAGGCATACAGAATGATAGCAGCACGCACGGGATCCGCTGGACTAGGTACCATGAGCAACTTTTTGACGAGAAAGGCCATCAAGACGTCACTCTTACGCTCAAACGCATCGGGCGCCAACCGAGCAAATTGGGCAAGAACGGCGGTGTGTGCAACAAGCAGATCGGGCTCTGCTGTTGACAACTTCCTCGCTATTGACTAAAAGACCTAGGATGAACGCTTAGTCAGAATCAAATCCGGCAAGCTCACCTCCACAGCTTCGGCGCACAAGTCGTCATGTTCTTTGGAGGCTACCAATATTCGGGCAGCGAACTTCGCCACGCGAGCATTTGAACCCAAAACATAACGCATTACACGTTCCAGTGTTCGTCTGTCCAACATTAAGCGCCATAACGAGCAGACAACGAAGGCACAACTCACTTATCATTGACTGCTAACGCTTCATCACTCTGTGAAACTGCTGCGAGTGCTTGCATACCTACTTCCACGAGTCGTACGTTCTTTTCGTCCGCAATCGCCTTTGTCAGTTCGCTGGTGTGAGGCTTGTACAGAGCAGGGCAGTGTTTTGAGATGTATGTCAAGAGCGTTTGCGCATGCTTCGAGTCTGCTCTCTGCACACGCTTAATCAAGGTTGGAATAGATGACTGGTTAACTATGCGAAGTGTTGCCCGTCGAAGGAACACAGTCATAGTGCCTAGAATGGATTCTGAACTCGACTCAATCCGACGAAGGAACTCATTCTTCCTGCAGGGTGAGCACGGAATCTAAATCTGAGCACAGCAGATACTTACGGATGCTTTCACAAGTCCTTTGAGATCTGTCTGGGTATCCAAGCACGTCTTAAGCAACTTATAAGACCTGTTCTCGTTTGCCTTCGCAAATGCATGCAGGTCCTCTGCTGCTTTTTGAGGATCCCCAAATTGTCCTGCAGCGAGATCAAGTATGTGGTGGCGAACATGAAGTAACAACGCTTACGAGAAATGTGTCGAATGACGTTGTTGAGTCGCTGTTTGACAGCGTCCTCATCCTCGTCGATGACACCGCCCTAATTCAAGTGGAAGATGGAGGTCAGGCACATTACAGCCAAGGCCGGAACCCACATTATGTTGTATACAACTTTGGAGATATAACTCGTACGGTGAGGGCCTGCTGCCCTTGATGCTACTTAAAAGGAGGACAGCATTGACCCCCCGATCGTCGAGGTAACCCATTGTGTTCAGCAGTCGATCGGTCCATGCAACCTCATTTACATCAACGTTCTTTGATGTCGACGCTGAGGAACCAGAAGGGAACGGGAATACAAAGTCTGCAATAACCTGCTCTGCTGCAAGCCTGCAAACAATGAAAACACGAAATACAGCGAACAAGCATAAGTTGTACCTTGCCTCCTGTGTAGAGTTGGAGATATGAAGAATCTCATTTGGAATCCAGGAGAAGTGTTTGATCGCTGCTGGATCGTTGTTCTCGCTATCGATGGAGTCAAGGGCTTGGCAACAATGAAGAAGAAAACCAATACATTTCTGGATATGCAGCGCTGTAGAGTTTGCCGAGGCTGTTGAGCGCCTCTACTCGCACTGAATTCTGAAATGTCGCTTAACTAAATCACTGGAACAAATGCGTATTACACACCTTTTTGTCCATGCCACGACCAGCGATAGAACGTAGCTGATCCTCGGAAACATAGTGCAATACAGTTTCATAGTCTAACTGCGAATACACTTTGCAAACTGCCGCACGCACTTTTTCGTCGGGATCGAGTAACTTGAGCCTCATTAGCTCTACTTGCATGTGAGCATAAATCTACGACGAGGAGGAGGGGCCTCACCATCTACAGTTTCCCGGTGATCGTGCAAATTCACCAGAAGACCCTTAGCGCTCTCCACAAGCTTCAACCGCACTGCCGCACTTTTGTCGTTCTTCCGCATCAACCACACATTCCACGTTGTAGGGTATTTCTTAACAAGCTCTGCCCCACCCTTTTCTGAAAACATTTCACCGAGTGCCTGGGTGGCAATCAGACGCACTTGCACCTCTTCCACACGAAGCTCCTCCTCGAGTTGCGGAATAACGCTGTGCAACAAAGATGGACAGGACCTGCTCAGTTGCTTCACTAGTTCATGTGCCTTCCGTATCTCCTCAAAGTTGGACTCGGAGTCTGATTCATGGGAGTGCGCGACGATGATGTCCGTGAAATATTGACAGACGTGCCGCTGGAGCTTATCCGCTGTGGAGTTACAAACTTGAACGGCAAGGCGGTATGCAGGTTGCTGAGAAAGTAAAATATCAGCAAAGGTAGGAATGAGACGGGCGGTGTGATGATTACCGCGTCGTTGGCCATGAACTGCGCCATGACAGTCTCCAATACCTCGGACGGAAGCGCTTGACACTCGTCGATGAGTGCGACGAGGATATCGGCAATAAATATTTCGATTTTCTTTGCAAGGTCTCGCCGTACAAGGCCAAAAAAGTCGCGAAATATGTCGACCATAAGCTCTTCGGCATGTGGTAGATCGCAGACGAGGACAACGCTCTTCACTGTCGATAGGGACTCAAGGAGGTGAAAGTATTCGTTGTAGTATGATGCTTCTGCGCCCCTCAAGCCTGTTGATAGTTGTCTGAAAAAGAATTGGAATATGTCCCTGAGTTCGGTATGGGTATAAGGGGCATCGGGCGCGTATAGCCTGAGTATGTCGGCTAGACAGCATGCTGCGTAGGCCTTGACGCCTCTGTCTTTGTGTAGTAAAATGGAGGTGTTTACGAGCTGGGTGCGGACGGTGGATAGTGAATTCACGTCGACGAGCTCCTGGTCAAGTTCGGCAAGCTCGGTGTGGAGAGCTTTGAGTTTCTTGAGGAGCGCGTCTGTTGCAAGGCCTTTTCCTACAATTTTTTCGTTAAAAGCAAGTCGCTTTGGTGCAGAGTTCCCTGCACGTGTCTGTGCCACCATTTGGTCGACGACGATGAGATTATCTTGTAACTTGAAAATATGACAACCAGACTCATCTCAGAGTGCGTCCTTGCTGGGACCAGTGTTCATTACGTAAGCGGATGTTCTTTGTCTTCCCTGTGTCCGGCGGTTACGCGGTTATTCCTGGACTTCAATATGTACCCTCTGGCTTACTGCGGCTACAGTACTTGATATCGGTACTACGTTGACACCAGCAGTTCGAGGCAAACGCTGATAAGGCAAAACATTCTGGATGTGTCACATGTGTTGGCTTTGCCCAACCCCATCATGCGCTATTCTTCAAGTTCCACGTGGTTCATGATGTACTTTCGAACCCACCCATGGAGGACGAATTCCCGAGCCAGATATATGGACTTGGGAAGACTAGTAAGATAAGGAGTTATGGAAATCATTTATTTTTCTCTTCAGAAAACATTGTTTAATTACAGTAATCAGACTTGCTGTTTCTCCCGGTTTTCTCGTCGCCGATCATGATGCAGTGCCAAACACCGTCGTTATCCTGTCTACGCATGACACAGCTCAGCGCTAGCAGTACTAGTGTGTCTGGTCACTGAGTACTACTCAATTCTCTCGGTTTCAATAAGGGTCACTTACCACTAATCAGATATTTCGACTTGGACTCCAAGAGGCATCTAGTAGTAGTAGTTTACTTTTTTCCTGCTCCACTATGCACAGTCACAACTAATGAAAAATACATTTTCTTCCAGCGAAGACGAAACATGGCGTGCATACGGTGCTAGCAATCTTGACTTTCGGACGCAATCACCTTACCAACAGAGGCCCTTCTGGTACGTCGTTACCTTATTGGATGGTAGAAAGAAAAGCTCTCGATACCATGAAGAATCTACAAGACGAGCAGTAATGACGATATACCGTGATATCACACCCTCAATCTCTACTCTTGAGCTGCTGATGGCTATGGCATTTTCATCTAATTGGGTTTTACATCATCATTTCATAGGTGCAGATAACGTACCTGGATCTAAGGATGGTGCATCATTCAGGTAAGGGAAGTCTCCTTAATCATTGAAAGATGAAGAAAGAGCTCACACTGCCGGTCACCAGTCATCTTCCATCTCTGCCAGATTGAACGGCGGTGTTGTACATTGAAGCTATTTATCCCGATCCAAGTGACATGAAAACGAGCTAGAAGTGGGAATATCTCTGGCGGATTACGAATGGCCTTCACATTGTATTCAACTTGCTACATCTAAGCGTTGCAGGTGTCTCATACAACTGCGCCCACCCGAACACCCTTCTGGTGGTAGGCATCAGGTGTGATCAGATGGTCCGTCTCGTCCAGTTGTGATGGTCTTCATGATGATTTTTCTGTGATCCTTCATATGCCTGGAAACCTGCTCCTGTCAACTTGATATCTATATCTTTATCCCGAGTCATCCGAGTCAGAGGAATTGCGACATCCATGTCTGTATTGTGACTATTCCCTGCATGTAGTCCTTCGTCATCGCTTTTTTGGGATACCATAAAGGAACATTTGTCAACGTTTATGTTTCCTGACACGGTTAGGCTGAGGTTGATAGCAACTCAGCCCTTCATAGCAGGTGCTGCACTGGCGGGGCTGCCTTTCGACCGTCCGATGTCTCGCACAAGTTACCATGACCGTTGTACATCCCCATCATGATCCGCCGGGCGTCATTGCACTGCCATGAAATTCAACAAGTTGCTGATCTCAGCATTATGGTTCAACGTTCAATTCAATTTGAAGGATGCCGTGTCGCAAGCAGCCTCACATGACGACTTATTCAGGGAGGTATTGCAAAACCATCATATTCAGAAACGAAACGAAACGAAAGTGCCAAGGCGAACACAGCCTAGCATACTACACTCCCCAGTCATTTGACTTCACAACGCACAATCGCCTATGGCTGCGCCCATGTCTTTTGACATAAGTCAGGATTCGACAGGTTAGCCCCGGTAAGTGTGGGAATGCACAGGAATGTATTGAATGCAGATCACCATGGAGTTAATATCGATTATTGATTGAGATTTTGACTCATCAGCGGCTGCAAATCTGACAAAATGCCGCCCACGCCCTGCCAGTGGATGGTGGTATAACTACAGCCCGAGGAAATGACAAGTTCCCCAATCCTAACATGACCTACGTCTCGAATGATCCCGTCTGGTGGCCCTACATCAAATGGTGTTATATATTGAATTATTTTATAGGTTCGTGGAAAGCAAGGAGGATGATCTCACTTGGGGACTAATCTCGTTTTCTTTGACTGTATTAGTTGCATCATCTACTGCAGTGATATACGACTGGGGTGAGCAAGATCATGATAATACTTTGCGAGGGGATTATTGATATTGATATCTATTTCAAGTATTGACATTTGCACAAGAGGCCAGTTAATGTTATTTTCCGAGTCGATGCAGCGATCTCATCGAGAATACTTGAACAGTTCAATTTGATCTGGGTGAGCAAAATCCAATTTCAGAAGCGCAGCAAGGTAATGCAGTTGGTTCGGAGCAGAGGCGACGCTGGTCTCTCATGACTGTTCTCTATGTTTGTGTAAGTATCATATGCTATATCTGTGGTTGCCAAGTCGTGCTAACTCCAACATGGGCTAGATTCGCTGCATCGGAATACTATATTCCATGTACGTTGCGATGCTAACTATATTACACTACACTGTGCTAATGAGCCATCTCACAACCAGCGTCTACATAGTCGGTATGTGTCGAGTCAAATATGTTCGTTTCTTCTGACTAGTGGCATGCAGTGAATCTCCCATTCTCGATCACAGATTTGGTGGGTACTACTTTTCACCGCTGCTATGCCCAGTCAAGTACCAATGCACTCCTACATAGGAGTGAGTGATATTTCAGCCGACTTGTTTGTTCAACATAACGACTGTAACAGCTGTAAGTTTATGAGAAGTATCAAATCACTAGTGCGGATCGCTCAGTGAGTTTTCCAGGCTATATCTTTTTTTTCATGCAAGTATGGATACCAGTCGTCGTCAATGCCATGCTAGGGGGTGAGCTCCGCTGGATCCTTCATTCATGTTTAACTGACTGAAATGCCATTCAAGTCATCATGATGACTCGGATCCGTGCCATGTATCAGGGATCCAAAAACATGTTTATCTTCCTCGGTGTAGTCTTACTGACATGCACAATCGCCACCGCGGTTATGACGGGAATAGGAAACATCAAAGCTTCAGCGGGTGAGTTTCAATTACAGATGAAAGCCTTCAGCACATGAAACTCATGCACTAATCCCAGAGGAGGTTGTCCTTTCCGGCAACCGTATGTGTCTGAGTCTCGGCATCAGTGACACACTGAATCAGGAGATCTTCATACCCACCCTTCTATGGGAGATCATTGCATTATTACTCGCTATCAGGATTTTTATCAAACATATCCGTGAACTACAACAATCAAAATCAGAATCAACCATTAGAGACTATTTTACAGCGCTGATAAGAAGTCATCTGCCATACTTCGTAGGGTGAGTCCGGTAATCTGTGAGTTATTATCTTGTTTCACTGAAGCTTCGTGTATGCTAGCTTTGTTGCTGTGACTTGCTTCAACCTTGGCACACTATCTCCCGTTTCGGTGCGACGATGTGCTACTGCATTTGACCACTTGCTGATCACCCATCATTTCCACAGGACCCAATTACCACGGGATCTGGCATTTATTATGGCATATTCCAAATCGCCCAGTTTGTGCAGATGTTTGTGCTGGGACCACGTCTTATCCTTAGCATCCGGGATTATCACGCTGAGCTGATAAAAGAATCTGAGGAAGGAACTGGCTTGACTTCAATCGCTTTTCAGGAGTGCGGACACATGTCAACCAGCGGAAGCATGTAATACGGGAGATGTGCAGGGGGCATATCTGGTAATTCCGAAGTTTAACAATTTGGACAAGTCGATGCCAAATTGCGTCAGAACTGGAGCTGATTGTCCAATGATACATGTACAGTTGTATTTCATCTTTCGCAACGGCGATGCATGCGAGTTGCAGGTTCATTTTTCGGCCAACTGCGACAAGACACCTGACGTATAAGTAGAACGTGACAGGTGCGACGGGTTCGGAATCTCCATGAGTGTAGCCTTCACATCTGGTACTTTGAAGGTGGTATTATCTTCTTATTTCTTCACAACAAGACTTTGTTGTCCGACTTGAATGCACGAATAGTCTTCACCGTCACCTACGCCACAGTCAGGACAAGGAAGTGCAGGCCTGGATGCACCCACAGGGCTTCACTAAATTGTACTATCAAATTTCGTTGCCACCTACACTAGTTCGTAAGGCGTGTCTCGTGAGAAGAGCTGAGCATTGAGATTCGCCGGCTCGGATTTCTTGATCGCGATAGGTTCGCTAGCAGACGGTGGAGCATATCTTCAAAACCTTAAGAACAGATTGCGAGGATGAAAAAGACACAGAGCAGCGTTGCCGAAGAGGTGAGGGTCAAAGTCAATGATGGATGGATTGTGGAGGATTCAGCAGGATTAATACCGGGAGCAACATTGGGTCTTGGCGCAGGGAGCTACTCGAGCTAGTACGTTGGCGAGGTGGCAGGCTGCCCAAACCTTGACGCCTCTCAGGCTGTTCTTGTGTAGTGGAATGGAAGTGTTCATGAGCTGGGTGCTTCATCTGCGGACGGACTCTGATAGCTCAAGCCTGGTCGGGTTGGGTAAGCTCGGTGTGGAGAGCTTAAAGCTTGAGGAGCGTGTCAAAGCCTTTTCTTAGGAATTCGTCATTGAAAGCGAGTCATTTGTGCAGGGTTCCTCCATACACTGAACCACCGCGACGATGATGAGATGGTGTGCTTTCAACCTGAAAACTTGAAGATCCCTAGTGTTCTTACGTAATGCCACTTAATCGGATTTCGCTGGCCAGCTTGCCTTGTTAAACTGAAGCTGATCATCAATGGCACTAGGGATCGTACTGTGATGCTCATTCACAATACATATGATGGACTGACTTACTGTTCTACATGTAATGCTAAATATATCTTTCTCTGTCTCGAGCTTCCAACGAGCACTTATTGAATTTGGACTGATCCAGTCAAATATCATGTCAAAAATGGTAGCGGTAAAAACACGATGATGGTGCCGGTTATTGCGACCTTCAAGGTTGAAGCGATTGAATCAAATGCGCTTTTTACACCTGGGATCCCTAGACTACTCCCTACCTCAACGTTAACTGGCTTTTTGTCTGGATATCCTTGCCTGATGTGACTTAGCCTATGTGCATACGGCGGCACAGACTGCACACACTGGTGGCACTGCCTTGTGTGATTCAGAAATCTGAGTTTGAAATGCACACTCCGCTTGTGATGCGCTTGTCCACCTCAACTTAGAACCTCCATCACCCACCAGTCTACTACACAACTAATTCACCATGGAAGAAGAAGTAGCTGCCCTCGTATGTTTAATCCCATCGTAGTTTTTAGCCCCGTACAAAACGCTCAATTTCTTGCGTCGTCAGGTCATCGATAATGGATCCGGAATGTGCAAGGCTGGCTGTTAGTTTCTCTTCGATCTACGTGTTTCACCATCTGATAAGCATCTTCGCAGTTGCTGGTAATTCAAGGCCGCTATTCGGGCTATGATGATACAAAACTAATCGCATCTCATTAGGTGACGATGCTCCCCGCGCCGTCTTCCCGTACGTTTAGATCGTATATCATCACCAGTGATTCAGCACTCACACAGACTTACAGCTCCATAGTTGGTCGTCCGCGTCACCAGGGTGTCATGGTCGGCATGGGCCAGAAGGACTCTTATGTTGGGTAAGCCTTGGCGATCTCATTCAAGCTTTCACTTAATTTAATCCACGCAGTGATGAGGCTCAGTCCAAACGTGGTATCTTGACCCTAAAGTACCCTATCGAGCACGGTATCGTCACGAACTGGGATGACATGGAGAAGATCTGGCATCACACATTCTATAATGAGCTTCGTGTGGCCCCGGAGGAGCACCCCGTCTTACTCACTGAGGCTCCCCTCAACCCCAAAGCTAACCGTGAAAAGATGACTCAAATCATGTTCGAGACGTTTAATGCACCAGCATTCTATGTCGCCATTCAAGCCGTCCTATCATTGTACGCGTCTGGTCGTACCACTGGTATTGTCATGGACTCTGGTGACGGTGTCACCCACACGGTTCCTATCTACGAAGGTTTTGCTCTGCCTCATGCTATCCTCCGTCTCGACCTTGCTGGTCGTGATCTTACCGACTACCTGATCAAAAACTTGATTGAACGCGGTTACTCATTCACGACGACTGCAGAGCGTGAAATCGTTCGTGACATCAAGGAGAAGTTGTGCTACGTCGCCCTCGATTTTGAGCAGGAGATGCAGACTGCCGCTCAGTCATCGGCGCTTGAGAAGAGCTACGAGCTGCCTGATGGTCAAGTCATCACCATCGGGAACGAGCGGTAAGTTGATTTTACGCTGATTACTGCGCTGTCTTAACTTATAAAATCACAAGATTCCGTGCACCTGAGGCTCTCTTCCAGCCTGCATTCCTTGGTCTCGAAGCTGCTGGTATCCATGAGACCACGTAAGAGATCATTTACAAAGAGACGCGACGTGATTTACCCTCGTCCCAGGTACAACTCGATCTTCAAGTGCGATCTTGATATTCGTCGCGACTTGTATGGAAATGTTGTGTTGTCTGGTGGTACTACGATGTTCCCTGGTATTGCCGACCGTATGCAGAAGGAGTTGACATCACTCTCGCCTTCGAGCATGAAGGTTCGTCTCAATATTTTTGTACAGTCGTAATTCTCATTCGTGGACGCTTGATAGGTCAAGATCGTCGCTCCACCTGAGCGGAAATACTCTGTCTGGATCGGTGGCTCTATCCTCGCTTCGTTGTCCACTTTCCAGAACTTGTGGTGTTCAAAGCAGGAGTACGATGAGTCAGGTCCTGGTATCGTTCATCGCAGTACGTGTCTCTCGTTCTATGACTATGCTGCTTCTCAATTACCTCCGCAACAGAGTGCTTCTAATGTAATAAATGAAGTGGCCGCGTGTACGATGTACTAGACTAACATTGCTATTGATTCCTAGTAACACTTTTCAGACATCGGCTGGAGGAGTACTGTTGGTAGATACGATACGTATTTGGAGGAAAACCCGTTTATCCTTTCTGCAGACGGTAGTCAATTTCGTAATAAAAGTGAAAGTTGAATTATGATTTGAATGACATAGTATGCTTCAGGTTGGATCTGGAAGCGCTGCAGCATAGCATCCTTGAGGCAGACATGTCTGATAAACTTCCAATAGTTTGTGTCTTGCAACAAGCCGTGGTCTGGGCCTCAGCGACCGGTGGGACTGAATCCCTTTGCATGAAGCGAAGGTGAACGGAAAGAATGCATGCATTGAAAGTGCCTAGAAGCCTGAGTATGACACGGTGGATAATGACGCATTTCATCGCTCCTTCTTGGATTCTGACAACTTTTTCTCCTCTACTTCCTTGAATGATTGCTTGTCTTCCATCAAAGAAATGACAATGTACGCAATGAGGACAATGTTGGCCGCGCATATAGCGGTGATCGCAGCATAGTTGGAATTGCCTTGAAAAGAAAAATATTGGTACACAAACTCGTGACTGCATCCTAAACGCAGTAGACGTACCAGACCAAACATATTTTTCTGTGAAGAAGTACGATGAAATTGGTAGGATGGCGAGAGTGGCAGCGAAAAAGAGGAGTTTCATGAGCGCCGCCCTTTGACATCACCAATGGGATTTCGGGATACGATAGACGAGTGAGTGATATTTTTGTTTAAGCCATCTTATGAAGACAAACCTGGTGGCTGCCTGCTCTGAGGCCTGTGCTGCTGTGACCTGAATGCTCATGCTCAATCGAATAAGGAGGTAAGTTATGAATACATGATGAATATTTTATTTGGCCATATACGCTCACATAAGCAATAGTCACGTGCATCTTTGATAGTTTACGTTTAACGCCTAGCGCCTAGTCTGACCGTGTAGATTCTTAGAACGAAGAGCCCATCTGTTTTGTTCTCTTTATTATGAGTCTGACTTAGTGCGTGGAGGAGATCAAAGTTCTTGCAAAGGTCTGGAACGTCACTCTCCTGGCCATTCCAATTTAGTTGACCTAGTTTCCTCACTGGTTCTGTGCCAGTATGTTTGATGTTTATTCTAGAGTGGACTCATACTCCCTAGTAAGCTTTTTTGATTTGTTTTTATCACTCTCATCGCTCATATAGGTCAAGTAGAAGCCAATCGACCCTCTCGCATCTTCTTGCACTTCTTCCTGTGTACGCCCTCAGTCTCCCTCAGGCTGTGCCTCTCGCACCTTTCATTTCCGCAACCTACCGGTACCTTCCTGCACCCCTTTTCCGTGTCCCAAAACTCCCTTACAGCTCATACCCTGAGGTAAGCTCTTTGTTCTTTATTTTGCATAACATTCGTAGTAGAAATATAACCTATCTGGGATTGTGCTGTCATGATCTCTTGCAACTTACCCCAAACTTCCTGCCCGGAGGCTCTTGTGACCACTCTCATACTCGTGACCTCCGATCAGCTCTCACTATATTCTTGTGGTTCATAGCCCACTGGCATGTGCATAGCACTGATTTTACAATGCATCCTTTTCATGCTTCAAATTTGTAGTGAGTACTACGTATGGTACTCTAGATGGTTATGCGTATTGAACGTGCTACTAGGAAAATTCAATAATAATATTTCGACAAAACGCAGGCTGTGGATGAGGACATCGTTTTCAATCTAATTCTGTGCTCTAAAGTCCGCTGTCAAATGTAAGTGTTTTGCAAGTCCGCATGTCAAACACACCTTCCGTAATGTTCATTTGATTCATTTCAGCGCTTTTGCTGACGAAGGTTTGTCTATTGATGGGATGTTATCTACAATCAGCTGACCATGCGAACTTTGCGAAGTGAGTGCCTTGAACGTTCTGCAACTCGGCGGAGTTGAGGTTGTGCCGTCGGTTGAATTTTTAAACGCTGGCAGGTTCAGTGTCTCGTAGCTCGTTTGATTGAACTTTGACTTTGACAGTTGATTCGCCCAAGACTCGGACTCAACGTCAAACCGAGCCCGGGACCAGTACTATAGGCTATAGGTGCAGTCGGACGTCCCCGAAATGACCATGGCCCATGGGCTATTGTTTTCGTATACGTACTTGCGACCGTTATCGTGACACAACTCCATACAGGTATAGGCCGACTGTTTTGATCCTAACGTCGTCTACCTTAGCCTGAGTAGGCAGATCATATCCCACTGCTCTGTCCTACTCGGTACTGATATTTATCTACAGACTGCACACGTCACGTTTTCAAAGGAGCACAAATAGAAGGTATGAAGAATAGCCAGCAGCAGCTACAAACCTCCCATTGGCAGCGCGTAACTTGAACTTCCCTCCAGGGTTCCGGGAATGGGTTTGTGGAGAAGCCGGTTATCTGGAAAGTCAAGGGTCATCATGTGCCCCGCTGTCTAGTAAGTCAGGGGCCATCATGTGCTACCGCCTTGTCGCATATCAGGGTCTCCAGCGGCAGGTACAGAGGCACGAAGGAGACGCTGGCTAACTCGCAAACTAAGAAATGGGGTACAGCATATGCAGTCCAAAACATATAAAAGCCTCTTTGCTGAGACTCTAACTGCAGAACTCGAGCTCTTCAGTCTACACTTCATCTCAACTAGTGCACTTTGTGTTTAACAATCTGAAACAATGTCACCCCGGCCCTTCGTCAGGAATTTGACCTTCCAGTCGTGAGTGTCTGCGATCTCACTCTGCATAACTTTTCACCTCGCCGTCATTGCACAGCAACAACCTTGGCAAGGAGGTAACGATCATGCTCGCTTGGAGTCCCAGCGTGGAGGGGCTCTACGAGGACGTCTTCCCTATAGTTTGGAAGTAAGTGCGCCTACTTCGACCGGGGACGATTTGAAACCTTACTATTTTTTCAGGGTCACTAAATTCGGGAAGGAGGGTGCGTGTTCTTATTCTTTTGCTTCCAAGTCGCCAACTTACATATGACCCCTATTTCCAGGTCCATACAGGGCTACCGCGACCTACACGTCCCAGTAAGATGATCGACGAGAACGATGGCATTGGAAGTCGCTTATGAATTGTACAGACTTGCTTTCTCCAGAGCCCAGGTCGAGGGCGGGAAGGTCATCAGCGCTGCAACCTCCGTCAATATCAATGTGAGCGACTCTGATCCACTCTGAAATTGCTAGCACCAACCTAAGCTATGATGCAGAACGGCGAGAAAACAATTCTGACAGAAGCCAATGATGTTTATCATTTCTCTGTAAGTCTGGCTTCTGTTGATATTTATTTCGACCACCGATGAATACCTGGTGCAGCCCCCTCAGGCGGGAAACCCTGGCATCCTGCAGGCCCTGAACCACACTGGGTCTATTCAAGAAATGGCAGTCGGTTTGTGATCACTATCGTCTCCTCTTTCTTTACCTGAGTTTATTGTCCACTCCCAGGCTTTGTGAACAGAGGAGACATTATGCCCACGCCCGTACTCTACTTCAAGGACGTTGGGTATGTTAACTTTCTTGTATTTCTCCTTCAGAGCGTTTACAATATACAATGCAGAGATAGCAGTCGGGTCACGGCGAAGTACACTCCGGTCCTGCGTGCCTACATCACGTCTGACTATGAAGAGACCGCAATCTTACGAGGTCAAGTCGACACTCCTGCGATCTGGTCGCAGGACCTCACTGCGCTTGCTCAGAACACGACTTGGAACCTCGCCCGCGACCCGAACACTGGACGTTACACGATCACCCATGCTTAATGGAAGAATGCGACATCGTCGGGCCTGAATATCTGTTCTATAAAGTCTGCGTCTCGATGTTTGCTCTTCTTCCATATGTCTTCATTCAAACCAATAGCCTCACTGAGTTGTTTGTCCTTTTTTTTTATTGTAAGATTGCTTGTCTGTCATGTATTTCGCAAGAGTTGAGACTCAGAATTGTACCGTTTTTAATGGGGCTTTATCTGTGTTTGAAGTCTTGCATTTCGTTATTTTTTTAAAGTTACAATGTTTACAAGGCAATCGATACTGTCTGGTCCCAAGCTGACGACCATATATCGCAACAGTTAAGCCCACATATGAATAAGAGGTTCTACAGACACTACTAAAACTCACTGTTGGTTTTATGCGGGTTGAAACCGTGACCTTGTGGTTTGAAGGCCAGCGATCGCTGGGTGTAAGGTTCGGAGGCATGGCCGCTGAGTCCACCCCCCAAGCTGAGCATGTTGACCTATCGAAATAATCGAATATCAAATGGAGCATTAATAATGTCAATGCATCGTTTAGCACCTTCGTCTATCATCTCTTCGTCGCTATCAGGCTCATTTTCGCCAAACTTCCTTTCGCCTCTCGAGCCTCAAACTGATTGGTCTTCTTTTTCATTCTTCTGCGAGCTTCCCGATGGTTCGCACCTATGTTATTCCTTGTATTCAGCGACTCTGACTGTAATAAAATGAGACCGAGTCCCCCGAGCACGAAGCTGGGGGACTCCGCTTGCCCTAAACATGAAACCTCCCACCTAAGCGTAGATTGATTCACCACCTGATAGTGGTTGGTCACAATGCATACAGCCTCATGTGGGATTTAGAGATCGTAGTTATTGAACAATGAGAGGAGTTGTAACGCAAGGTCCTCCTTCGTCTGGAATTTTGTGCTGCCAAGATAATTACTAGCAGTTCTAGGTTAGACAAGTCGTTGCTCACCACTAACGCTCAAGTTCATTGCCACCATTGTATATTCGGGACCATAACAACTCGATCATGGGAAAAATTCCAGACAAGGTAGTGTCACCTGTTGTAACATCTAGGCGGTGTCGACCCCATGGATAGTTCCGCGTTACAGGAATGAGGCAGAAAAACCTGTTCTATCATCGCTAATTATATAGCATGACTGGCACCAGACTACTGGGAGACGCGTGAGGTCATCGTGACACGGCTATATTGGGTACCATTGACTTTCGGAATTCTCCTGAACCTTAATTGTATGAACTGCATAGTACCGGCGATTGCCGTACACGGAAATCTACGCTATACTATCATCGACCTCAAGCCCCAGACATCGCCGACGCCGACAACCATGGTCAACATCCCCAAGTGCGTTGTTAGTCCCATTCGCTAATTTTGGGATCACTGACGAATTGCTGCTAAAAAGGACTCGCCGGACTTGTGAGTACCTGTTCTTGTCATGAATTCGGAAAAGTTAATGGTTGTGTATAGACTGCAAGGGCAAGACGTGCAAGAAGCACACGTATGTTCCTTGTTTGAGCTTATGGGATCAGGACCGCTGAGAACGCTATGCAGGCCCCACAAAGTGACACAGTACAAAAAGGGCAAAGATTCGCTGTTCGCCCAAGGAAAGCGTCGTTACGACCGTAAGCAATCAGGGTACGGTGGTCAGACAAAACCCGTCTTCCACAAGAAGGTACGTTTTGTGGTGCAGGAGCATGTAATCCTGCTTATTGGGTTTGGGGATGTAGGCCAAGACGACGAAGAAGGTCGTGTTGCGGTTGGAGTGCACGGTGTGCAAGTACAAGATGCAGCTTTCGTTGAAGCGTTGCAAACAGTACGTCTCTATTATATTCACCTCATGTACAGACCTGAATTGTCTCCTAAAGCTTCGAACTTGGTGGTGAGAAAAAGACAAAGGGTGCTGCGCTCCAATTCGTACGTCGCTCTACTTCTCATTAGATTCTTGGAGCTGATAGTAACTGTAGTGAGCGCCTTGGAGTCGTTTCATATTTTTGTTTTCCACTGCTATGTATCCTCAAGTACATTATGACATGACATGCATATCATCTTACGTGTGATTGGTCTCGGGTGATGTACCTTGACTAATGCGACTAGCCTATCAAGTTTTAGTGCAAGTGTTCGCCGAGTGTGAAGATATATACGACGCCCTCGCAACCACAGTTAATAGCCGCCCATTTTAAAACGTTAGTAGAGCACAGCTGGATGAAGCGATGAGCCAAAAAGATTAGTGCCGCACTGATTTTTTTGAAATTGCTGTGATGTGTGACGGTAAATTCCACGAACGGCCCACACTGTTTCTTGGCCAGTCATTCTTACATCGCAAACCTGGAAGTGGAAGGAATCGTTGGGGGGTACTACCCGTTAGCATAAAGAGGAGTCATCCAAAGGAGAAGGATCTCTTTCATGCACGCTTCAAACGTAGTCGAGACCTGCGATTCTGTGCGTGGTCTTATCACTGTCGTCGAGGAGGCAGCTGGCTGAACTCATTGACTGTCATTGCAGACAAACGCGTCTACTTCACAGGATGACTCCGAGTTATTATCACATACCAGCCCGCCTTCTACACCTCCAAGAGGCCGTACACGTTATCCTGACACCCTAGCTCGAGTTCCCTTGCATCGCCGTGGAACATCCAAGACATATGAGCGACTCGAAGATCTCCTTCGTGAGGCCGGGTACAAAGAAACTCGCGTCTTCACACCAGAATCCGAACGACACATAGATCATGCAACCGATAAGCACATGAGCACTGTGCGTGGTAGCGTAGGTACTGTCGTCGGTTTCCTCGCCGGCCTTGTAAGCCGTAATTCGAGTTTGGCACGGGAACCAACCTCCAACAAAGATTTACACTCTCAACCACCATCGCCGCTTGCCCACATCAGAGCTCTCCACCCATCTCCTTCCGCATCTTCCTATTCCTTTAACACATCACCAGAGAGCCTTCGCAAGCATTCTCGCTTTCATGCCACACGCAACCTACGCCCTGAAACTCATGGCCAGTCTCGCGCCCCAACTGCCTACATGCGTCACCAATCCTCATCCAACTTCTCCAAAGACGCTCCAAACGCTCATGCATACCTCCGACATATGGCATCAGCGCCTAATATCCAACCCCTAGCTAAACGCCCCTCCTCATCGAACGTCTCCCTCCGGTCACATCGCACTCCTCGCGCACAACCCCGTTCCTCCCGTCGAACCGTGCTCCTCACAGCAGACGACATCATCGAGACAGAAGATCCTCCGCCGCTCCCTCGTAACTGGATGGAATCCGTCGCTAAAGCCCTTCTCTCTGGTGTACCTGAGACTGCTTCTACGCGAAAAACGAGCTCGACGTTCTCAGAGACGACGAATAAACCCAGGGAACAGAGACAGCCACCATTGCTATGCGCACAAGTGCGGGAGCAGCGCGCGGGTACGACTGAGGGGAAGGTGAGCCAGACGAGCGTCGTGTGTAGGTCTGCGCCTGCGTCGCGTGCGGGATCGAGGGTGCGTAGAACCGGTGCTGAAGACGATGAATCGATACATAGACGTGATGAGAGACGAAGGAAGAACAAGCGAGATGAAGAATTAAGGAAAGGAAAGGGGAAGGGGAAGGGGAAGGGGAGACGCAAGGAATCAGATCTAGTTCCTTCATTGGCCCGTACGAGGGTCGAGAACGACGAATGGAGTATGAGCAGGTACCTCTCCGCCAGCCATAGACAGGAAGTACTGTGTTCTTCCGGCTCATCCTCTGAAGATGTGGACGATGACGAAGAAGACGAAGGAGAACTAGACCTAGAACGACTACTCGTCCCAGCCAGACGGCAAGCCTCCATTCGCAGTCTCCGAAAACATCTTCACCCAGCCAGTACAGCGGGCAGCGTACGAGGGCTACCTCCAACATCCACCACCGTCAGCAGTACCACCAGCACCATCAATGGTCATCTCTCGTCTTTCGCATCAGACTCACGACAACATATCTGGCTTGACGACTCCTGGGGTACAGGTAGAGGCCGCCGGTGGGTGGTAGGCGAAGACGATGACGACGAAGGGGACGGGTATGGAAACGGGAACGCGAACAGCGCATTTTCAGCATCTGAGATCGAGGGGACTGATAATCGTACACCTGCGGGGATGAAGCGCCGCCGCGGGTTGCCTGGCGCGTGGGCGCAGTGGGGCGGTTAATATCGGTGCTACGATGATAAGGGACTCCCCCTTCTTCTTTCTGGTTATAATCATTTACAGGATAGACACACGTGCGGAATGCCGGTACTTTGGATACTGGGCTCTCGTTCGCACGTGCATGCCATTTTTTCTTTTTCATCTTTGCTTTCGTTTCATGCACATTGTTATGGTATAGTACACATACATGCTTTATTGATATTGCGCCCTGGGGTATCTCAGATCTCACTGGGACGAAGGATACAAGTAATTTACTTTGTTTTAACTCGAACTTGAAGAATATGGCATATATAGATGTAATCGTCGATGGTTCTTGAGCTTTGTCTCCCGCGAGCAAACCACGTTGATTTGGATCATGGGGGCTAGACTGGTAACAAGTCGAATCAGGGGCTTTGCATGGTATCTGCAGCGTACACCTATATAAGGACATCCTCTTCGGACAAATTGTCTGAACTTTTCCACCACCTTGGGCAGTCGGCGTCCAAGCGTCAAACGTTCAACTTTAAGCTTTGTCATTTATAACGTGCGGAATCTCTACACAGGTAGTTTCTGGGTTATCAGTCTCCTCTAGACAACTGACCATCAGAATGAATGTCTGGGTCGACATCAGCTCGGGGTCACTATCATGGCAGGACATCAGTCAGGTTGCGTTCTGCTCTATGTAATATAAAGAACATACCCTGGGATGATGTTCTGTCTACTGTCATCCTTAGGGAAGTGATATCCAGCTACCAGCACTAGGTCCCCGAGTCGTGTATTGGCCATCGAATCTGATGTCTGCAACTCTGCATACAACTTCCATATATTTTTCTAGACTCGTTAAGCTCCAGTTCTCAACGAGAACTTATCATGTGCAGCCTGAGGTGTCACGTACATGGCAGCTCATGTCAGTGCACTTCCAAGTCCATCGAATACAGGCTGAGGCATGTTCGATCCCTAATCTTGCCAGCTCCACTCACGGTGCATGGAAAACACAGGTGTCGCGCTTCGGAAGCGTATAACGCAAGTTCGTGACCGACATGATGACCAGACGAACATGTAAGAACCTAGAAGGGACTGTAAGATCGAAGAGGGTGTATAAGACCACTTGTAGGATAGATAGCCAGTAGGTCAGATGGATCGTAAACGAGAGAAACGAGATGAAGAACGAGGCGCGTCTGAGAGGATAGACAATTATAAGGAAGGGCTTCTGCCATTAGCGAGTGCGAGAACGGGGCTTCGATACTGAAGTCTATTGCCTTTTTGTAGGAATATACATGGCTATTTTATACTGCGAAGGGCTAAGAGTCCTCGGGTATTTGACAGGCCGAAGATGCGAGAAACGGAGCCAGACGGAAGTGGCGTTTTGTCTAGAAAGAGGGTACGAAAATTAGAGTGAGTGACGGTATAAATGAGTAAGGTATTGACAGGATAACGAAGTTCCATGGTGGTTTTGACAGATGGCCAGACGGCTCGGTTGCGAGTAGGTACGGTGACGAGAACGAGAGTATTGACGGAGACGAGGATGGTGTTGACGCTGGTGGTTGAGGTAAGCGTTGTTGCAGCAATTTCTGGCGTCAAACGATTGGTAATCCTTACAAACATCTGTGTCTCGCTGGTGGTGTTGAAAAATCAACCATCGCGTCCACTATAGCTGAAAAGATGAAAGCAGTGTAAAGGCTTATTGGGACTTTCTTCTCGCACAAGCACTCACAAAAAGTTGCCACCATCGCATACCGGCTGGCAGGCACTGGCCAAGCGATCAAGAGGGAGAGGCTAGATGTCTCATTACGCGAAAAGTCGACCGTTGGTGCTGGCATTAATGATCAACTTCATTGGCAGGTAATCCGAACGGAGAAGTCCAGTTATGCAGTGCCGGATGTTACTTAGCGTCTGTGCCTGAGCTAGCGCAGAAACCCATCTAAACAAACTTCGGTTTTTTAAACAAGCATTGATAAATACCAAACGATATGCCAGCAACAATGCCAACCAGTACCACGCTTATGGTCGTGGGAAACACTCTCCGACCCAATCCCTAGGCGTCAACTCTCCTACTTTCCGCTGAAACGCCTCCAACGTGCAAAACTCTGGCGAACCCGGTAGATGTTTCCCCTTCTCGGCGCACATAGGAAGCACCATGTTCTTATTCTTGTAGCGCATACGGACATCTAGGTTTAGCAAAGAAGGGGATAAGGTTTACCAAGAATCGTCTCTCAGCACATTTTAATACTCACAATGTTCGTCCTGTCGTCTCCAAACTGATGAAAGAGCGCGGAGGCCCGAGAGATTGGTTTGTTCGAAAGCCGGAGTTTGTCTTCGGAAGAGCTCAAATGTTACTGATGAAGTGAATGGCGGCCACCTTGCACGCGCAAAGATGAGAATTGTTGGCATGAAGATAATTAGTAGGACCAACGCACTTGTCATCGAATACATCGAATGTACAGAGCAATGCCGCAAGCGTCGAGTCGTGCGTCGAGTGCACAAGGAGTTTTGTTGGCTCTTTTGAATCGAGTCGGGCCTTGCGTTGCATTCCTTCTGAAGCGTCTGCGAGGAGGCGGCCCATTCCTAGTCGGCGGCCATCTTCTGATTTGACTAATTATCAATATAAGGATTTTAGTAGATTTTGCGCTGAACGTAAGGAAACATCATTACAAACTAGAGGACGATCAATACTCGTACACGGTGTAGGGTAATGGACTAGGGGCTTACTGTCAAACCACTCTGCTGTTACAGCTGCTTCCTAGGGATTCATAAGTAACCGGAGAATGCGATGAAAGGGTGAATTTATCACACAATTAAACCGATAACATCGTCATCCATGAATTCTGATGGGACTCGGAAACCGTGAGCAGCTGCCGAGCGTACCTTTGAAAAAGCATTGAGTTAGCTGCGTCTGTCCTGCCCTGAAAAACATACTGTATCAAGAATCCCCGAAGCTCGAGGAGTTCCGTCAAGGCGCAATGGCTTACCGCCTATGTATTTAGAAACTTTCTTATCCAACGGTTCTAAACGCTGATTCCAAACAGCGACAGCAGCTGGAACATGTTAGACCAATCTGTGGAATATTAGATAAGAGTACGTGATTACCTTCAGCAAATTGTAATTCTAAGAGGGCCAGCCGCTTGCAGGCTAGGGTATTGCTGACGAGATTCTCGTCTATTCCATTACTAAAACCAAAGACATCAGTTTGACTTCTGTGACATGTGTGAAGACGTACCGTATGATGATAGAGGGTATCGTACCTGGAGCGCAGGTAGATGGAGGGTATAATCCGTGGACTATGTGCTGCAGAGATTCGATTGTCCGCGCGATGTTCGTAGAGCTACGTGTGTGAGTTTCATCGCGGGCCACGAAGCGATGGTGAACAGAATTACCGGAAGTAAGTCAAACGCTCATCCTCGAGCTTTGGGGGAAGAAATTTCAATCTTCGGAAAGATGCGAGTGAGACGAAAGCAAGAAGGTGCTCGGATGTTTACCTATCTACATATAGGCTTCGCAATGCCGTCCCAAAGGAATATGTGGACTGTTCTCAAACGCGTAAGCCAAGGAATCGGGTGTCGCATAGAACCCTCTCACCTTTTTGCCGATATCTGTGAGTTCCCCCAGGAGGCTATATACCGTATCGAGTTGAACGCGTGCATGACGAGTAATAATACGTACCATAATCCCTCAGCTGTCTTTCCGTGCCTATTCTCTACAACTTTCCTATACCACAATCCGTCATCTACGGTAGGACTATGCCCAGCTACGGTCTCGTGAAAGCTTTTTGCGGTGTTGCACATCTGCCAGTCTGCTGGTATGGATGCTGGAGGATCCGACATGCGTACTCTGACCGGCGTACGTTCGCCTAGAGTAGAATATGAAGTTGTCGGTGATTGACACAACTTGACGCGAACGCGAACTCGACGTACCATGCCTCACGTATACGTGCACTTGCTCTAGGTCCAGCCCTTCTGGTGCAACTGGGTAGCTTTCGACGTCAAGCGGGACCGGTCCGCCTTGCATTTGCTGCTTCATTATTGTAGGTTGTCGCACTTAGAGAAATTCGCGTTGCATTCCCACTGTACCATCGCGCCCGTGGGTCGAAAGATTCTAGAATAACTTCGGGTGGCGGTGTAGAATACTTTTCTCATCGGATCGTGGCTAGTTCCGGGTTGCCACTGGCGAACTTCCTGCCACGTGGCTGCGGGAGCCATGGGCATTACGGCTGCTCAGCGCTCAGTTCGTGAGCTCAGCCCATTACCTATTAAACTTCTACATCTGTAAAACTCTATTGAGAGCGTCGCCACGCCGAAATTCGTGAATTCAAACTTCAAGCATGGCGCAACCAACACAGGCTGAACTTCAAGCACATCTCGCAGGACAAGCCCAACTCCTCATGAGGCTCGCCACTCGCAGCTGTGCTGGACGACAACGATGATGAGCTTGATGATGATTATATGTCTGATTCCGATGCATTTCTGATGGCTCCGGCAGCCCTCGAGTATCGATCCCTCGCGGTGTCTATTACTGGTAATGTTCATGGTCGTCCACACCCCTTGAAGTGACTCCTGTAGTGCTGTTGGCGGTTGTCGAGTGCGCCAGTGGCTGGTGTTGCATGGTGCGATATGCTTGATCTCCCCCACGCATGCTGCCGGGCCGCAATAGATATACGGTGGTGGCACGAACAGAGAGTCGAGGGTAATGGGAGCACTGGGAGTACTACTTGGAGTTGGCGAGTTTGACGGCTGCGAACGTGTAAGTTAGTAAATTTGTCTGATGATCACAAACGAGATACACTTACAGCAAGGAAGCCTCCTATCTGTTTGTTCGTCTGACTTCCGCATTGCTCTCATAATAGCTACTAGCCACCGCGCAATGCTTACGCAGGGATGCAAGTAGTATACAATAATATTCACCGGAGAAACCACTGATTTAGATGCTAGTAAAAACGATAATGAATAATCTCATCCAAGCGCGACCCATCCGTATAACAGCATTCTCTGACTAATCTCCGTCGGCATTCTCAACACGCTTTCCTTGTGCAGCTCATTAATACCACACCTCTCCGAACACAGCACAAACCTCCCGAGCCCTCCCTCACGTCCGGTGAAAATACACACAGTCGGCGGTCGCTCTGCACGAAAATAGTACATCGTCGACGAGCACGTATCGATGAGCGTATAGATGTGTCCTGCATCGGGTCCACTATCCGCTTGTTTGGCATCGTCATATTGTACGGCCGAACCTCCCCGTTCTGAACCTTTTTCTGGCCTCGAGAACTTTGATCCACTCGGCGTGAAATACATTCTTGGGAAGTGCGCTTTGGCACCACCGTACAAGTGCTTCTCAACCTCTTTGATGCTGATGGCCCCTTTTACTCCAATCAACCATGGTTGTGTACTGATGATACGCCCAGATTTGCTGAAAACGAGCATCCAAGGGGACATAACAAGGAACACAAATCCGATTACGATGAGCGCGATGCCTCCTACTCGGCTGATCGTAAGAACACTTAGCCCGATGATGAGAGCTGGCAATGAGAGATACGGAAAGAAACCGATGACGTTCCGCCTGAAGGAATCTGTGGGCTCAAATGCAACCTCCGGAAAATCTTTCCATCTGATGGATGCCATCCGACACCCATCAACTACAAGAGCTCCATTCTCCGTGACACCAGCGACCTGGATCTCTGGTATAATGTCCCAAAGGTTGGCGCCGTAAATATCATCGTCAGAGTACCAACACGCCGTATTGGTGGTGGTCAAGGGCAGCATGGATACCATGCGCTCAACGATACGGTCATTGTCGTTGGCCATCGACAGCCTCACAAGAGCGTGCAAATCGTCCTCTAAGTAGTTTGGCTGAATCCGATGTTCAAAAAAGCCCATCAGTGCATACACGCGCGCAGCCGGGTACGGCCCACCGATGATAGACTTCTCGGAGTCTCCTATCATATCCAGCTTTGGAGGGGGAGCAACACCTGGTGCTAAAGCTGCCGTAGCACGCTGCCATATAGCTGATTTCAACAGCGTCAAGCGCTCCAGCCTCTCAAGCGGATCCTTCCCGCTGTACGCGTTGATGATAGCTTGTTCGACATCATATCTTGTGTAAGCCAGGTTGGCTAGCTCAAACAATGACAACGGCGTAACCGCCTCCCGATCTCGGAACTTGTAGCGAAGGTGAGGGCCCAGGAGGGCTTCGGGCATAGTCCATACCCGTTGGCCCCAGCTTCTCCAGCACTCGTTCTCCCCAGCCGTAGATTTTCCGAGCATGATCAAAGTCACATCTGCTGCACGGTAGACGTCCGCCATGCAATACAAATCACGATTCTTCTCTGATGGCATCTTTCCTACACACTCCAAGTCGAGCCAATACGCATCGTATTTCTGTCCGAGCACTGCTGCACGAACCTCCTCTATGAACTGAGCCTTTTGAAGTGCCTCGTCATCTGCGCCTTGGGTGTATGCATCAGCGGTACTGAAAGAGATGGCGATGAACTTGGTATGAATAATGGTATCGCGATCTGCACATGGGACCCACTCATTTCGGACCGGGTCACGGATAATAAGAAGTCGAGGATAAAGAGTATGTGTAGGGATATCCATCTCGCCCTCATCGATAATGCGCGAAGAATGTTCCATAGGTGAACGAGCTGCCCATAGCTGACCCCGGAAACTGCGAGCATATGGTTTGTAGTGTCCACTGTTGTACGTCTCGTTGTCCTCCCCGACGTCATCCCCCGAGTCGATGAGAAAGAAAAGCTGCATGAGCAGCCAGAGGACTGACCAGAAGAGCTTCAACGTAAACCACAACCATATCATTACCCATCTAAAAATGATCCACCCTCGTATGGGAGGGAAATTGGCCAACAGCCACATGGCGATTTTGCTTGCCTGATTGGTGTGGCTGCTGACAGCGATTTCGGACGTGCCGGAGGGAGTGACAGCTTGCACGACAAGCTTTCGACAGATCCCAGTAGTAGGGCTGACGTATCTCTGCTCTAGACCGTGGTTTTTCGGATGACCCAAGTCATCGTAGCAAGTGATGGTTTCGTCTTGCGTGACTGGAAGCTGCCAGAGTCGCATCCTGGCTGATCCTATTGAAAGTGTCAAGCGAGGAAAAGAAACCTGCAGTGTGGAATTACGGTGTACAGAGGGATACAAGGAGGGGTATGACCTGGTATTAGTTCACACAGCGACATCTGAGCATTTATATTATGCTCATGCCTGTTAGCTTCAGATGGGCCTAAGCTAAGTACGTCTGAATGTCAGGAAGATAGCTGTTCCATTAACGGATGGAAACAATTCGTGCACAGCCAAAACCATAAAATCCTGTATGCTGAAAGCTTAAAAAAGGTGCTTACGAGCGCACACGTTACGACTTGTTCTAACTCTGTTCAATACTACATCATGATCAGTCAGTTGTGCCAAGATGATCACGGAGGATTACAAAGGATTACAGTAGTGATGCTCCCTGATGGAAACTCACTAGAGGCTATGAACCCGTACTTGATCTGTGAGTAGAAAAATGGAACAGCTCAAGTGTTCCTGAACTTCACTGACCTGGGTATCCTAGACGGAGGTGGAGAACTGAACTTTGACAGAGAGATGTCATGCCTGGTGACTCAATAGATTGATCTACGATAAGAACGGCATATCAATGAGACGCGAGGCACCCACTGTCACTATTAGAAGCTCTGAGAGGGTTTCTAGGTCAGACCCCGGCGCAGCTCAGAATCTACAAGCACACCGTTTGCTTTCAGAAGTTACATCTGCTGTTGTATTTTTCTCTTCTTCTGGAAATACTGTTCGAATGTCTCAGCAACGTCATGCTCTTGGAAGTGGGGTGTACAGCTGTCCATGTGCAAATGAATCTGTGTATAGGTCAGGCAGGATTTTCTCAAGCATCAGCCCGAACCTCCACGAATCTGGGTAGTTGTTAGGGATAAGACATGCACTGGAAAAAGCACGATTGCAGAAGGAGGCGTAGAGACACAGAGATAAGCAAAGAACGCACATGGGATGGACACTAGTGCACTTGAGGATCACAATGGGGGGTGTAATAGGGTTTTCCTGATGGGCCTTACTACTTCAAGGCAGTAGGGTGAGGCAATGTATGAGATTCTGAATAGTCTTCTCGACGATGCGATGGCAACGATGCTAACCAATGAAGGCCGCCAGGCTGGCAGATGAGATGCGCAGTCACGACTTTTGAACTTCAAAATGAAATTATCTGAAGGCGCTTAGTAACCTGCTGACATACCGCGCGGGTCGGCACTTCCTCAGTGCTTTCAAAGTTTCAATCTCTAGTTTTTCGGTATTTTCCGGCGTCGGGCTTTCCCTTTCTAATACTTGAATTCATTCTGAAACATCCTCCTCAAATCTCACTGTTAGCGAAGCGCCGGATGGTGGTATACCAAGAACGAATGCCTCCACCAAGTTCCCCCTCTCACTCATTCCCATCCTCAACTTGAAGTAGTATGACCCTGGACTCGAACGATCCAATTTGGGGCCAGTCGTCAATGCAATTATTATGTACAGCTATTTCATAGGTCCCTGAAGAACCAGCCGTGCGATGACCCGTGATGGCTGGATCATCACTGCCTGCGGTTGCATAGTTTCCGCATTTGCCGTCGCTGCAATACTTGTACGATTGGAATGAGTAAGATCAAGTATGAACTTACAATATAAAAGACCGCTGACATCGTGGAATTCGAAGGAGTCGCATATACTCATTCGTTCGTCGCTGACACGAGCGCAATACCTATATCATGATACCACTGAGCACATGAATAAAGCCTGCACATATTCAAGGAAATATTTCCACGCAGTGCAGTGTTTGTCTGAGAAGTGCGCTCCACGTTCATAAATGCATGCCAGTTGTCAGTAGCAATACGTTTCTTGTTGTGATGCAAAGCTAGCGCGTCGGCGAGACTGATAGAGAGATGCGAGATGCTCCGGGTAACCCAGAGAAATTTGAATGCAATGCAAAGGCGTTGCAGCGGCATAGAGATCTGATAGTCAAATTGTGAGCGCCTGTGAATATCGCGGTGAAAACAAGCCTACGCTAGGGCCGATGATGAGAGCGACAATATGACAGCCAGGACGGCCAACTGGAAAGTGGTACAGAACCTAGTGTGAGTTCTCTAGAGTACCGCATCGGTCAAGTCAGAAAGACTTACCTGGCCTGCATTTGTGTTCCTAAATAGTCCACCTTAACTTCAAGTTATGTAACTCTTCTTGCTCCTTCTCACTCAAATACTTTCGATCCATCAGGCGTAGCCTACTACGACTTCCCACTCATATGCAATGCTCGAGTCTCGTTGCCCACCTTGCGATGTCGAGAGAGTGGACTACGCAATAAAGCCCAAGGCAGGGTTCCTGTCTCTTGCTCAAGAACTGAGGTTTTACGTTCTCAGCTTTCTTCCTTGTCGAGATATTCTTCGTTGTACATCTGTGAGTCGTAATAACCTATGATCGTGTTGATGTGATTCTCGTCCTAGATGGACTTCTATACTGATACTGCCCTTGCAGGTATGTAAGGCTCTTCGTCAGACGTACATGTCCTCCTCCGAGCTTCAGTACATCGTCGAACTCAGCGGCCAACGTTTACTCCCTGTCCCCAACACAAATAATCACATTCCTATTTCCAACCGTCTACAGACCTTGAAGAACAGGGCCCATGCATGGTTCAAGTTTGACATGCACTCTTTCAAAACAATCACCTTACAAGAAAACTTATATACTAAGATTCTGACGAAGCAGCTCGTCACTAATGGGCATCTCTACTCGTGGGATGATTATAATGACGTGGCCGCGATAATTCCAATACTACCCAAGCCCTCACAACAAACAATTGAGCACTACTGGTCTCCAGGAACATTGTGTCCGGTGCCCCACTCAATCACCCTGGATGTGTTGATGGACCCAGCACAAAACCTGATCGCTGTCGCGTATTATGTTACTCACGAGAATGATTTCGAATCATATGAGGCGGTCTATGTTGACCTCAGAACCCTTGATAGTGATGGTATTCACCCTCAAGCTGCTGGACGGACGCTACTTCTATCGGAATCGTCGGTATACGAAGACGCCACCGTCGAAACAACGCGTGCGAAGCTCAAATGTTATGGGAAGCATATCGCTTTGCAGCGTTCTTTGGTTATTACACCTGATGATAGAAGGAATCACTATACCCAGAGAACCGAGTGGCAAATTTGGGATTGGCAAAACTCGGCAATATCGAGGGTGAGGTTTGATTTGAGATGGTTCAAAGATTTAACGATTGATTTCAAATTCAGAGCGTTCTCAACGGCGATATTGTACCCTACCCATCTGAAAACCAGGTCGATTTCTGTTTCCTCGGAAATGATAGGTTACTCGTTGTCGCCAGCGATCTAGAGGTCTATTCGATCGCGGATATGTCCCAGACGCCACAATTACTGGCGTGTTTCAGATTGCCTCTCCGATTGTGGCGCATACAATGCCTCCTTCCTATTGATGATATTGAGCGGATGCAGGTGCAAGCCCAACCTCAAACAGTGAGGTACACCTCGGATCCTACGCATCAACTATTATGCCTCACCGCGTCCTATAATACTGCTACTCTGATCTTCATCATCTCCACGAGGATTTTCTTCGACCTTGACGGAGTTGTGGCAACAGTGCCAAAACCATGGGAATGTTGGGGCCCTTCAAATACTCGTATCTTCCGGCACCCATATTCAACTCAAGTCCACGTTAGTGGAAGTCGAGTTCTACAGGTTTTCGCACTCGGCACGCCAGGCACACGTCCCATGGAGTACGAAGTACATCTGATGGACTTCAGCCCGACAGCTGCGAAGAACAGACGGGGTCTTGGGCGTGTGGTCAGAGAGCCATCTGCGATAGAAATAAGTTCCTTCATGGAAAGCGCCACTGAAGAGGAAAACTTGGAAATCACAACGTCCTTGCCTTATGTCGAGGTCGTATCGGACAGAAAGTTAGGTGCTCTCGAATTACAGGGCATATGGCTCGACAAGAATAGGATTTATTTGCTCAATGCAAGTTGGGATGTTTCGACAGGTTTTATTTCATATTTTGCATGGCAGTCTAGCAGGCTTGAAGTCATGGAGGTCTAGTCTAGAGCAGAGCTCATCCATCGTCAGGTAGCATATGCATCAGTATGGAACAATGGTAGTTACTTACGGAGATGTATTGTATCCCACTTTCTTGAGCATCATAGGCATGTCATTAAACATATCCTGTGAAACTGGTGTCACGAGTGTTCTGCCCTCGAGCCTAGGTATCCGTATCTTACCTAGCCTCAATCATGGCCAGGATTCAGGAAGGATGATATGTACCGATTCGATTGCTTGACAAACAATCTTGAACAAGGCTATAGACGCCATGTTCGAGCCTTTCAACGTTAGCATCGATCCAGCTTCCAGTACCCCACAATGTCACATCCGAAAGTTGCATCTTCTGGCCTCAAGCAGACTGCACCTCGTTCCCCACACAAACACGCAACGCAGAGGGCGTATGGTTTGAACTGAAATTTAAAACTTTGAAGGACTCGGAGCCATTACGAATTTTCGCGGACCAAGGACATGGCAATCGCAACGTCAAGCACGCTTCTCGTTCATTCTTGTTGCCCTTCAGGAACTAAGACGGACATAGTGAGCGTTGAAAAAAAAGGTGCTGGAATGGATTACTGTGATTCCCTCGATACTGTTATCTACCCTGTGATAAAGCACTGCGATAATATGACCGAATACCTTCATTCCCCCGAGCTCCACCACATCGGGAGCCCCAATCCATGACCCTCCGAATGTCTCGAGAAGTAATCATAATCGATGTTAACTGTCAGGCATCAATATTCAACACTGTCAAAATACTTGGGCTACTGACCTGCTGTTGCAAGCACGAGCTATAGCCGAAAGAATAAGAAAAAATGACAACGATGAAACAACCTAGATATATTTACCGCACGCTCGTCAAGAGTGAGGTTCCTTATTACCGCAGGCTGCTGCGGCGTCTCGGATGCGTCTTGGCCCGTGGCGTCAAAAGTCACGAAATATTGTCCTATCAATCGAGATATGCCCCCCCATCACATCAGTAAGAACATCTCAGCAACGTGGCATGTCAGAACCTGTATCAGTGAAAATCTGCGGAGTCGTTGAGCTCCTGAACGACATTTTGAAATGCAGAGATAGGATACGGGCACCTACCTCTCTTCCAAAGCCGCGGAATGCCCTGTTTACAGACGCAATAGGCGCCCCACGCGCATCGAGCATGTTAAAGTGCCACGCCCAGAGCCCCTCGTCGATTTTTGCGAATTGGGAGAACGAATCTGTCGGAGGCTCAGGCTGGGGCTCGGAGGCGGTAGAAAGAATGCGCCTAGGCTGATCACTACGACACAAGTCTCGGGAGTCGGTACTGACAACAAAAACAAACGATGCGTTGCATTACCGAAGAAAGAGATGGTATCGTCTTCGCCAAAGATGCCATTCCTGCTGGACTTCTGCGAATGTATCTAGGACAGGTTCTCCTTCTGGTGTATACTCGTGAAGGTCTTTTAGGCGTTGGACGAACATGCGCGAGTTTATCCAGGCGAATGGACGACGAATCTGCGGGACTGGATGAATTTATTATGACTTGGGAAGGAGTGCTATGGATCGCACCCAAAGAATAGGTGATCCGTGGAGGTCCATGACTAAAGCACGAAACGGACGATGCGTGCGAAAGATTTGTCTGGCGAACATCGACAGGATGCCTCGTGGCTCTTCAGCAATGTAACCAAGCGGTTCACCAGCTTGATTTGCTAATCGGGAGACAAATGTTGATGATAGATTCCCAATAAGACTCGAATATCACGTACAGATAGTATATCGATTGGACTGCTCAAAACCCATGAATATGCTCAGCATTTCAAGTTTCCTATGATACATTCATGATGATTTAGCTCGACGATCATATATATGGTTCAATGAGAAAACCCACCTTGTTATTACCAACGTATTATTATTTAGTAACAGATGCTTCAAACCTTCCTCCGGGTTACTGGAGGGCGTTCTCTGGCTCGCATCCCAAAGCTGCGAATCATGCGCAGAGGACCGCGTCTCGTATGTAAATTGGGATGACGCAGAATCATATGTCACATCCTGGGCGGACGATACGGGTCCCTGGGTAGGTTTGTGTCCTGGACTCGGAGCCCTTCCAAAACCGGTCCTTCGGTTAGGAAATCGAGAGAGGGCATAACCTCGCCGAAAAGACAGTGGTGCGTGAAGGAGAGCGATACATGGGTTGGGGTTGGTGAGCGTTCTACGGCCTGTCGATGCTAGTAGTCCAATCATTCAGATACGATGGTTCACCAGCTAAATGGGTTCATAGTCTGTAAATGCTAAAGTAGTACTGACATACTTGAACGCGTCACTTACCTTGCCGCTCGCTGACTAATGACCGCGCTCAGAAGGCTCCCTTCTACCGAAGTTCGTTCGGTTTTCCACAAGTCGACCTTACCTCTCCAGCAGCAGCAGGACTCACTTACACCATATGTTGCATGGTTATCGGTGCATTCAAACGACACCTCATAGTGCTCCTACCTTTCACTGGGCTGTGTATCGACACTGTGGAATTCTTTCAGTGTCAGTGCCCAACCAAGTTCTCGATGAAGAACTGGAGAAACTTCCTTGTTTCTCGGTGACCTCCTCAGTAGCAAATAGACCTCAAATTGACAATTGCCATGGTACGAATTCTCGGGCGTAGAGTGGGGGCCGCATACAAGTCGGCCATGACTAGGACGACTCACAAGATACCCTGGACCCGAGTCAACGATTCTGATCCGGAATCCAATCCTTTTTGTCATCGTTCTTACTTCTATCACCCACCGTCGGCTTCCTTCACCGTGTGGGAGTAAAAAACCATCCGCACTCTACTCTACAGCACTGAGCTAAATTCAAATCGCATCCATTTTGGCAAGGAACGTCGAGTCGCCAGTTACGAGGCGCATTCCAACCGTGGGTCAAGACTCGGATACTCAATATTCGGTCGTTCTCAGTTTTTTTACTCCCTTTCTAGAGTAGTGTTGACAATCCTAAACGCAAACGCTGGAGCAACTCCACCATGCATGAAAGATGTCATTATACAAGTATTTCATTCAGTCGCACCTTGACGTTGACTTTTAATGAACACGCACCACTAGGACCTACGACCACGATGATAGAGTCTAGGAAACAATCAAACTCGAGAGAATGGATGTTTCGTTGTAGTGGATTCCAAGTCATCTTGGGTAGTGAGTGAACTGCTGGGTGATTTGTGCCATCATCTTGTTGGTCACCCACTACCCAAATATCAACTGTGTGACGTTTTATTCTCTCAAGGCTGAGGTTTTTTTGTTCCTCGTGAGTCCTCAGTCAGTAGCGAATTGAGCTCGGGCTGACTTGATTCTATCAAGATAGCGAGCGGGAGCTTAAAATGGATCTCGGATCATGAGTCAGACGCCTTTGACCCTCCAATGTCTTGCTTCTATCACCCGCACCGGCCTTGCGTGCGGGAGTGAGAATACCTGCACAGCACTGACCATAACGGCACACCGAGTAACAAGACGCATTCGTATGATGGAGATCAGCAGGTGTTAACACATGGGAAACCCCATTATGCGTGTGCGGCTCGCTAAGTACTCGGCGCTCAGTCTCCTGATGTGTTACAGCAGCTATGTCATTTACAGAGTCGAACGCATCGAATCGTACCGTCATGATATAAGAGTTGGGAGTCGCGCGTTGACTTGACGACACAGCGATGGGTATCATACATGCTGTCGAGCCGCGATAAGATACAGATAAAGGATAAAAGTACAAGGTATTACTTGTTGCGGGAGCTCCGTGACGATGCGGGACGTATGATGCGGATCTGCACTCATGGCTTGATCACGATCTTCACCGCTTTTCTGCTATTCATCTTGTCCAAGGCCAGTTGGTAATCCTCGAGCTTGAATACATCCGTCACCATCCCTTTCACCTTGACCTTTCCGCTATCGAGGTATGCGACTGCTCGTGGGAAGCAGTATGTTTGCGAGAAGGAGCCGATGATCTGGATAGGTGCGTCATCAGCATTATATCGAAGTTATATATAAAAACTCACAGTGATCTCATCCCCAAAGATCTTTGACGGGGGCCAATGAACGAGGGCCTTATTCTCATACACCCCATAAATCATCAATGTCCCACCCCTCCTTACATACCCAATCGACATATCGGCAATCTTTTCCACGCCGGTAGCCTCTACCACGACATCGAAGCCATATGGGTTATCGTCTTTGAGTTTCTGCCACTGCGCATCGGGGTTTTGACGGTCTAATTCGATGTATTCATCACCAGCCTCGAGTTCGCGGGCGATGTCCATCTTGATGCCTTTGTTCGCAGCAATGACGACGCGGGAGGCGCCGTTGAGCTTGAGGAGCTGTGCGAGGATGAGCCCAGTTGGACCTGCGCCGAGAAGGAGGACTTCGATGCCGACGGGGGGGTTGAGTTTGTCGAGGCCGTGAATTGCGCACGCGGCTGGTTCTAAGAGGGTTGATTCTTCGTCTGTAAGGTTCTTGATCTTGTATAGCTTCCTTTGATGGCTGAGATACGAAAATAGAATTTGGAAATGAGAATCACATAGGAAGAATAGGCTGTGCTCACTATACGATGTATTCGGCAAAGCCACCGTCGAGAGTAACGCCTCTGGCGTTGAAGTTCTCACAGAGGAGGGAATTGCCGCGTCTGCAGTAGAAGCAGTTGTCGCACTGACATTTTTACTGTAAGGATATTGTTTCGGATGTAGAGTTGGACTTACGGTCAGGCCTACATCAGCAACACATCGGTCGCCGATCTCGAAACCTGTGACATCCTTTCCCATTTCGACGACTGATCCGATAGCTTCATGACCCGGGATGAGCTGGGAGTGATGAGCTTAATAGGGAGTGACGTCACTGATGATAAGGGAGACTAACCGGGAATTTGGAGATGAATTCCCCGTCGTGGATGTGTCCGTCTGTGCCGCATACACCTGTGCAGAAGATATGAGAACGGTAGGTTCGAGGGAATGTGGTAGCTATCACTGACCACAACATGATACTAGGGTTTTTGGTGGTTAGAAAGTGAATATGGTAGGGCGGTAAGAGGTACCTTTCAAGAGAACGTCGTTGTCACCGACTTTGGGTATTGGGACTTGCTTAATCTCAAAGTCTTGTGGCTGTCGCTAGGTTAGAGGATGGATAGTGTGGTAGTGGAGGACGGGTACCTTGTTGTACCACAGAGCTCTCATAGTACCTTCAGGCATTGCGAGTAAGTGTAGTGAGGTTTAGAAGGGGAAAAATGATTTTTGTGATTAAGAGTATCCAAGCTGGCTTTTATCCCCAGAGTTCTGCTATTGGATTTGATTTAATATCGCCTTCATGTTTTTTTTTTGTAATCCTAGGTTAGGGTTAATCACCGGGTCAGATACCCCTAGGGCTCCAATTCGAGGCATAACTCACTCACACATGGAGCTCCTTTAGCTCTTGGTGGAGCTCGTCGTTATCATTTTCGGATCAGTCTCGCTCCCCCGACCTCGTTCGCACGCCACACTCCTTAGATAGACCAAGTCATGTGCGCACGACGAGTGCTAAGCCATCCCCCGGTGCCTCTCTCGGGCCGGCGCACCTCTCGCTCAACTTTGTCTGCCTGATATGCCCACCTACTCACGCAAAGTCCTGTCGTTTTGGAGTACTGACGTCATGACATATACTCATCTCAAGCGATTGTGATATGAACTCCATGAATGGTTTTGTTTACAAGTCTGCGGCGTTTGTCGCAAGTGAATCAGCTTCCGCATCAGTAGCGAAGTGCGATTGTGATACGGAGACAAATGGCTTTAATACATTTGCGTTTGTCGCCCCGTCTTTGTCTTCCCGTGCATATTGATGAAGGGATGTGAATGGGGCAGCCGAGCGCACAACCTTGCCTACTATGACCATAGTGTCTAATTTTGACCTCGTAGAACAACCTCCCCTCCACCAGTCGACATCTACATGCTGATATCCCAAATATTTATGTCATACCCGTTGTTCCTCATAGATGACATGCATGATGCAATATCGTTTTCGCCTTCCGAACATGTACTACTACGTACTGCCTAATGTCTTCTACGCTAACACAACATGCAAGCACTCGTCATAATTAGGGGACTAATAATTATTGATCACGGCTCTCCAAATTTTTGCTGACTGCATTCCTCAACTCCTCCACAGCAGTGGTGATTCGCTCTCCCTGCTCTAAATTTTGCATCTCTGGTCCCATCTCCCTCTTCAGTCTTCTGAGAACACCATCCACATCTCCAAGGAGGTCCTCCAGATCAGATTTCGAAGCATTCCGCATATACTGATTTGTGCCATCCACAAGAACAAGAAGGGGCTGGAAACAGTGTGCGCTGTAAATGTCATAGGGAGGATTGTACCACGCGCTTCTCATCACGTCCCACCACTGCTGCTCTGTAAGAGAATCCAACGATGTAACCAAGGTCTGTTCAGATGCAATTTGAAGGAGGATACCAGCAATGTAAAAGGCACGAGGAAAGTAGCGAACGCAGTACACTGGAATCATGCTAATGCACCGATCTATATGGCCATTCCTAGACAAATGAGGGTGCCAGTTGGAATTCCTCGCGAGGGCATAGAGCAGTTCGAGATAGCATATATCGCGGTTATAATTGAAAAGGCGGTCAGGACCATCATTGGAGGGTGTTGTACCTGGGTGCGGACAAACCGCGGTCATAATGGCGGAGGAGACCTTGGTAAAAACCATGTCCCGTAGCCTCGCATCATCAATGACATCGATCGAGATAGTGGCGGGGGAGAGCTTGGTCAAAATTATGTCCCGTAGCCTCGCATCATCAGCATCGATCGAGGCAATTTCTTCTCGGGCACTGTGAGCAGCGCAAAGAGCGGCATGGCGTAAATGGAGAGGCATGTGACTGTCCATGTAAGTGATGAGCCTCTCGATGAACAGATGTTGTTTAGTGGGGCTGCAGCACACTTTCATGCTACCCAGTAGAAAAAGGGTTGCATATGCCATTTCATGGTCATCGGCATCAATGTAGGCGAGGCAGTCCACCATCCAGTCGAAGTCTCCTGGTGAGTGGGATTCACCTTCCCACTCAAACTCCTGATCCCACATCTGGGCAGGGTCCTGAGAAATGCCGGCAGCAGCGAACGTGAAGTGCAGTGCCTTCCGCAGATCTGTCAACGAATTCCAGGACCTGTATTTGTCGGATGACTTTGCTCGTGAATAGATCTTCTTGCATACACCCAGGTTCCGCATAATGCGGAACGGAGGATGATATGAATGTCCAGCAAGCTCAAGGATACGATAGATGATGTCGATGAGGCTCCATGCCCTGCGTGTGACCCCTGTGCTATCTTCATAGAGCTCGCCTCCATCCCATGCCCAGAGAGCCTGTTGGAACTGCGCAAAAAGGGACTCCCTAAGTCGAGGCAGAGCATGACTGCACGATCTCTTTGTCAATCATGGCAGAAAAACTACCAAATGAATCGATGGCACCTTTTATCAATCCGAACTATGTCTTTCTTGTCGACCTGAATCCCGACCATGAGGCAGGCGAGAAGAGTGCAATTGGCTACTACTAAATTCGACGGAGAGGATGGAGAAGATAGCAAATTTGATATGACCTTTATCGCCAGGTTTTCTATGTCTCCACTCACTCGTTCAGTAACAAAGTGATAAGGAAGAAGATGTGACAACCGCTGAAGGACGGAGTCAGGGCAAGTTTCGGGCCAAGTAACAGACCACCAAGAAAAATCTGGGTTTATAGCTGTATCAAGCACCGTCTTGTCAGCTGGAAGCATACTACTCCTGTAAATCCGAACAAGCACATCCACGTCTGCTTCCCCACGGACAATAAATTCGCCAGGAGTAGGATATGCCCGAAGAAAACGCCTATAGTATAGATGAGTTAGAGCCATTGCACATGCCGAGGCCTTGTCCCCCAACGATGGTACAATTTTCCCTTGAATGTCGACGCAACTTGTAAAGCTATCATACATCAGAGGCAGTATGTCCGAGATGTCAAAATCCAGGGGCCATTCGACCTGCGGAACGAGCCTGGAGGCGGCAAGAAACGCTTCAGGATCCGTAGATGTCTCCAGTAGCCACTTGATGCTAGGAGCTTCGAGATCGCTGACAGGTGTGTCCGGAAGGTCAAGGGTAAGGATGCCATCATTTTCCTTCAAAACATCTAGATCCTGGTCGAGTGATTGTGCTTCTGCGTCTACAACCTTTGCCGAAGAGTGCGGAAGGAAAAAATGCAGCCCTTTGTGAAACATAGCAAATAACAGCTGAAAAGAGCGTCCTGCGAATGCGCCAGTAGCACGTACAGGGCCTGTGGAGTGAAATGAGCACTGGGCATCCTGTGTAAGAGTAGATAAGAACGTCACCCGCAAGTACTTCAGACATTCGGGTCCATCTTGATCTGACGGTACCAAGCAATCGTTGCAGCACACCTGACAAGAACGGTCAAAATATGAGCATATATAAGAAAATATGGCTCACCATGCGCTGACGTCGTGAGCTGCTGGAAATAACTGAAGACTCGTTTGAATGCTGGGCGTAGAACCTCTGCAACGTTGATTCAGATGAATACCAGAATCCAACAAAACGATCTTACTGTCCATGTGCAATTTTTGCAACACTATCGAGATCGGCGTCTGGAATGGACAGGCGGGAGATATCAAACACGCCATCACCGTTAGCGAATAGAACAGAAATCCGAAGGCTGTTGTGGAAATGATGACCCAGGCGATGCCGGGCTGCTTGTGCCACATATTTGCGCCGAGGGCAACCCCAAAGAGAAGGAGGGAGATCTGAAGCAGGACAGGAAAGGATTGCACGACGGCATCAAAATACCATGCGACGAGGCCTTCAAACTTCTCTTGCCTGCGCTTCCCTTGATCCTCCTGCGACCCGCGACCATATCTCTTTGTTTTGTAGTACCCGAGCCATTGCTTGCCTAATACGGCCCCGAACGCTGCTAGTAAGCTCATGGACAAGCTTGCGTATACGACCATTTGGATCCTCACAGTCGACGCAGCTGGCGACCATGTAGATGCTGGGTCTGCGGGGGCGGAGCCTGCTGCAGTGAAGTCACCAAGTCCGATCTGGACGATTTGCTTGAGAAGAGCATTCGTGGTGTCGCTGGGGTCGGGACTGAGATCAGACTCCATGGCGACAATGAAAGCCGAGCTGACGGCGGAGAAAAGACCAGACTGATCAAACATCAATCTCGGAAACGGATCAAAGATAAGCACGCTAAACCTACGAAAATCAAGACGATGTCCATGTCAGTAGTATATCGCTCGAGGAACTCGCCGTCGTGTTCCTCTGCGACTCTTTTATACATCCCCCAGAAACGAGACCGATCGTCTTTTCCACTCTTTGACGCAATCGTCGAGTTCTGGAGAACATCCAATACGTCCTTCATGACATTTGTTCTGCGTGTAGGGTGTTGTCAGCTGCGATCGCTTGGCGTATTTCTCACTTACAGTTCACTGAGACTCGGATTTGGCTGGTCTTTCTCCGCCATGACTTCTCCTCCCTGGCTGAGACAATTCATGAGATTGTTTAAACTCGCCATTAATATTGATAGGAACTTACAGTGTTGGATTGCTATCCGGTGCATCTTTGGAAGTACGTTCCTGTTCGTGAGGTTCTGATGACTGGGAAGGCCCAATGTTCGTGCTGCAGTTCTAGTGAAGAGTTGCACAAAAACATAAAGGAAGAATCACTCACGTCTCTGATGGTAGCTTCACCGTCGAAGGTCCGCTATTTGCCTGCTCCCTATCTTACTGTTATACGGGTGACAGATCCAAGTAAGCTGCAACTTACTCTGAATCCTCCGTGCGTCTTAGAGTATCCTGCTCTGTGGCAGGCTGCTCGTCGGTATAGAGGCGCTGGTCCTCAGCACCGTCAGTACTTGATGCCTTTGACATCGAGAGCTATGGGTATGTGGACTCAAAGTAAAAGCCAGTGGAATTGGGAAGAGCCGCAAGCTGGTTGGGCGCCTGCCTGAGCCACCACGAACACGTGTACGACATTGTTGACGCTGAGGGTGTCCGGCGTAAGCGTATCTTGGCGTAAGGAAGGTCTGAAATTGTGCAAGATAAGCAAAGCCAACTGCAGGTGGCCCAGGGACAGGGTTCTGTTCGAAATTCCAAGAAATTCAAGTCCAGCTTCATCTGATGGCAACTTGAAGGCAACAAGGTCAGGCTAACAGTAGAATAGCTTCGAATTGCTTGGGCGCTTGCGAGATTGCCTGTAATACTGGTGCGGACTCAGAACCAGCGAGATAACGTAGAGACTTATTACTTCCGATTGGGAACCCCAGCACCTTTCACATCCCTACAAGTTGCGCTACCCCAAACCAAGAGTGCCTGATACGTTCACCTAGTACTTGCGCAAGGTCCTGTCGTTTTTTTGTCAACATATATCCTTTGATACAACTCATTCCAAAAATAACACCCACTCATCGACTGGATTCTTTTCACCAGAAGGCGAATATCGAACCCAGCATCACGACACTGCCAATCAGCTCCACTTTCACAAACAACCTAGCCTCCCTCTGCATCCCACTGGTACACTCGTACCCTGCTCCTCCACCATATAGTAATAACTTCTTCCCCAACTTCGAGACCTCCACAGAGTCCGCACACTCGGCCATCGATGCTACGGGCGGCCCGCTACCCAGGGCAGTTGAACCTTATATTCCTGCCCCCAAAAGCGTCAACATCTGCTCCTCCCAAAACGGATTGAAAGCGTCTTTCACGCGGTACAGTTGACGAAGTCTCGGCATTTAAAACTTTGCGCGACAGTGGCTTGACTCCCTGTATTTATTTCTAGGTATACTCATTTCGGTCAAGAGGTTGAGCGTTGGTGCTCCCCTCTTGTACAACTTTTTCAAAATCTAGTTTTCTTGGCTCCATTGTTTTCGGGCATCACATCGTCGACAAATTCTCAACACGGAACAAACACCCGATAGCATTTCATATGCATGATGTTCACTGGCAGCCGGTTCATTCACACTGGCAGTACCAAGGCTAACGGTCCCTCCATATTTCTACGCATGCCGCAAGAACATCTGGAGCATATGTGGAAAAATTCTAGTCCACTCGCATGTTCCTGTCCACCTAGGTGTAAGTTCTACATGAACTTTGTTTGGTATTGATTATGGGGCCAACAGATATGCTCGTGTTGAGCGTTTTTCAGAATAGACACCGGGTAAAAACCAGATGAACGAGCCATAGGCTGCGCTAAAAAAACAATCGTGTTCGAACCTACGGGTGAGCTGGATTTGAAGAAAGTGAAGGTGAGTGCACCCTGGAGTTGTATTTAGTGCATGCTACTTACATCTTGCTCTGTCTACTAGGGTGTTGATTGACGCGATTAGGCGATCGATCTGGGGAGAACGCAGCGGATCGAGGAGAAGTGTAAGGGGAGATTGTCGCTGCTTTCTTTAAAAGTGTCGGCTGATTCGAAAGGTGTTATCTCGATGTATGGCGGGTCTGTGATGCTCTTGAAACGTGTTGTCCATGCTTGTCTGTAAGGGAGACTTATTGTTTCGCGTATGCCCTTCCAAACCGTTTGATGTATCTAATGGAATTTTATGCCCCAATGCTCCTTCGTCTTCCATTGCAGAACCAACCCTCCTGAAGGTGCCGTATCTATATGCGCAGACCTACCTATCATGCAGCAGTTGAACGCATTTTGGAAGCGATGTTAGGCTGCACATCAAAACTACTCGATAATGATATAGTGAGAGAAAGCGTGTCTCATTACCACCCCGAATACTCTGCTACTGAGCTAGGTCTGGTCCCATCGTTTTGGAGTACGGATGTCATGATGTGCAAGGACATTTGCGTACACTCAGGCCGAGTTGGTCAACGATTTGGGTCGTAATGTAGTTTTCGATCAAGATTTACAAAATATCCCAGATCATGTATCCTTCAAACTTGAATACAACTTCTCGTCCCAAAAATAAATCGAACAACACCTTCACGACTCCAACCACTCCCTCACAAACGACACAAACTCCCTCTCCATCTCACTCGTATACTCATGCACCGCCCCTTCCTCTACCACAACCCTCTTAACCCCACCCTCCCCAACTTCAAGACCCTCCACAAACTCGGCTGACGCCGCCCACGGCACAGCCTTATCCTCCTTCCCTGAAAGGACCAATATCTTCTTCCCCCAAAACGGATTGGAAGCGTCATTGGCGCGATACGCCAGCCGTGCAGGGTCATGCGATTCTATGTATGCTTTAAAGGAGGCAGGAAAGTAGGGCGGGGAGAGAGGGATGTCTGAGGATTGGGCGCGGTGGGAGATGAGTTTCATATAGTCGGGGCAGCCGATTATGGAAATTCCGAGGGTGAGCCGGGGTTCTAGAGGATTGTGGGTGTAGACAAGTAGCTAAACGAGCCGGGTACGTACCTCTACAGAGCGCAATCCACGTCGAATGTCCTCCAAGACTCCCACCGCTTATACCCCATTCCACAATCGTCCGTTCACCCGAGGGATAGAGGAAGGAAGGAAGATGGTCGATCAAGAAGGACACGTCTTGTGCTGTACCAGCTTCGAATGGGGTCAGATTTACTATGCACGTTTAGTACTGATTGTAGCTTGGACGTACTTTGGATGGTATACATGTCCATCCTGAATTCGAATGAAATCAACTTTATGCCATGTTATGAATGGACAGCAACGTACGCATGCTGATCGTTATTCTCAGCCGGATCCTTGCTCCATACGAGATTCCGCTGATGGTCTACAAGTCTCGCTCCGTGGTTCCTGTGATCCTTTCCCCCCACCTATCGTCATTTTCTTCCATACGAAAATGAAGGAAAAGTGACTCACAAAAGCAACGACGATAAGATCTTTCTTCCTCTCTCCCCCACCTGATTTATAACTCTCATTCAAAATAGCTTTAACAATATCGAGGACGTATTGAACTTGTGCGCTTCCTAAACGGCCGTGGAGGAAGAAGAGCACGTGGATGGGGTGTGTGGAGCTGGACGTTGAAGTCGGGTGGGAGTAGATATCGACGGGGAGACCACCGATTAGGAGGGTTTGTTTGGTGGGTTCCATTGTGGGTGCAAAACTAATGTAGTATCTGAAGGGGAGGAGTATATGTATAATATGCTATTGATTTGTCTAACTCATCATGTGGTGTCTCATGTACGTGGCAATGTCAGATGGTGTTCGAGTCATCGTGCATTGTGGCTTGTGATAAAGGACGTTGTTCCATTCATTGGATGATCGCTGCACAATAGTAGCATTGGCAGGCTTCCACTCATCCTGCTCCGTGACTGATTGCAAGTGCTGTAAACGTTCAATGATTCAACAAACCACGCACATCATGATAAAGCTCTCGAGAGTTGACAGTCCCAATTGATGAAAACCCACTATGACGTGGATCTCTGTTTGAAACGTCATCGATAGGAAATAGGGCAGAGTATGAAAAGCAAATTGTAGTCAAGTTCCGAGCTTCGCATCGTATCGTAGTGCGCACGCACATTGCATTGTATTTGCAATGTGTGATGGGTGGCATGACATCATATTATTCGTAGTCCAAGGCACGAACAAGTGATACGAACGAAGTGCGGGTTGGCCACTTGTGCATCCGTGGTAGTATCATTACGCCAGGCTGGTCACGAGCCTAATTTGCGCGCACTCAGGCTGAGTTGGTCAACGATTTGCATAGTAAATGTAGTTTTTGATCAAGCGACATAGATTTACAAACATATTCTGGATCATATATCAATACAACTATCGTCCAAAAAATAAATCAAACAACACCTTCACAATTCCAACCACTCCCTCACAAACAATGCAGCCTCCCTCTGCATCCCACTCGTACACTCATGCCCCGCCCCTTCCTCTACCACAGCCCTCTTAACCCCACCCTCCCCAACTTCAAGACCCTCCACAAACTTGGCCGACGCCGCCCACGGCACAAGCGTATCCTCCTTCCCTGAAAGCACCAATACCTTCTTCCCCAAAAACGGATTGGAAGCGTCATTGGCGCGATACGCCAGCCGTGCAGGGTCGTGCGATTCTATGTATGATTTAAAGGAGGTAGGAAAATAGGGCGGGGCGAGAGGGATGTCTGAGGATTGGGCACGTTGTGAGATGAGTTTCATATAGTCGGGGCAGCCGATTATGGGAATTCCGAGGGTGAGCCGGGGTTCTAGAGGATTGTGGGTTTAGACAAAGTAGCTAGATGAGCCGGGTACGTACCTCTAGAAAGCGCAATCCAAGTCGAATGTCCTCCAAGACTGATACCACCTACACCCCATTCCACAATCGTTCGTTCACCCGAGGGATAGAGGAAGCAAGAAAGGTGGTCGATTAAGAAGGATATATCTTGTGCTGTACCAGCTTCGAGCGGGGTCAGATTTACGACGCACGTTCAGTACCGATTGTAACTTGGACGTACTTTGAATGGTATACATATCCATCCTAAATTCGAACGAAATCAACTTTATGACATATTATGAATAGACAGCAACGTACGCATGCTGATCGTTATTCTTAGCCGGATCCTTGCTCCACGCGAAATTCCGCTGCTGATCTACAAGTCTCGTCCCGTGGTTCCTGTGATCCTTGCCCCCCACCCATCATTATTTTCTTTCCATACGAAGATGTAGCAAAAAGTGACTCACCAAAGCAACGACGATAAGATCTTTCTTCCTCTCTCCCCCACCTGATCCATAAGTCTTATCAAAAATAGCTTTAACAGTACCGACTACGTTTTGATCTTGTGTGCTTCCGAAGCGGCCGTGGAGGAAGAAGAGCACATGGACGGGGTGTGTGGAACTAGACGTCGAAGTCGGGTGGGAGTAGACGTCGACGAGGAGACCACCGATTAGGAGGGTTTGTTTGGTGGGTTCCATCGTGGGTGCAGGACTAGTGTGGTATCATGATGGGAAGGAGTATATATATCATATACTAATATACATGTCTAGCTCGTCATGTGGTGTCTCGCGTACGTGGCAATGTCAGATGGTGTTTGAGCCATCGTGACTTGTGATAATAGTACTAGCACTGGTCAGACATCTCATCCTGTAAACGTTCAGTGATTCAACAAACCACACACGTAATCATGATAAGGCTTTCGAGAGTCAACATTAATATTCCCCACTTGTGATCATTGCATTTCTCGCCATGAAAAAAAAGTAAAAACCACAAGAGCGTGGCATGTCGATGTCGGCAGGAAACAATGCTGCGACCGTCGGAAACATGTCGGAAACTTCAACCCTGGACCAATTTGACAAACGTTGACATAAGCACATGAAGTTGGGCGGAACTCGTTGAAGTTCAGTCATCTTCGTTTTTGTGAAGTCAAACTCGGATATTTCCTACCACACAGCCTACAACTCACGTCGAATATGAAACAAGAAGATTCAAGTACTTGGCAGTGTGTGTGAAATTGATGAAGTAGAGAGGGCACGAAGGTCTGGGCGGTGGTGGCACGTCCTGTCACCTGTACCTGCTCATATTAACTTTCTTACAACACACACAGAGCCCTGCGTATTATCTTACATATCCCAGACCAGCACATGGTATGCTTTAAGATGCCCAAGCCGCCCGCCCACCCTTGATCCTCGTCACACCATGAATTCCTTCAATAAGCAGGGATGGATCACGTACCACGGCAGCCTTTGGGCCGTATTCGACATCTGTGATGCGGACAAAAAAGTTAGTTTCAGTACTGCATTTTGCTTGAATCATGCTCAACTTTCATCCCCAACTTCATTTTCGAGACTGGGCTTCTGGCAGTGGGCAAGTTCTGCTTGTGATCTCTATGAATATGTTGAGGACATCACCAAGAAGCAAGTCATCAGCCGGGGCCTGCTGCCCGCGGTGGGCGAAACTCAGGGTGGTTATCGCGCACTTGAACAAGAAGGTCACCGTGGGCATGTTTCCGGCAGAGGTAGCGTGTTCCTAGTCTGCATAGACTTCAATACATTCATGATCATACTTGGGCTACGCCAACCCGACGTCCTATAAGTACATTGTTTACCATCAATGTCGATAGAAATCTTACTTTGTCAATAGCAGGTCACGTTTGTCGATTATTTACTGATCTCTTCTAGGTGATTAATGTTCGCACACGGTGTACGGATGACTTGAAGCTTTTAGAGGTTGTATCCCCTGCATGACACGTGTTCCATCAGCTACTGGAGACTAGTATCCACATATCCAACAATTGACCGCACAATGGGATACTATCGTTCGCATGCTACTTTGTCCGAATGGCTTGCGTTAGGTACTCTGGAACCAAGATGATGAGGTTGTTTGTGCTCTGAATGTCTCTTTCTCTACAGAGGGCGATGATGATGTTGATCACACGTTTCCGTGGTTGAATTCTCTGAATTACTGGAGACTAGGCGAGCAAATTGTCTAACTCAAAGCAAGCTCCACGCAATGTTTGGTAAGTTCCAAGTATATCTATAGGTCATGAATAAATCTAAAACGAACAACCACGAGTCAGGGATGAGTGCCCTACGCTACTACGACAGTTCTACTAAAGGGGGTGGAATTCGTCCATTCGCTTATCCAGAAAAGAGTCAGTTGCTTTGATTATACCAGAGTCGCTATGACTTACTGCTGTACGATTGCTGATGGGAGCACGTTGCCGATCTTCCCAATTGACAGCAACACTGTCGTATAGCTTCCCCCAGTCACGGCAGACATGTGTAGCACCAACCCGGTCTTGTTCAAAGTCTCGTGTTGTAAAATCTCCTGCCTCCATGGTCAGATCGGCTTGGCAAAGTATCCATTGCCTTAGATAATTAAGACAATGGTGAGTATGCTCTTGGACATTTTCACCTGCGAGAGCTGCTCGGAAGAGCCTGAGACAGTGAAGCTGATGGAACATAGCCACGAAGAAAGACCTGTTCTCTGCACCCAGAACTACGTGTCCAGTCCCTGGGGGAGAAGTAGAAAGCCATTCTATCTCGGACTCTGGAAGGTCTAGCGCAAATCGTACGCTTTCCTCTGCCACGAATCTCACTTTGCCCGCATCAGGTACTAGGGACTCGGGAAAATCGTCGCCCACGAAAGCTGAAAATATGATGTATGTAAGCTTATCGTGATATTGGACAGAAAGTATACTGACTAAAATTTTTCTGCCACCTTGATGCGCGTATTTTTGAGAGATGCTGAGTGTTCAAGTTTTCCTTTGAGAGTATTGACTTGAATATGATGCTAGTAAGCGCAATAGATACGATAGCGAGGGACATCATCATAATCAAGTAGACCGAACGTTCGAGTCGATTGTTGGGCATGGCTTGACAGAGATTCGATTACACGTACTGATACTTAAAAGGCATCGGGGGTATGCGAATAGGCTAGCATGCCAGCGGGGCTATGCAATGCACATTGATGCAGATTCTTGCCGGAGTTGACATGGACATTGTAGTCAGCCAATTAAAATTGGTTCACCACGGATCTCGGTTGCGGTGCTTGTCTTCCCAAGACCTATTATCAGATGTCTTTTTGTGCGTCTCGCCAGGCACCTCTACTTCTTGTATTTCCTGTTCGTCATCCACATAATAGCTAAATGGTTCAATGTATGCTAAGCGTTTCTCCTGATATGCACCGCATCTGCTGACTGAACTTTTTCTAGGATTGTGCCGCCGCAGCGCCAAGAAGCCTGGAGGCCTCGGCTGGTATCTCCTCAGCTCCAATGCTAGCATAAGCTTCTAAAGTATAGATTGAATATGGAAACAACGACTTTGGTTCGATACACTTACTTCCTCCTAAATCCTGACAAGTCGACTGCAGTGGTGCAAGAATTACACAGACCGCAAATGCTGAGAGGATGGTGAGAATTTTAGCGACCATGTCTCTCGAACGACAATATTGGGTGATGGGTAATGGTGGAAACAGGGGTATCTTCTACAGATTTATATCCATGCTGCGCCGTGGGTATGTTATTGGTGAGTTCCGATACATGGTGTTAACTAGTAGTGTAGTAGTACGCGCACTCGGTGATATGGCATCGGAAGACCGATCCCCTGTGATCAGCCATCAGCGCTTCAGCGCTCAGCGCTCAGCTAGTACTTCGAGCCGGTTTCTATGTAGACCATGTGGGACACTATGAAACAGGAAGGTGGTTTTTTTATCACCGCCTGGTTTCTTGCATCTCACCTTCCAAGATTGATCCTCACTTACACCTCCGAGTCTGATGTAAGTCAGTACAAGAATGAAGATAATTGTTTCTTGACTTGGTTAGAGAGCCTGATACCTAAATTAAATGTTTTTGAACTGTCTTACTCCGAGTCCATGTGCTCACAATAATATCTTTGTCGTATATCTAGCAGTTTCCGATCAATCAAACTTCTCGTGGCGTGCGAGGTACTCGAGAAGCTCCTGCCTTTATCTTTGCTATAGAGCGCCACGATCGATGATACCAACAATAAAGTTGAAATGGGCGCAAGATATCTTGCAAACAATATTCTTGTGATTCGAAATCTATGTAAATGTTTGGATATTCACGTGGCACCATATACACGAGCCCTACCATTACAGGTTCTTATCGTTCATATCACTACTGCTGCCAGAAGATGAGTCGTGATGGAAAGTTGCATGCAGAGTCGTTAGAGAGACGTCAGAGGCCGTATCTTTTGACCATGCAACCCCCGAAGCAACCCTTAAAATGATGAGCTGGGGTGTCAAGACCTAGCAGCAAATTAGAGAGCTCGTCATAGTAGTGTATTCAAACGCACCACAAAGGTTCCCCAGACTATTCCTACCGCCGTCGCACTTGGGACACCTTGGATATAGGTAGCAAGGTAGGCGATCCCCAGAATTGTGAAAGGCAGGGCAGACTCGACCAAAATTTCCATAGTGCCCGTGTAGACACCCTTCTGCTCATCGGTGAGGATAGATCGTACTCGGTGATGATAGTATAACAACCGGGAAATAATCAATACAGTCACGATGACGTTAAAGCTGACAGTTAATGCGACCCATGAAATGCCGAATTGTGCAGCAAGGCCCTGCCATATATCTGACATTGGCATGGCACTCTCAACCACCATGATGATGGCCATAGCTAGACAGATTAACAGTTGGTTTGGTGCCGGATCGATAGTGAAGCACTTACCGGCAGATCCCAAGTATATAATTGCGGGGATGACAATTACTGGCACACTTGACCCCCAAATGATGTAACAGCGATAAAGCTTTCGACATGAATACATGAACATCAGAACTCGATGATGATATATGTTGTAAACTCACCAAGAGTCCGTCCGTCATAATATTTGCGGTGCAGTCAGCCGCTGTGCCAAAAACGTTGTACCAAGCGGCTAAATTCGCAGCAAGAAATGCAGAGGGGCCGCCGGGATAGTTTTGCCTTTCTATCCACATAAGCTCGCAGACGACGATATTACTTGTGCTGGCGATCGTCAAAAGAAGCAAGAGAAGGCCTCCGAAATAAATGTAAAATTTCCTGCGCTCCACTTGCTTGCTTGAGGTCATAAGCAGGTAAGTAGAGTAGGCATATAGGAATAAATTTCCTCCTACACCCGGAGTATGAGCTGTCAACAAGAGACTATTACTGGTAGGATAGAACTTACCATAAATGGCTACAGAAATGGTATTCCCAATATACAGAGCACGCTGCGTAGCAAGTTCAGTGGACGCCATGAGGGACACGGCAAGCTTGGGACAAGTTGGTTGTAGGAATATATATATATCACCGGCAGCGCTTCAGCTGCTAGCGATAGTGATACGGCAGAACATATCTCCGAAAGAATTTTGATGATCAAGAGTCCTAAGTAGTATGAAGCAAAGGCTGTGAAGTCCGCTGTAGATATCATTGTGGCCGCGGCATTTCAGTACTCGATAAGCGGCAGCCCAGATGCGACAATATACAACCATGTAAGGTAACAAAGTCCGTATGCTCAGCGCTCAGCTCCAGCCTGGTTCTTCTTCACTTCCTCCAATACAAAATTCCAATTATTACACACATATATCCCAGGTCGCACGAAAAATTGTTGTAATGAGGTTTCCTTGCTTGCTATCAATATGTTTTCCAGCTGAGCATCACTGCGACACATGATCATCTGACGCAAGTAGTTAAGGCAGTGACGGCTCAGAGCTGCGCTGCTGTTTGCTCTAACAATATCCTCTCGTAGGATATCGAGGCAACGCAATTGGTGGAACATTGAGATCGAAAATGGGTGACCACGCTGTTCCCCCAAATAAACAAGCCCGTTACCCGGTGTTAGGCTGGCCCACTCCGCCCTCCCATCTTCAGTGTTCATCTGATAATGTACTGAATCCTCGAAGGCCATCAGGGCTGGACCAGCCTGTGCTAGGGGCAATAGCCGAGGGAAATCGTCGCCGACGAATGCTGTCATAGAAAATTAATGCATAATTTACATTTCAGTTGCAGACTCGCTCACAATAGACCTCGTTCGTTGTGTTATCAACTTGAAGGCTGCAGAAGAAAAGTATCATGCCGATCTTCATAAAAATGCAGAGAGCGATGATCCAGAGCTGGGTTCGGATGTTGTTGCTAGTATGCATCAGAGTCATTGCGTCCATACTACAAGCAACTTGAAGCAAGTCGTCAGCTTATTCCTGCGCTGTTTATATCAACAATAACGGACGTACTAGGCTTGCACTTGTTCTTGTTTTGCTCATTCTATGTAAGTACTAGTAATACACAAAATAACGCATCAGCGCTCAGCATCGATTAATCACAGGCAGTGTTTGATAGAACACTTACCCTGTATGTTTTTAATTTTTTTGGAGTGTTACGGCCGCCAGTAAGAAGCACATGATGACGTTGATCAATTGATCATGATGGGCTGATGAGCGCTAGTGTGGTTGACAACGTAGCCTGAGCATGATCAAGTTAGACAGACTACACGAGGTGGACAAATAACTTGTAGATGGATATGGGACTTACTAACGAGCAGATAAAACAAGACTGACTAAACATCCTGTGCAAACCGGCCATACGGTTCGAAGGGTTTCTCCAAGTCCGTGATGATGCTCTGACTCCGAGTCGGAAGGGCGTCTAGATAGAACGGACTTGATAAGTCCTATAATGCATCAGTAAGAGTGTGGATATATATGTTATGACTTACCCCAAGTTGACGCATTCCTGCCCTTAATGATATTTTGTTCGCACGGTTCGAGTCGGTGTTTGGTTGTATCCGTAAATACACTGGCAGCACATGGAATCTTCAAGTTATAATTGATGCATCTCTTCGGTACTGCGGAATCAGACTCAATGGTTTCATACAAACACGTCGATCATGCTTCTCGGTGCTAGTATCATAGCCGTTTCAAATTCACTACGTGTTCTTATTCGAACTGTCTTGTTCAGTTAAGTACTGTTCCAAAATCTCGAAAATAGATCCAACATCAAGCTCACTGAGTTGTCTGCGTCTAAATCTCGCTCGGTTTAGTAGTACTCATGTCGCCCAGATTTTCTAATACCACAGAAGGGTACCAAGCTCTCAGTCAGGTCGCTCATTTTGACGATGAAGGTAACCGTATAATTTGTTAACATAGTATCATTGAACCCATGCTCAAAAACTCAGATGTCAAGGATTTACCGCAGAGAACAAACCGCAACCAGATGCTGTCAGTCTGGCTCCTTGCAATCACGATTTTGTGCACTGTCTTGGACTTTTCTATGATCGTCTGGGATCGATTTCTTCGAGTCGACCTTCGCTCTGCTTCAACTTCAGACGAGCTTGAGCCACTCCCGTTCCAGAACCCGTATCTCAACCTCGAGATCCTCTACAAGGATCCTAATTTCAAGAGCTCTACCCACGATCCAATTATCAACAATGCACCAGTAATCGCTCAAGTTTCTAACAAGGAACGCCAAAAAATTCTCCCTCCGTTGCAGCGTTATAGGTCGGTGGAACAACCTGAAACCAGAGCTCCCATGTACGAGCGACAGCTAATAGTAACACACGAAGTATGCCATCGATAAATATTTTATTATATATACTGAATTTTGTCTAGCTCGAGAGCATCGCACAGTTTTGGGTGCTTGATTTTGGCATGGAGAATTGCAGTCTCTCGCTTACTGTCCCTCCAAGAAACAGTACAGAAGATTTTCTCCATACGGATCTCGGCGATTCTGTAATTCTTGATGTCTGGTCTCTACCAGCTAGACATAAGTTGGACCTATACAATCTATCGTGGTCGAAACTTCCCCGACCGAGGGTACACGTTGGTCAGATGAATGCATCACATGGGAAGACATATCGTATGCCAAGCTTTCGATGCAAGTCGCAATCATACCAGACATTTGCGGTTTCCTGCTCTAGTCCTGGTTGTCTTGTGAATGTCACGGGCAAGGATATGGAACCCTCAGGTGTGATCGTCATTATTACTATTGTCGACGATATTCTGACTAGTCCCATATGCAGGGCTATACATGTTTCAGAGTCAAACGATGTAACTAGGCGGGCAGCTGAACTGCGTAAGCAGATGCTTCGTTACAGACGATAAAGAGGATTCCAAAAAAACACACTTCGTTTAGTACTAGGTCTGACAACACTCAGAATGGTTTGGCGTATTAGTATATGACCGCGTGGAAAGTCGTGATCATGATAGAAGTACATCAGACTAATCTGATTTTAGTACGTTTACGGCGTGTCAATGCCCATGTGCCCGAGAGAGAAGTGATCATGATGGAAGTACTACTTACTAGGTCACCACGAGTACTCATATTGATTGTGAAACCTTAGAAACAAGGCTATGTCGCTGTACCGTCGCCAAAAATGCAGTTCAAGTCTCGATGACGTATTCCATATACTACTAGAGAATATTTAAATAATAACTTTCAGTATTTGAAATTATCTTTCAATTGTGCCGCGGTCGCATAACATGAACAACTTTCCGTACAAGCTGGTTGTCGTTAACCAGTTAACAGGTATCGAGCCTACTATCTATCATCACCGTTGTCGGTCACATAGCTCAAGGATGCTACAGAATCTCAGTTGGACGAGTCAGTCATGACATGTGTCAGAGGTTATGTCGACTGTAAGGTGACCTTCAAACCTTTAACGGCGTAGTCGTGATATCTTCCAATCCAGCTCCATCAGTTAATGTCATGACCGGTGGGGACAAGAGTCTCACGGGGCCATTATTCCGCGCGATGATCAGGGCCTGTCTGCTCGCCGGAAGAGTATACATCGCAATAGCCATCGATACAGGCGCCATTGCTGGATTAGCTCTCTGGTTTCCTCCAGGCAAAGTTCTTTGGCAAAAGTCAGTCGAGTTTTGCTAGTTATGCAACTTCGCTCACCATCAGAAGTGATGCGCAGAAAAATCTCGGCTTTAATCAGTTCTTGGAGTCTTTGTCGCCCAAGACAAGAGAATGGTGGATTAACACTGTAAGTACTGATTCTTACTTACTAGTATTCTTGCCGTTGATGTCTCTATCAAAGTATGGCTCTGCACTGGCCCCTTTTATAAAGACGGTGCTGTCTCCTCATGTACGTCCAATCCTGTCATCTGAATTTCTCTTTCAAAAATATTATCAGACTGTTGAGAGCTCCTGGTATCTGAATTGTATTTGCGTCGATCCGAAATATCAACGCCAAGGAATCGCCACGAACCTTATCAAAATGGTGGAACAGAAGGTGTGGTGTTCCAAACGTTCGTTATATATGCATAATTCTAATCTATTTGCAGGCAATGACGACGTCCATCCTTGCGCTCTGCACTGATACTGATACCAATGTGCGTGATCGAAGGGGTCGTCAAAAACTTGCTCATTGCACTACAGGTCGCGGTATACAAGGCGCTCCATTTTCAATACAAGGGAGAAGCGCCTCTACCAACTCCAGACGATGAATATATCAATGTGCATTGTTTCTCTAAGCCTGGCGCAAGGGTGTAGGAGTGGCGTTCAACTGTGTTGGCGGGCGTTCTTATACCTATCGACAAATGTACTTTTCAACTCTACATCGATCTTTGCTAACCATAGAAAGAAGGAAGGTTTATAACCATCAGTTTTGTTAGAGGCTGCTCAGAGGACGATTTTGAATCTGGGAAGTAAACGCTCTGGCGAGTCTTTGGTTGTAAGTTCAGCAACGAGTGTAGTATTGCATGCAAAGGACTGAGGGAAAAGGTGAACGAGGGTAGTGAATCATTCGATTCTATGTAGGATATTGGGGAAAGAAGCGAAACGAGGGTAGGTATGTGAAATTAGTACGTATGATAAGAATGTGCAGAGATGTGTCAAATATGAGTTAAAAAAAACAAGGTCGGGGTATACTCTATGTGACAATTGGGTTGTAACGATGACCATCTTCGTCTACTTGCTTGAGGGAATTGATGGAGCCTTGCATCTATCCATGACGCCCGTCATTTGGAAACTTTATAAGTCTTACCACCCATGACCAAAAATCCTATCGTCCGACAAGACGGACTACAGGGGGACTGCCTATTCCGATTCGGGGTGCCTCCGCTGTCTCCGCAACTTACTCAATAGGTAGAATAAGATGTTAGTCTCGTACCGAGACTGCATCTGCTCTGTCTGCTGCAGCTCCAGACTGTGAGCTACTCGGGCCTGTCCAACTTCGGTAGTTGGGATTATCGGTGAGGGAGAAACGGTCTGGATCTGGACGAAGCCAGGGCGAGCCTGTAATGTAATCACGTTAAAATTTCCCTGTACCCATACCAAGAACGCTTACCCATATCAAAGTAAGTCGATCCTGGTCCAAAAAACATCGGTCAAAGTCACGCGCCGGGAAACCCGTGGGGCAGACAGCAGCAGTGTAAGGATAATTCGTGGTAATGTTTACATTGCTTTGTTTGAACCACGTCCGAGCCGGCTGCTGAGGCCTGCGGATGAGCCGACCTGATGAATCGCAATCATAGACATTATTCGAATATTTCGAGTGAGCAATGGCTCTATTAAAGTCCCAGATATGTGTACATAGAAGTAACCCTCTGCGGGGAGTTCTTCCAGGCTTTGTCCAGGTTCAGGAGCATGATCCTGAGGCAGAGCATATGCCATTTTGCTGCCGAACACGCTGATCCGGTGACTTGGATGATGCGGAAAGCAGCGTGCATACTTGAATCCCCACTCCGACCAGGGGATCTCGACAGGTATCTCTGACTGAGTGGCCTTTGTTGCGAAAATGGCCATATCGACGACTAGAATCACCGACCACGCCTCCAAAACCATGATTTGTGACTCCAGAGATGTCACATAATCGGGCATAAGGTCTGGGTGAACCACTTTCCCGTGAAACGATGGGGTTGTATGAATAGTATAGAGCGGTGCCAGTGGTCCCGGAGTGAATTGAAGACTTTGTTGCACTTTCGGAAGGAGATATGCAATTCGGCGCTGAAGCGGACCGTCGAGTTCTAATGTGTACAAAGCCATACGGTATTCCGAACCGATGACAATGATCCTCTGTTCGTCAAGTAAATGGAAACTCGCCATGGCCCCACCCAATTCGTATAAGGGATACTGCTCGCGCTTAGTGACATAGTTTCAATGATAGAATGGACTTACACCCTTCGCATATCCTTTTCTCCAATCTATCACTTGTATGAAGATGTTCGACGCTGGTCCTCGTAAATTCATGTCGTACGTGTAATAGAGTACCACTACACGATCCCCACAGATCGCAGGCCGACCCACAAATTGATAATGATGGCCGCGTACCATATCATAAGGATGATTGCATTCAAAATAAATGCATGCAGATTTTGGGTGCGAACGTTGCGATGAAGCCATGCGAAATTCCATCGAAAAGACGCAACGATCTTGCCTGTTGCCGTACGACACTGAAACTGCAAGGTCCTGAAGAGGATCGATGACAAATAACCTCGGGGGGAAGAAGAATTCCGGCCAGACGAGGATCTGCTCCGGCCACGTGTGGTTTGGTTTGGTGTTTGCGTCACACCCCCGAATAAGGAGTTTATAGTTAGCGTACATCCACCAAAGCCCACGCTTCATGGATTGCAAGGCAGGAGTGTACGGGCTGACAATATCAACAGCCACTGTTTCTTCAAAAACGGGGTTCAAATGAAAGTCAGACCGCCACATGGACGCCAATCTCTTGAGTGGATACATCTTGCTGGAAACGTCGACCCAGTCCACCGTAGGAGTCTCCGTGAAGCCTTGGGCATAAAGCTCGAGTAGGCATTGGATGTCGGCGAAATTCTGGGCTACATGCCAGAAGGTTTTGCAGGCCTAGCGTAATTCAAAAGTCAGCCCATAGGGTCATAAAACCACGTGAAAGAACGGACTAATACACAACGAGAAAGGTCCTTGAAATGAAGGAGCAGAATGTGACATATTACGGTCTTCAGGAAACGACTGAACTGACTTTTCCATGTTTGACCCAGGGAGCGACAAGGTCTCGTCTACCACGGTGACGATTTTAGAAGAATCCGAGGCTTCAACGTGGAGGAAGTTCGGGTCCTCAGGAAGGAGCCAGATTGGTGCTGCCAACCTTGACTTGGGTGTCCTAAGGATGTGCTGGCGGCTGCTGGCGCACCCCATAATCCTGTGAGTGTGGCGCTCTTCCCAGAATGTTGAAATGTCGAACGTTGAGCAGAGTTAGCGCGAAGTTCTACCACCGACTCCGCGGCGTGAAATATGGGATTTTGCTTGCACAAAAGTTTTACTGAAGGTCTTAGTTGCAGGCATGTTTCTTGCGAGTCTGCGCTGCCGCGAGTTGCATATCGACCATGCTTCACGTACAAATCAAAATGTCTTGCCAGCTTGTACGGTAAAGCGGGGAAACATATTGCAACATGTCATTGTGCGATGAGTCGATGATGACTTACATTTACTGTGGGAACTTGTATGTATGTACAAACAAATTTCTGACTTTCGGCCGTGCTTAGATCTTAGTCTACTTATTCAAGCATAACGAGTCACAAGTTTTATGTAGTATATTTTTGTTCTCTCAATTACTTTCACGATTTTCTATTCTCAACCGTCCAAATGGCCTCAGATGCACTCTCCAGAGTGCTTGCGAGGTTGCAAAATTTACCTGTGATGTCTCTGCCCACAGATTATCCGCGATCGACTGGTGCTAACAAACTCATCGAAGCCGCTCATCTGGCAGATCTTTCAGAGCAGACCTCACTCAGTCTTCTGAAGCTTGCTCTTCATGCCGACAGCGAAGATGCTGGAGAGGACGAGAATAAAACCTCTGAAACTAGACCATCGGCCTTCCATCTACTCCTCTCTGCTTTTCTCGTCCTCCTACACAGGTACACTGCTGATACAGACTTCGTGATCGGCTCCTCTTCTGCTGCTGCAAGCTATCCTTTGATTCTTCGTCTTTCCGTAGAGCCATCAGATTCATTCTGGACTATCGTGCGCCGGGTTCAGCACGTCGAACGCGAGGCCGAAGCAGACCTGCTGCCCTATGAGACGATCATGCAGGCTTTACACAAGGACAAAGACGACTCTGTTGAAGCATCTCGTCCTCTTTTCCGTGTCCGTTTCTTCGATGAAACAGATCAACCACAAGATAACTTTATCCGATCCACTAGCTTAACGTCCGATCTTACCATCTTCGTCACGCGGCCCCCCACTACTACACGCGCCTCCTTAGCTCCCCACATTTCCCTTCGAATTCTCTTTAACTCCTTGCTGTTCACACCTGCCCGCATATCGTTCATCGTCGATCAGCTCTCAGTGCTTCTAAGGAAGGTGTCTAACAATCCGACTGCAGCGGTCGGCACTGTTCCTCTCTTGGCGGCTGCCCAACGCGAACGCTTGCCCAATCCAACAGCAAATTTGCATTGGTGTGACTGGAAGGGAGCTATCACAGATGTGTTTTCCTCTAATGCGCAGAAATGGCCTGATAGGCCATGTGTTATTCAAACCATACCTGCCTCGATTCATAGCGAGCCGCAGACGAGGCGAACATTCACTTACGGAGACATTCGAAGAGCCTCCAACATCCTAGCGCACCACCTCGTAGCAGGTGGTGTGAAGAGGGAAGAAGTTGTCATGATCTACGCACATCGTAGTGTCGAGCTGGTCGTAGCTGTCATGGCTGTTCTTAAAAGCGGTGCGACATTCTCAGTCATAGGTACGATCTTTTGTGTTTCGTTTAGTTCACTTGTAACTTGGGTCAGATCCTGCATATCCGCCTTCACGGCAGATAATATACCTTCGGGTAGCTCAACCTCGTGGCCTTGTTGTCCTTTCAGGTGCTGGAAAAATTGCACCTTCTGTGCGCGAATTTCTATCCACGGAACTCAAAATCCGTGTGGAGGTACCCGCGCTTGAATTTTCTTCTACTGGTCAAATACTCGGAGGCGCGAACGACGGAATCGATGTTTTGAAGCCGCAGGTCCGCCTCGCAGAAACGGATCCTAATGTCATTTTAGGTCCCGACAGCATCGGCACGCTGTCTTTCACCAGTGGAAGCACTGGGATCCCCAAGGGTGTTCGAGGACGCCATTACAGTCTCACGCACTTCTTCCCTTGGATGGGCGATCGCTTCTCGCTCACTGAAGCTTCCAAGTTCACAATGCTGAGCGGGATCGCCCATGATCCCATCCAACGTGATAGTACGTACTATATTTTCGAGCAGGTACCTATCCGTTGACGGGTTTAACGCCACAGTTTTCACGCCTCTCTTCTTGGGTGCAGAACTTCATGTACCCACAGCAGAAGACATCGGCACACCTGGCCGTCTCGCGGAATGGATGGACGACAGCAAAGTTACAGTCACGCACCTAACCCCTGCCATGGGTCAGTTACTCTCTGCACAAGCGACGCGTCAGATCCCATCCCTACGAAATGCATTCTTCGTCGGTGACGTCTTGACAAAGCGCGATTGCCTCCGCCTCCAAGCGCTCGCCACAAATGTCCAGATCATCAACATGTACGGCACAACAGAGACGCAGCGCGCTGTATCTTACTTTGCGATTCCACCCTTATCCATGGATGCGACTTTCCTCGCCACTCAGAAGGATATCATGCCAGCTGGAGAGGGCATGATTGATGTGCAACTCCTTGTCGTCAACCGCAGTGACAGAAATGTCCCTTGCGCAGTAGGAGAGGTTGGAGAGATTTATGTGCGATCTGGAGGCTTGGCAGAGGGATACCTCGATACCGAAGCTACCGCCGAGAAGTTCGTTAGCAATTGGTTCTCTAATCCTACTTCACTCTGGAGGGACACGATTTTACATCCGCTCCAGGGCCTTGCTGGGCCCGAGTCACGTCATTGGAAGGGCATCCGTGACCGGATGTACCGTTCGGGCGATCTTGGTCGGTATCTCCCTGATGGGCGCGTTGAGTGTACAGGGCGTGCAGATGACCAAGTCAAGATCCGTGGTTTCAGGATCGAGCTTGGGGAGATCGATACATTGATGAGCCAGCACCCGCTCGTGCGGGAAAACGTCACGCTCGTACGGAGAGACAAAGACGAGGAAAAGATCCTCGTCAGTTACTTCGTGCCTTTGCAGGGCTCGAAGCTGGATGGCTTTGCTAGCGAGCTCACGGAGGATGACGAGAAGGTTGATGGCAAGAGTCCAAAGTATAGACGACTCATCAAGGATATTAGAGAGCACCTCAAAAAGAAACTGCCTAGTTATAGCATACCATCATGTAGGATTCACCATTGCCTTGTTTTATCTCCTTTACTTAACTCTCCTTTACAGTGTTTGTTCCGCTGCATCGTATGCCTCTCAACCCCAATGGCAAGATAGACAAACCTGCCCTTCCCTTCCCCGATACGGCACAAGCCCACGCTGTGTACTCCGAGCCCAAAAAGGCAGTTAACGGGCGTACAGCGAGCCCCACCGAACAAACCATGCGCACTATCTGGGCCAGTATTCTCCCGAACGCGCCTACGCCTATCCCCCTCGACGAAAGCTTTTTCGATCTGGGCGGCCATTCTATCCTTGCCACACGTCTCATTTTCGAGATCCGCAAAGTCTTCGTTGTCGAAGCTCCGCTTGGCCTTATCTTCGACCAGCCGACTATCACAGGCCTCGCTTCGGCGCTAGATGCGATTCGTGACCCGAACTTTGGTATCGCTTACGAAGACGCTGCGACGCGCCCTGCGACACCTGCCAAGGCGCCTGCGAAATTGAGTTCTGCTATTCAGTATGGACAGGACTACGAGACGCTCGTTCAACGCTTGCGACTCTCGTACCCGCCGATATCTGAGGACTTCAAGTCTGGTGCTGTTACTGTGTTCTTGACGGGTTCTACTGGTTATCTCGGGGCTTTTGTGTTGCGCGATCTCCTCCAGCGCCTTGATAGGGTTCGGAAGGTCATTTGCCTCGTACGTGCGCCCAGCGTTGAACAAGGTGTGGCGCGCCTTAGAGAAGGGTCCAGTGACCGGGGCGTTTGGGATGAGCAGTGGTTCACCTCGGGTAGACTCGAAGTGGTGATTGGAGACCTTGGCCTTGATTTGTTCGGTATGGGCGATGAAGTCTGGTCACGAGTCGCTGCTGAGGCGGACGTCGTCTTGCACAATGGTGCCCTGGTGAGCTACTCTACCTTTTCGCATGCATACGGTAATATCTAATGATGTATTGCGCAGGTCCATTGGGTGTACCCATATGAAAGGCTTCGTGCACCGAACGTGATCGGTACCTTGACTGCTATAGAACTCGCCTCGACTCAAAAGCAGAAGCTGCTTGTTTTCGTTTCATCGACATCAGCGATTGACACTGAGCACTATGTGCGGTTGTCTGACTCTCTGGGACAGTCTCGGGACTCGCGGAGAGGTATTCCGGAAGATGATGACCTGGAAGGTGCAAAAGTGGGTCTTAAGTCCGGCTATGGCCAGAGCAAATGGGTGTCAGAAAAGTTGCTCTTTGAAGCTGGTAGGAGGGGCCTACGGGGCCATATCGTGCGGCCTGGCTATATTGTTGGCGATTCGCACACTGCAGGTATGGAAGCTGCTTCTGTGAGATGTTGACATATTGACTGTGAGGCCCCATAGTAACAAACACAGACGACTTTATTTGGCGCATGGTCAAGGGATGCGTCCAGCTCGGCCTTGTTCCAGATATCAACAACACTGTGAACATGGTGCCTGTAGATCATGTTGCTCGTTGCACTGCGCTCGCTGCCGTGGAGCCCCTGCCAAACGCTGCGCAAAGTGTGCTACACATTACTGCGGTGCCCCCTCCAACATTCAACAACATCCTCTCATCGTTGGCCGAGTACGGGTTCCCTACGCAGCAATGCGAGTATCTCATGTGGCGTCGCAAGCTGGAGCAGCACGTCATGGAGGTCCAAGATAACGCCCTTTTCCCCCTCCTCCACTTTGTCCTTGATGACTTACCGACGAGTACCAAAGCTCCCGAGCTTGACGCCACCAACACTATGACGTTGTTGCGCTCCCAAGGGCAGGAGTGCACATTCACGGTTTCGGATGAGCTGATGGGAAGATACCTTGCGTGGTTAGTCGGAGCGGGTTTCTTGCCGGCGCCGTCTTCATCGGCACCAAACAAGACATTGCCCCAGTTGGTTAACGGCGCCGTCATCAAAGCTGCAGGTCGGAGTGGTGCTTGAGTGGCAAGTTGGATATACAATTTATTCATGCTGTTTTTGGTGTTTTCGTGTGAAGAACAACTGTGGTATTGCCTCCTTCGAGTCGCTCTGCGATGAATGTTGTGAGATACAACATCAATAAGTCAGCATCTGGTGAGCATGTGATCGTTCGTCTGCCTATCCGTGGTCCGTGGATGGCCCTTTGGGTTAAACCTTGACCTGAGATGACTTGAAGACAATACCCAATATATTGATAGGGGGATTAATTATTAAAGCATAACTGTTCCTATACGACATCGTTACCGGCGGGCTCTACGAAAGGTGTTATGGTGGACCTTGAAGTTGCCAAGGAATACCAGAGATCTGGATGAACGACTAAAGAAGATGATTGGAAAGTGCTTGTTTCATCCCTCTTGTTCCTCTTTCTCACTTCCGAAGGACTCGGGAAGTTTAGCATCGATATTGCAATTGCAATAATTCAGGCAGTTGGATCCATGCACACGCGATGTATCGCTGTGATGGGCCATGACAAATTCGTCTACAGTAAGTTCTGGACTGGATACGGTTTGGGAGAACTCTGAGTATTTTTTGCAGTCATGTTTCCGATACGGTACGCGATAAAGTTAGTCAATCACTGCGGACTCGGACAAGAGCGAACAAGACGCTTAAAACCTTCGAGGGTAACGAAAAAGGCGTTTGCCTTTTCCTATAAAAACCATAGGTATTCGTGACCGTATGTACGATTCAGACCAGCCGACGGAGTCGGATGGACGTCTCATAGTCAATCACTGATTCATAATGATCAAATCCTGATATTCATTTCAGTGCTCTAGAGCTGTGGCACCCTTGCCACCAATCCTGATTGGCAAGCGAAACAACTGTCGAAAGTTTTGCTAGCAAAGGCTTGGCATATGGGGGACGGTGATTATCATTCCCCGCAGGGGGCTCGCGATCGTCCTCACATAACCCTACTTTCCGAGAGCCATGTCATTACAACATGTCGCCACTCGAGTACAGTGCTGTACAGTGACTCGAATCCTTGGAATGGAAATATCAAGGACATTGCGGGTCCTACATCAAGCTAAGTATTACTGCTCCCAAATTCCAATAGACAAAAATTGGACAGCATAAAAAAAGCTTTTACGCGCGAGCGTCGGTGACTATATATATAACATTGTAGTGTTGCATTTTTCACAAAGGAGGAGAGAGGACTAGGAATGCTGATATAGATATTGATACCTCTACGAAGTATGAGGGTGTTGTATTGGGGCACGTGTGAGATGTTCATTGAATAGACGTACGTGGTGAGATAAAAATGTGCAGCAGCGCTGCACCCCCAGGCCTATGGGGAGAAGATATCTTGTATGTGCCTCATAATGTGAAAGTGCTGACTTGTCACTAGTTGTGCCGATTGCAACGGAAGGAGCGCAATTACTAACCGCATTAAGCGGTCAGCGCTTAAGTTGGCTTTTGTAGGCGCTTCAAGTCACTTTAGCGTTTTCATCCGTCACTGATCCTTGACGATGGTCCGAATTTCGCATAGGACGGTGACTGTAGCTATCTGACTCAGAGGATGATCCATCCATGGACAAACCATTGCGTTGGATCGGCCTGTGGACTATACTGGATCCGATGAGGTATCGAGGAACAACATCGCCTAATAAGCTGGTCAATTTTCCATTGCATCGATTCAAATTATGCCTTTCCAATCCTCCTAGTCTTCCCTCCCATCGATCTTCAAGCATATCATCGTCACTCGCTCGAACCATAGTCATTCTTATATTTCATTTTTCATCTACGTCGTCTCTCACCCTAATTCGAATCAGCGACCGCTGTATAACTTACCCAACGATATATCTATATCCTCACATACATACCAACTAACCTTGATCTGAATTTTCTGTCTCATTTCACAGATGGGAGAGTTTGCCATCGTAGACAATCAAGCAACGGAGAAGTATCTGCGGATAGCATCGATCTCCGTTGCATTATACGAGTGAAGCTTTTTTCTGTGATCACTGGGTCGTGACTGATTTTTTTTTCAGTTATATCATTACCATCCCTGCAGAATGGCGCTTTTACCGAAGCCAATCGTCATTTTCTCGTCTCCGGTATGTACACGCACTATTCGCGTACCACCACTCGCCGACAACTGCAGTCCATCAGACTTGCCTGCATCTTATTCGTTCTCATACGGTACGTCTGTCCTCGTCCCATCATGCGACTTTTTCGCTGACTTTTATGAAGCTATGGTAGTATCATGGTCATGATAATCAGCAATTACGGAGTCTTCTCCACCAGTTTCACCCAAGAAACGTGTAAACACTACTTTATGGTTTCGCCTATTTTTAAAGGTCAGTCCTATCGATGTTCAACCACCAGAGCTCTGTTCACCTCCCTGTAGTTATACAGACTATGATATCACAGGTCATTCTAGGTGTCAGGTATATCTTGTGCATATCTAGCTGTACAGAATTTTACGTCATCTAGGACATTCAATATTGCAAGGAGGGATAGGCGGATAGGAATTGCACTGGTGGTGCTTTACTTTGTCTCGGTTTTGGTGGGTTATTGCGACATCAGTGTGACATCTCTCTTACTACCTGGTTTAGCTGGAGTGGTTCACCAATATGTTTGACCGGATACGTGAGCTTCTGACCTATATCTTGTCTAATTCATGTTGACATTAGAACCAAATAGCCGTCGTTGTTAATGTACGTCCATGTGCCTCCTAACAAGATTCACACAAACAGCGCAGTTTCTAGGGAAAGTAAGCGGTGCCAGTACCGATGTGTTGCTCAAAACCTTATGCACCGTAGCTGCACTCCAGGAAATTCTGGTAAGATACTGTCGGCATGGTTCTACTACACCATTGCGATGTCGTATGACCTTATGGTGTTAACCATCTCCACCGTGTATCTTCTACGGTACAATCCTCTCAACAGCAGGTACACCCATCTTCTTCCTGAATGACTATAGTTGCTGACCTATCGCTAGACTGGAACGGCTGGTGCGGGTGTAAGTCCCTCGATACTCTCACAGTGATGGAGAATTGCTCATCGTGCTCAGCCTGATTTATGATGGCATTGGTCATTTTGTCGTGCTGACAGGTAGGTACACTCTACTTGTGCTTCACACACGCCACTGAGTAGTATTTCATCAGGATCGAACGTATTTAACATTGTCCTTTATCATACATCCGATATTCAGACCCAGGTATGGTTTCTCTGCCATGGTCCATGGAAGCTTAGTGCGCTTATGTTGTATTCATGCTATTAGGCGGCAGGGTAAGTTTTGCAACATCCATCATGGTGTCGCTCAAGGGGCATCACCAGGGCATCAATAGGTTTCGTTGTAACATGGATTATGTGCCAACGGATCCTCATCCATCTGCGAGGTGCGCACCACTCCAGAGTTTTACTACTCTTACGCTAATGATGGCAATTTCACTCATCTGCTCCCGTCACACACAGAACTGTCAGAAGCAGAGACTCGACGTCTAGACAACGCAGCCGCCGCGCGTTCCCCACAACACGCTCGGGACGTGGTGTCCGCTATTCGTTCTCCCCTCACAGCCAAAAGCCACGGCCACGATGATGGTGAATCTGGACTTAACGAGCACACAAATGACATGGAACTCGACATTTGTACATGTGTCAAGCCTTGGAGACGATGGATCACACGGATGAGTGTGGACTTTCTAGTTCGTGGGGTGTTCCGATGGGAGGATGATACTGGGTGCGATGTGCAAGTATATAATGTACGGCATCTGCAGTGACGACATGTGACATGTAAAGTCTCCGAAGCAGGGTTTTTTGTCGAGTTGCGAAAGGCGGACTAAAGAATCCTATTTAATTTTACCTGGAGGATTACATACCCACGAAAGAAATGCATACAGAATCCGGGAATAAGGGTGCCAACCGAAACGCCGGTGAAGAGACATGATGGTCCTGCTTAGCAACGTTCATGAATGGTGCGACCGGCTTGAATGCCTTGCAGAAGGTCAATGACAGCTGACTTTGACATGCCTTGCAAGTGCCACGTGCGTGGTATTTGCGTCGCACACATTCGAATGAAGAGTTTACCCGCAGCGTTACATCCACCAAAGGTCCAAAGTCCACACTTTACGGATTGTCCGCAGAAACGCTCTTCGAAAAAAAAAAAAAAAAAGTTCGACTATTAATAAGTCAGACTGCAGCTGCCATATGGGTGTCAATCCCTCGGGATACGTGACTCATTTTGCTGGAAACGTCAGATTTATTCAGTTCATTTCGGCCCTGATCATAGGCATTGGATGCCGGCAGGGGTCCGTTTTTTTTTGCAAACCTAGCGCGGAGGAAAACAGACTACACAGTGAGGGGGGACCCTGGATGTCAACTCCGTGAAGCGCCGACAAGATCTAACCGGCATGATGATGGTTTCAGAAAGAAAATCCGAGGCTTCAACTTTTGAGTTACTCACGGGAAGACGAATGTCAGGCTAGTAGCCGCTAGTTGAGAAGTTATCACCAATCATGTGCGCAGTCAGGGTGTACTTGGGCAGGCCGACGCGCCGAACTATTCTAGGTCGCACGAATATTTGAAATCCTCTACGTGGACCTCGCTCGTTGATTCGAAGGTTTTGACGTTTTAGGGTACGTGTGGCAGGCGCAATGTGCTTACATCATTTGGTGTTCCTTGCAAGAGGACATTGAAACGTTTAACCGAATATTTCCGATCTAGGGACGACTTTTGTCTTCTGAACGTTTTTCACCTACTAGGCCCGAGCCCATAGTACGCGACTCGGAGCACTCTCGGAGCATGTCTAATCAATTTCAAAGTGTAGATGGTACAAAAGCCCCGATGCCCTTTTCCCCCCAGTCGAGCTTCCTTTCTCTGCCGTCCGGGTGTAGTAGAAGAAGCCTAATTGTATCTTTGCCAGCAGCTTGTTCAGACACAGCTCTGAGCTACCACCACCTGACACCTTCGACTGTAGCGCGCCTTTCATCTATCAAATGGATCGGAGTGTGTCTTTGGATAGTGCAACCTCCGAGAAATATTTTCGAGTCGCATCCATATCCATCGCGTTTTACGAGTAAGTATCTCTTTTGTTTGAGTTTGAGTTCCTTGATGATCACTGTTCTGAACAACATCTATCTAGTTATCTCATCACGCTTCCCGCAGAATGGCGGTTTTACCGAAGTCAATCATCAATTTTCCATCTCAGGTACATCGATATTCGACATTCACCTACCGTCATTGACAAATTTCTATCAGCCTTTCCTGCGTCTTGTTTATTCTCATACGGTATGTGTCAACATTCTGCTTTGTAGTTCGCTTTTGCTCACATTTGATACAGGTATATCAGTGTCCTGGTCATGGCACTCAGTAATTACGGATACTTTGCCACCGGATTTACACAACAAACGTGCCAATATTACTATCTCGCGACGCCTGCCTTCAAGGGTTCGTCCCATCGATGCTCACCCGCCACCGTAATATTCACCACGTTGTAGTCATACAATCTATGATATCACAGATCATCCTGGGTGTTAGGTACATCCTATTTTTTTCTGTTGGTGCACAGACCTAAACGCCCCATAGGACGTTCAATATCGCAAGGAGAGATAAGACACTAGGAATTTTACTGTTACTGCTATACTTCATCACCATTTCGGTACGTTCTTGTCACAAGTATACCGTATCTTCTCTCTTATATGTTCAAGGTGGAATGGTTCACCAACCTATATCACCGAATCCGTAAGCTCTGGCCCATATTTCGACCCTTGGTTGTATTGACCTTCAAAACCAATAGCTGTCGTTGCTCAAGTACGTCAATGTTTCTCGGAGTGAGACCTCACTAACATAGTACCTTTTCTAGGGAAAGTAAGTGGTTCCTTTAGCACTAGTGTGGACTGTCCAGATTCTCACGAACCATAGCTGCACCCCGGTAAATTCTGGCAAGCTATTGTCTGCCTGGATCTACTACCTCGCCGCAATGTTATATGACCTGATAATGTTGACGATTTCCACCATACATCTTCTACGTTATGATCCGCTCAGCAACAGGTGCGCCTTTTCTCTTCTTTGTCTTTAGGTTTGCTAATTCATTACCGTCGTTAGAGTGGGTCGATTGGTACGAGTGTAAGCCCATCGCTACTGGTACAGTTGATGCGCGTCGCTCATCATTAGTAGCCTGCTATATGACGGTATTGGATATTTTATCGTGCTGTCAGGCAAGTCTGCTCTGCCTGTAACAATCACCCTCCTAAAATGTCTTTAGCGACGAACCTATTAAACCTCATTCTTTATCACACGAGCAATGCCGAGACCCAGGTACGTAGGCTTTTTCCGATTTGCTATGGAAGTTCATCATGTCGTCTCGCACCTATAATCAGGCGTCGGGGTAAGTTTAGCATCTTCTGGCGTCAAGGAAATTCAGATCGATCAGAATGCTTCATTAGGGCATCAATGGGTTATGCTGTAACATGGATTATGAGCCAACGGATTCTTATAAATATACGAGGTGCGCACCGCTCCAGAGTTTGACTGCTCTTCCGCTGACGCTTGCGGTTTTCATTTGTAAAGAAATGACAGAGCCAGACCCTCGATACTTGGAAAACGTAGTCATCGCGCGTCCCGCCACATTCAGCAGCGCGCGGAAGAATGCGATGTCCGGTCTCCGCTCGCAGTTCGAATTAAAAAGCCACTCTAAAAATTCTAAAAGCCCCATTAGTCCAGAGTTCCCGCCCACATCATCTCGCAGTGGGCATCCCGATGGCGTGGAACTCGATGTGCGTGTACGCGTCGAGCGCTCTGTGAAGGTAGACTATGGTTCGACTTCGTGGGATGACCCAACGGTGAAATGAATCTGGAGGCACTAGTGCCTATCAGGTCATATATATATCCGTGTTCAGTGCTACTAGTACTGTCACGAGCTTTGCCTTGTTCGCGCAAGTTGGATATAGGTGTTACGGAAACAGGAACTAGACGGTGCCGTTTTAGCGGTGGGGTTACAGTCGAGGAGCTAGCTAACGTACTACTTTTGAGTGATATCCGCCATATGCTTATACCATCTGCATTGCTACCAGGGTGCTGTCTTCGTAACTTTCCCAACTTGGGGCTGCGTGGAGGATACAAAGGATTATCGATTATCACGAACGACAGCAATCGCCACGAGACTCGTAGGAAGTTGGTAGGAAGAGGGGGAAAGAAGCATTGAGTAAGGTACGGACGGGCCCCCAAAATCTCTTTTTCAGCTACACAATGCGCTGCTTGCCCCAAGCGGGATATACATACATTACCAGGTAATGAGCGCTACAATACCGTGTGTGTCCCATATCTTGTAACTCGTGATCAGCTTGGTGTGTACTACCGAGTGGCGGGGATCCAAGGGCCAGACTGGTCGCGAGTTTAATATGAGCGCATACAGTAAGTAACATTGCACCCTTCCCAGTGGCTTCCCAGTGGAAGTTGAGGCCTGAGGCGCCCCGCGCGCAAAAGATCCGCAACTCGGCGCATGCGTTTACAGCGCCAATGTGAATGGTGTGCCAGGGACAGGCTGCGGGGAGAATAGGTCTACAACTTCTAGAGCAGGCAACGATTCTCTTCTGTGGCTTGTATGTATGAGTTGGAAACGCACCAGACTGTTGCTATCGCTGAATTCTTCAACCTCAGACCGCATTCGCAGGAATGACAGAACCATGGTTCTTACTCCCGGTCAGAGATGAAGGATTTTGGGGTGCGCTACTAGGCGTTTTCTCACTCATAAACTTTCATGAGAAAAGATAAACGTTCTAGTGTTTCCATCCTTTTATAAATGCGTATAGGTTTCGTTGATATGATGTCACGAGGTGATGGATGCACTTGTGTTCGAATAGTAGACGGCCGCATAAGATGATATGTTCCCATGTTTTGACATAGTTCCACGCATGGGGCAGTCGTGGATTTGATAGGTACAAATGAGGAGTGCGATAAAGCCCGCACCTCGTGCGTGTCGGTGAATGCTTGTGGGTTGAAGTGATAGTGGAAATTTGTTTGCGAGTGCAGGGTTTGCAGATCCTCCGATATGGGTGGTCAAATCTCCATCGATTCCTTGGCATTGACGACCTTTCCCCGTTCCTTCAAAGCACGTTTGCATATGCGGTGGGAAGGAAAACGTAGCGCCTGGCTGTGTATATGCACATTTTCCCCTTTAATGCTGTGGCCATGATGGCTGGGCACATATGCGATCTGAACATGGCGAGGGCGTGACGCAGGCAGGAATTCTTCGGTTGTCGTAAAGCGATAAGTTCTGAGATGGCAGTCAACAGTTCAATAGTTCACATGCACCTGCTTATATAAGCCGTGGTACAACTGGGGTTGCAAAGTGTCACTTTGCACTGCCAACATCCGAGTCATTGCGAAGGACTGCTGCCTTGCAATGAATGTTACTGAGTCCGATCGATGGACCTGACCACGCTTTCTTTCCCCGTTCTGATATTGCTTACTCCAGGGCCTTTAATCAGCAGTTTTGGTATCTAGAAAAGCATGGCGCTACTAACTTAGGATGTGGATTTTCTATTCATAACACGTCCCTTCCCAGCGAAGTATCTGTGCCATTGGTTTCCCGTCCGAGTCCATCATTAATCGCTTGGATATCAACCTCCTCAATATATCATCACTCTGCTGTCAGCTTCTGTCGCAGAGCTTGTATAATCACCACAGACGCTACGAACTTGATTTCGCATTTCCTCACTTCAAATGATTTTGCGTGCGGTTGTAGACAGCCAAACCTCGGAGAAGTATTTGCGAATTGCGTCCATTTCCATTGCATTGTATGAGTGAGTCTTTCATTCATTTGTCGAGTGACGGACTCGTAGTAATGGTCACTGTGTTGCTGATTATTCTGAACGATATCTACTTTCAGTTATGTTGTCACACTTCCCGCAGAATGGCGGTTCTACAGAAGCCAATCCTCAATTTTTCACCTCAGGTACGTGCACATGACCATTCACGTTCCACAAACTAACGAACACGTTCTTGATCAGTATTTCCTGTATCTTATTTATCCTCATACGGTATAGTTGTCCTCACCCCATCATGAGAAGATTGTTGCTCACTTTAATGGTGCAGCTATGTCAGTATCGTAGTCATGTTATTTAGCAATTACGGAGACTTCGCCACCACCTTCACCCAAGAAACTTGTCAAGATTACTACATTTTAGCGCCTATTTTCAAAAGTCTGTTCTGTCGGTGTTCACCCGTCAGGGCTCTATTGATCACGCTCTAGTTCTACAAACGATGGTATCGCAAGTCATCCTCGGTTTCAGGTATGTGCTATGGAATTTCTATGTCGCCAGCCAGAATCTTACACCAACCAGGACATGGAATATTGCAAGGAGAAATATGCGGGTAGGAATTACTCTAGCGCTGCTATTCCTAACTGCAATTACGGTGTGTTCCTAACGCGCAGTCTAATATCCATCACTCATCCGGTTTAGCTGGAGTGGTTCACCAATATGTTTGACCGGATCCGTAAGTCCTAGCCTATATTTTGACCTCAGTTCACACTGACTGTTGTTTGAATTAATAGCTGTTGTCGTTGATGTACGTCGGCGTTCCTAGTAACAAGATCTAACGCGAATGTGTCCTGTTTTAGGGAAAGTAAGCGGTACCTTAGTGTGGGTTACTCAAATCCTCATCAACCGTAGCTGTACCCCAGGAAATGCTGGCAAAACATTGTCCGCCTGGCTTTACTACGTCACTGCGATGATGTATGATCTCGTGATCTTGACGATTTCCACCACGCATCTTCTGCAATATAATGTTCTCAGCAGCAGGTATATCTTCTCTCTTCTATACCTTCAGAATCGCTGAACCATTGTTAGGCTAGAACGAATAGTACGGGTGTAAGTTCCTCACTACTCAATGACATGGCGTCACTCATTGTACTCAGCCTGATGTATGATGGCATTGGATATGTGGTCGTACTGACAGGCAAGTAAGTTATGTTTGTACTAATCACCCTTCTAATGATTCTTCAGGATCGAACATATTGAACATAGTCTTGTATCGCGAGTCTAATGTCCAAACTCAGGTAATTATATCCAACTTCCGTACGCCATGGAGACTTACTGCGATTTCCGTCCGCTTCTATGATCAGTCGGCAGGGTAAGCTTTTTATCGTCGGGTATCGAGATGCAGACTGCTCAGAGTGCACCATCAGGGCATCAATAGGTTATGCCGTGACATGGATCATGAGCCAACGAATTCTTATCCATTTACAAGGTGCGCAACATCCCAGTGTTCTTTTCTTCGGCTGACGTTCACAATTCCCATTCCTTCCGTTATGCCCGCCCCGTTCACCTCGCACAAAAAGAAATGCAAGAAAACCCGCATATGGAAAGTGTGGTCCTCGCGCGTCCCGCACAAAATGCGAAGAACTTGATTTCCGGTTTGCTCTCTAAAAGCAATGTCGACTTCGTGACATCGCCGCGTAATATGCGCACCAACAATGACATGGAGCTGGACATACACGTACGCGTCGAGCGCTCGGTGGTCGTAGACTACGAGGATGGATCTGAGCATCCGAATACAAAGTGGTATGGTGGACCTGGAAGCGTCGCCTAATAGGTCCTTACCTGTCAAGTGATACTAGGTGATGCACCGCTATATATATACACCCCATATCTGCTGTGCCATTCGATTTTCAAGTAGTTTTTATGGGTGTTCGTGCACTGGTCCTTAGGTCCGTCTTTGACATGCAACCTTTGACAGTTGAGTGATCGCGTGACGGGCACTGATCATGTATAGGCTATGGAGCCGGGAGCGAGGAACTTGGGGGAGCGCTACGATTGGAAACGGAAGAACATAGACCGTAAACTTTCCATTTCCATCTTCACTGTGCATGAAATAATAAGTGTAGATCATAGGAAAACAGGCTGAAACAGGGGGAGATCGTCGGTCAGTTGAAGCGCGGCCCCCGCTGGTGACATGTAATTGAGCTATGTCGGGCCGTCGGCGGCCTATCACGGTATTTGTTTTTTGACATATATAGTGTGTCTAAGATGTCACACCTCGAGTTTCAGCTTCAGGCTCCGGCCTCGGCAGGCAAACTATTGACTTGATGGAGTAAGTCTAGGGTAAGTAGTCTTGATATAGGGTACAAGGTTATCAATATTACAGGTCATCTTGGATGTTAGGTATGTCCTATCATTTTTTGTGGGTACACAAACCTAAACGCCCCGTAGGACATTCTATATCGCAAGGATCATTGCATCATGCATTAGGAGCCCACAGATTCTCATCCATCAACGAGGTGCCCAGCGCCGCGGCTCCAGAACTCGACGCCTCTTCTGCAATTCCCACTCATTCCCTTACACCCGTCCCGTTTCCATAGCACAAGAAGAAATGCATGAGACCTCATATATGAAAAGCACGATCCTCTCGGCGTGTCCCGCACAAAATGTGAGGAACGTCATCTCCTCGAGCCTTCGGTAGTCCTAGACTACACGGGTGAATCTCAGGATTTTGGGGATAAAGTGGCAAGATGAATCTGGAGGCGTTGCATAATAGCGCCTGTGGCCCTGCCAAGTGATACCTGGTGATATACCGTTATACAAATATACACCGGCCATGCCATGTAATTTCACTGCAAGCTGTTCTGAGTCTCGTGTATTAGTAGGTCCATCCTTGGCAACCCTTGGCAGTGGTAACGAGCCCTGATTGCATATAGGCTACGGTCCCTACGGAGCCAGGAACTAAGCACTATTAGCAATTGCAGTTTGAGCGGTGGAAGATAATGCTACAATACATCCTAGTATGGAACGGAAGAACGTAGACATAAACTCCCGTTTCTACCACTACCATGCATGAATTGATCAACTAGTACAGATATGGGGAAACAGGAGGAAATCTCAGTGGGAGGGTCAAATGAGGCGGGGTACACTGCCCACTTGCGACATGTAACTTCGAGTCATGTAGGCGGTCTGCATCTATGACCTGTGCTGTTTGACATCTATGTGAGATAAGACTCCAGCATCGGCAAGCAAACTATTGATTTGACTTGGCACGGGTAAGTAGTCGTGGTATGAAGTACAAGGGCTATGAACTTGAAGACAGATCTAGAACAACCGAACACCAACAATAGTTCAATCGACAAGAGGGCGTAAGATATATCTCAAGTGTGACACTCCAAACCTGACAGGTAAAATATCGATCTGATGCAGCGAGAGCGGTCGTGGTATTAGGTATAAGGCTATGGAAACAGAAATACAACAACACAGTTTGAGCGCGAGGATTAGCTACAGTTGAGGATACATATACACTGAAGTTAACATCGCGATCAGCGATGCTCGCTATGAGATATCGTAGGAAGAACAACAGAGAAGGAAAGAAAAACTACACTATCGTTTCAGCGGATGCGATTAACGATGTACCATGTGGCTGGGACCTCAGTCTTTTGGCTATCCAACTCAGCCCCCACGCACCAGCTCGCCCTAAAATCCACTGCGCGATGCGCATGCCAGGTACGAGCCCTATCACATCGCGCATATCCCACACGTCACGGTGATACGTGATCTGTCCCTGCTCATTGAAGCTTAGGCGCGTGATGACACGAAGCTGTAGGTGCAGTGGTGATGGAACCGCGAATGGCGTGCCGGGAACTGGAAGCGAGGGGGTGGAAGGGACTACTAGCGAGAGCTCATGTACAGTTTCATTTGCAGATGTGGACTCGGACGTGCGCAGGGAGAGTGACTTGGGCATGTTAAAGCCCATATGCAAGTCTGGGAAGAATAGGATGTTGAGCGTGTGCTCAACGATGCTCCTTTTGTGGCCATCTACAAGGATCGTGAGAAGACTTATTATGGATGTCGAGACTAAAAGACGAACCAAAGGTCTCGCTCTCATTAAATTCTTCAATTTCTGACCAGATACGCAGGACACGAAACCAAGGGTCCGAGCTGACAGATTCTTTGACGGGGACTCGGGGTACTAGGGCGCGGAGTATCTTGGATGGTTTTGGAATGTCGACTATGGAAAGCCGGCGTACGAGTGCGTGAATATCTGCAATAAGGGTGCGGGACGTGGCGGTGATCAAAGGATTTTCATAACTTTTTGGTAGCGTCAGCATTACAATAAGCAAGAAACCGACGGGATCCTTACACTGGAGACAAAAAGTGAGCGAAAAGCAAGGAAAATATCCAATAATTTACTGACCTGCGCGAGTCTCGTAGAAGAGTTCAGCTGTATCCAGAAAGCTCGTTGACGGGGAATTATCGTATACAAAGTCGCAGACTTGATATGTAAGGGGGTTACATGTCACCATAGACAGCTCTGCATGTTTCAGGTTGGCTGGTTGCAGCTCAGACATGATTCCGGATGTTCCGGGCGTGCCTGACGTAGGGAAAGGGATTGTGGACGTCATGCCAAATGATGATTAGAAGGATATGGATGCTGATACACTGCTCGTCGTCGTGGACCACGACGAGCGGGAGGCGTGGCGGCTGGAAGGATCATTACCGTTTTTAGCCACTTCATTGGCCCAGGCCAACTCGTGAATTCGAAATTGCTCTGCTTACTGCAGAAATCGCAGTCTTTATGAAATCAATGACATCACCTTCCAGCTGGAAGGATCTCTCAGGGTCTTGCTGCGGCCCTATTCAATAAGCCTTGACGCGACGATCTGAGTACGTCGATCAGAGACACAGTTTCATTGATGCACGACCAGCAATCCACTAAATGCTACCATGTACATATACATTTCCGAACCACGCATTATAATATCGAACCCGTAAGCCTCATATCACGTTTAAATGAGTGAAGCCATCAGAAGAAGAAGCAAACCGCAGTCAATGTTCACTTGTTGGCAGGAGAGGAATCATCCGTGGACGGGAAGAACTCGCTATCCTCAAGGTGGCAAGTTTCAACTACTGCGGACACCTGATAATTCATCGTGTTAAATCTATACGTAGTGACCCCGAACCAGGAGAAGACTCACATCTAGGAATTCCGGATATCGTTTTTCCGTGTTCTTTTTCTTTCTAATGCACTGGAGGGGAGTTGTGAGCTACCGCGATACCGGACAGGCTAGAAACAGATAACTAACCTGAAGCAATGAGCGTACGACAGAACGACGTGGGGGGTTGGATGAAGGGTTGGACTAAACATGCATGAGGGGAAATTCACGTGGTATCAGGAGACCAAGAACATACCTGCATGTTTTCTATGATTCCCAGAGTTGGAGAAGAGTTTGACACCTCGATACGTCGAAGCAGCAAGAGAGATTATGAGCTGAGGTTGTGAATAAACTCGGGAAAAAACATGGTGGCTTATATGCGAGACAGCAAGGTCCAAGCATATTGTGCAAAGTAGAAGCGTGAAGGTTTGAGTACGTGGGGAAGAATGATAGCTAAACAAGAGTCACCCCAACGAGTCTAACTATAAGTCTGAATGAAGAAGACAGTAAGACAATGGAATAAAAATGCGGTTGCGTACGATAGTCACGGTGTTCTGACAGATGGTCATCTTTGGTGAAATGCGGATCCTCGAAACATCACCCAGAAGGCTTAGAATGAAAGCCCACGTTTATCTTCGATCGATTGTACTGTTTCGAGGGTGAACTAATGGACAAATCCGTTGTATGAATAGCGGGTGTTTCGTTCATGGGTAGGTTGGCTCATCCGAGTCATGCGCATCGGTGAGACAAAATGGCGCATGCGATAGTTCGGTGAGAAATGGGAATGATCGTCGATTACCCTAGATAATCCATTCGGAAAAAAAGTCTGGGAGTAATTTCAAAGGAACCCTTCATCTGGTATAGTAGGCGCCAGTACCATACGGTCCATACCTGGCACTGACAGCGCAAGCAACAATCGCAGTGGGTGGGCTATGCCAGTCTGCTCAGTCCATCATATTGCAAACACCGCTCTTCCCCTGCGAATGCCGTTTTTGTTGATGTTTCCAATGGTACCACAAGATCCAAACATGTGAGCGGGTGAAGGACAGCGCTACCAGCATCGGAGTCCAAGTACGGCATTGAGCCTGCCAGGGGCCCCTACGCGGCTGAAGGTCAACTTACATAATTTCACTTCAGCCTTTCAAAGTATCGATGACTTAGCACCTGCACAACCGCTATGTAAAGCCTACAACTTGCAATTGTAAGTGTCCATGGATCCCGCTGTATTTATAACCTGGACCTTATCCAAATCATTTCATCCATCCTCTATAACTTCAAATTCAGCTTGTATTGCACCCGATTGCATCCAAGTACGATGGCACTACAGAAGTTCAACTTGAAGGGTCAAGACCAGCCGGTAGCTTATACGGCACGGAAATAATTACATGAGCGAAATTTGAGGTTCAAGGAGATTTCCAGAATAGTCGGAGACTGGTGCTGGCTCGCGCTGTACCGGCCCTACGGTACGATTTGAGTACGTGCTGCCAAGACATTTTGCTATGATTACTTACTTTGATTGTTTACTTTTGCATCGCACTTGAGCCATAGAGGTACTTAGGTACATGAGCCTACAAGTTAAACTCACTCCAAGCTCACCCACATGCGTCAAGAGCTCCGCCGTATTCTGATGCGGTTGTCTCCGGTCGATGTGCTTTTATTCTATCAGGTTCGGAGCAGAAGTCGATCTTTTGAGTTACTGCGTGGTGCCTTGTAGCATTGACAACCATGAGTAGTGGCGTGTGTCGCAGGTCTTGTAGGTGTTTATCTTGTCGGGCGGAGCAAAATCCGACCTTTTTTTAGTCCCCTCCCTTGATGTGCCCCTGTGGGGCTGATATCGTCGACAGTCCTGGGACTGACATGTATGATTTGACTTTCCGCTTATCATCTCCACTCCGACGCACGTTACTAATGATCAGCAATATAAAATGGCCCCTCTTTGCCTGACTTTTTCCTCCAGCAATCCGCTCTATTATCAACTGCCTCACACACCAGGTGAGTTTGTCTCACTCGGATATGAGTCCCCTTGACCATGACGCGACTGACACTGTCTTGCAGCTTAACCGCACTTACCACTATCATCATGTTCAACACCAACACCGAGCAATGCAACTGCACCTCCACGTGAGTTTTGCCTTGCGACGTTTTGATGACTAGATTCTGACTATCTATCAACAGCTGCAACTGCCAGGTCGGTAGCTGCAGCTGCAAGAACTAGATACCACGCGCAAGTGCACCTGCCTTGCCGTGTATATAAACACATATATCAGCCGTTTGACGTGACTTGTACTATTGTCTTGAAATGCCAGCTGCGAACTTTTTCTAGTAAAGCGACGTTCTCTTGATAAAGCTGATAGTAAAGACCATAAGTCATTGTCCGGAATTCCGAATCGCCGAAGTTCAAAGTCCCCGAGTCAAACTTTAGGTGTGAACACACCGATAGTATAGCCAAACAATATCAACACGGCGTTACAAAAAATGATTAATGGCCTAAAACTGCCCTCGCCCTGGACTGGTAACCAACCTGACTATGCATCAACTTGAGATGGTGAGGTTTCAAATTTCATCTGTGGTAGCATACGGCAGGCTGGTCACGAGCATAGCTGGTGCCAGGTTCAACTCGTTGCTTTCCTCTGAGTAGGCTTGTAACCAGCCTGGCTTATATACCACGGACAAGCGTCGAGCACTTGACATCTCAATGACGTAGTAAAGACTTCTGGCTATATGCGGTCGACCTCAATAGATGCAGAAAATAGATGACGAAGAAGCCTAGCCTTCGTTTCTTCTCGCAACGACTCTATTTGCAGACCATGAATGACGCGTTCCAATTGGATAACATAGACTGACCGATGGCAACATAAGAGCTTCAAACAACATACCTTGGATCATGCCTCCTGCTATGGTGATAGAACTGTTTGATTGAAGAGCCGTGTACAGAATTATCGTCTTGTAACAACTTGAACATCAACCGATCCAGACTGACTGACCGGAGAAAGAGTTGCATGCAGGTAAACGAATCTCTTGACGATTCTCTGGTACATCTCAACAGTATGCCACCCAATCACCAAATCCCTCGCCGAGTGTCAACCACAACGAATGGCAAATCGGCGGAGAAATTTGTAGTGCCATCCAAGATGGCAAGGCTCGAGACGGCTTGCAATGCATAGGACCTCGGCGAAATCACTGGACCAAAGATTGGGAAGCAACGGTGACATTCACACCTACAAGAACATAATGCGAGAATGTCATAAACCCCAATTTTTGGCTGTGATTGTGGACAATTCTTGATTCCCAATTGAGCGGAGATGCCATATCATAATCGACAGTTCCTATTGCTCAGCAAAACAATCTCCAACTCACAATCTCCTACCCAGAATCGCTAAAATGTTATGCCTGTATCAGTAAGTCTATCAGTAAGCCTCACCCCAGCACATCAACAGCCTCTACATGTAACCGATCACTGACCCTCTTCTCCATCTTGCTCATCTGAGTCGTCTCCTTCCGAGCCTTCTTCAGTCCGAAAAAATCTAGGCTAATACCACCGGAGTTCGTTCTCTCTTCCCCATTTTCGCCAGCTTTGATGTGCTCCTCCGCTGTCCTGCAAAACCCCTCTAGAGTCGTGAACGGGCCATGATAACCCAATCCACCCTTTTCAGGCGGCAATCGAGCTCTGGAATCGTCGAAAATGAGGTGTACACATGCGAGCGCAAACAAAGATGGTTGTAGATTGATGGTATCTCCGACGATGTTGGGTATAAAATGTGTGAGCGCACGTCGCACAGGCGATGAAGATGTTGACAGGAACGTGCGCGAGAGGTAAAGGGCTTCTATGATATGCGATATGAAAAGCATAACGGTAGGTGACATCTCTGCGAACGTAGTTTCAGGAACCAGTGTCGTCAGTGCTACGCAGAGATCGCCATATGTGACTGGTGGACCAGTATCCGTGATAGTAAATGCCTGTCCACCGAGGTCAGGGTTGGATCCTCCTCTTGCAGTTTCAAGGAGACGTGCTTCATAGCAGAGGTGGGCCAGGGCGCAGTTTTCCACGTACACAAAAGATTGCATGATATTAGAAACCCAGGTGTAGTTGTACCTGCGTATTAGGTAGGCGCCACATATTTGATCTCCACCGGGGCCAAACACGCCATTTCCAGGGCGAATACACCCCGTCCGCAGGATCCTCTCTCCAGATCGAGATCCATCAGCAGCTCTCACCGCTCTCTCTCCAAGGACCTTGGACGCAGCGTAGTTTGAGAAAAAATGGTGGTGGTATTTGGGAATGAGGTTATCGTCATTGATTACTTGTGCAAAGTACTTGGGATGCTTCTCCCAAGGCCATAGCCAAAAGCGAGATCTGCGGACAGAGATAGATCCAGATGAGGTATACACCAAGACCGTGACACCTATGGATCGTGCTGCGTTGATAACATTTTGAGTCCCTTCATGGTTGACTTTGGAAGAACGCGGAAATAGTGCGAGATGACGCTCATAAAAGCGTATGTTGGCGGCAGTGTGAAAGACTGTGACCTCTGGTGCCGTCTCTAAGGAGTCAGAATCTGGCCATGGCGCTTGGAACGCATCATCCACAGCCTTCGCGTTAGATATATCTGCTTGGAAGAAAGCAACCTGTGTGGCCAAGCCGGTGCACAGATCTGAACGAGTTGGACGGCGGATGTCGATGATTCTAATGTTCTTTGGGTCTTCGCCACGTTGCAGAAGTTGGATAATAATCCAGCCGCCCAAAAAACCAGCCTATACCCCAAATGTCAGCATTGACGTCAAAGCGCTAGATGCAATTAATAGGGTTATTTACACCAACTACGATATACCGACGTCCGGTCTTTGCTGGGAGTATATCCTTTACAATTTTCGGGGAGTTGCTAAGCTTTTCAGCAGTTCCACGGACGACGTGCGGTGTGAACCGGTTGGGTGCGAACGCTGTGACCTCCGACGGAAGGTGGGACAATCCTTGGTCATTGAAACGAACATATAGATATGTGAGCAGCACGATCCCTGCCAACACGCTGAGCAGAGATAACATTACTGGTGGAGGGATGAGTGTGAAACTTGCTCGGGAAGCGCGCCGTCGGATTCAGATGCATGGAAATTAAACTACAATGACATATACGCTAGAGGCTCGGAAAAAATGTACATTAAGACCTCCGTCAGCCCGTGAGAACTTCCCACGCCATAGGGGTATGCTAAATGTGGTAATTTCAGCTAGCCAAAGAGTTAACTATTGGGACACTTATTGAGCAGCGCAGAATGACATTCGACACGCGAATGCCACAACAAGCCTTCATAATACCTTGGGGATACAATTCAAGAGACTTCTTTTGAACATTCACGCACAAGAAATCGCTCACAAGAATATTGTGTGCACAGACGGTGACAGACTGCACGCCCCTCGTTTCAGAGCTTCCGGTTTGAAACTCCAATACAATATTTTCTCATTTTCTCAGAAGTGCTCCTGGTGTAATTGTTGCTACAGACGTTTCACACTCTGCTGGTAGCTGATGCCGGAGAGGTTAATTGGGGGGATAAACTGAAATAAATTTGAAGGTGTGGGCTTCTAATAATAATGCTACTCGCAGACCCCTCCTTTACTTGTCCCTCCAGCAGTGGTGAGAAGGATCCTGGACACAACTTGGGATCACGGTTTCACTACAATCTTCAAGGCGGTTCTACTGTTCATTTTATCAAGTGCCTGCTGATATTCGCTGATCTTGAACACGTCAGTGACCTAGAAAACATTAACATTAATGTGGTCGGCCAAGTTAAGAGTACGGTTCACGCATACCATGCCCTTTACTTTCACTTTACCACTGTCAAGGTACGCTACGGCTCGAGGGAAGCAATGAGTTTGAGCAAATGAACCAATGATCTGCTCGAGTTATAAGCAAGAAATGAACAATAAGGATCATTCCACACACCTTGATCTCATCCCCAAATATCTTGGAAGGGGACCAGTGAACACGAGCGCTATCAGAGTAGACGCCGTAGATCATGAGAGTACCGCCCCGCCGGACGTAATTGATGGAGTCATTCGCGACCTCCTCATTACCAGTAGCCTCAACCTATAACAATTAACTTCTAGTTCGATTTAGGTATCTATTCCAGCAAATCACTTACGACCACATCAAACCCATACGGATGGTTCTTCCTTAGTTGTTCCCACTGAGGTGCAGGATTTTCTCTATCAAGCTCAACATACACGTCACCAGCCCCTAGATCCTGTGCAATCTGAGTCTTAATGCCCTTGTTGGCAGCAATAACAACGTTGGCAGCGCCGTTCAGTTTGAGCAGTTGTGCGAGAATCAACCCGGTAGGACCAGCACCGATCACCAAGGCATCGATGCCTACGGGCGCGTTGAGCTTATCCATCCCGTGAATTGCGCAGGCAGCAGGTTCGACAAGCGTTGCTTCTTCATCGGTGAGGTGCTCGATCTTGTAAGTCTTCTTAGCCTCGCTGCACAAATGAGCAATCGTGTAAGATGTGTGAGTTTAGTAATGGTGAAGCTCACAATACGACATATTCAGCAAATCCTCCTGCCATCGTGACTCCTTTGCCGTTGAAGTTCTCACATAGTAGAGATTGTCCCCGTCTACAATAGAAACATGTCTCGCACTGTGGAGTTGTCAAGTTGTGCTCTCAATGTACCGGAGAATTGAATTTACGGTAACCCCTGGGTCGGCAACGCATCGGTCACCTTCAGCGAACCCTGTGACGTTACAACCGACTTTAGCGACTCTCCCAATTACTTCGTGACCAGGGATTAGCTGTGATCGGCAAATCACTCTAAAAATACACTTGAATTAGCTGTTGCGAACACTCACAGGAAACTTCGCGATGAATTCTCCCTCGTGTACATGCCCGTCGGTTCCGCATATGCCTGTGGGTGATTCAAATTCATGCGTGGAATGTACAAGGGTGCCGTGCGTAGAGCTTACCACAGCATGAGACTGAAATAATCAATATCAGAACCACTGTAACTTAGCAGAAGCAAGCTACCAGAAGTACGCACCTTTGATCAAGAGCTCATCGTCATTTATTGTGGGAATCGGTACAGTTTGCATGCTGAATTGCCGCGGCTGATTCAAATGAAATGAGTAGGAATGTATCATGATAACATGAAACTCACAGCTTTGTAGCGGACAGCGTTCATGGTATCCATTAGTTTTCCTGCGAAAAGAGGTATTGCCAAATATCAACGATAGAAAGCCTTTGGTGAGAGGTTACAGTGGAAGATCAACCTGGGAGATATGGTTGATGCCCTTCGTCTCAGAACTTTTGTATTGTATAATATTATACAATAAATCGGTCAGGCAGGAAGGTCACCTGAGTAATTTTGGCCGCCTCGGGTGGTAATACAATGAAATCGGCCCGCCCGGATGTGGATGCATGCGGTGTATAAACAGCTTGAGGCTCGAGCTTGAGAAACGAGTATGACACAAGTCGAACCTAAGCTGATGCTACAGCAATGCACTCCTGGCTAGTGTTGCGGAAGTCCGGTTTGGTCCGGTTCAGCAACAAATTTTGCGAACGCTGAACCGGACCTCACGTCCGGTTCAATCGTTTGCTGAACACTGAACCGGACGCCATGAACGCGTTCATGGCGTCCGGTTCACGTCCGGTTCAGCGTTCGAACATCGAACGCATTGTAAATATACTCGATTGTACTATAGCTAGTAGTAAGGAGTACTAGGTACACTACTATGAAGCAGGCTCGGAGGGGGTGATGCCGTCGATATCTGTCTCATGATCCATGTCAGTAGCTGCATCTGTAGTTACCCCGTTATCCTGGTCTCCTTCACAGTCACTTTCCCCCTCAGAGCCCTCACTCGTGACCACTGACCTGCTAGCCTTGCATTTGCGCAAGACAGCGTTGTTGGGGTCAACAAGCTTGGGTGCAGGGCGTGGGATACGAGTTGAGCAATGTGCCTGAGCGGGAAGCACAGGCAGTGGAGTATCTGTTAGAAAGTATGCTCAGCGTTGGTGAACAACAACTATATTCACTATAAAGTACCTGTTAGAAAGTACAGCTATGACTCAAGTAAGTGCGAGATCGAGAACAAGATAAACAAGACGCATACCTCAGCGTCGGTGAACAACAACTGAGGGACGCAAACAATGATGCGACAAGATACTTGTAGGATACAGTGAGACGGAGCTCGAATGTCAAGAAGAGTGTAACCATATGATGCCAAGGATGAAGCATGTGCTACGAAGTGGCGAGGTTGACCAATAGCCAAAAAAAAAAACAATGTTAATCTGTCCGAATGCAGGGAATGACTCTCCTTCTCTCCAACACACCCCCTCAACCTGCCACAAGTGAGAGACCTGCACGATGAGCAACGAACGTAGGACGTGGAAGAACTTTGGTGAAGATGTCGGCACTGTTGCGATGAGTGGAAACCCAGATGGGTAGGAAGGTGCTGGCTTCGATGTGCTTGCGGATGAAATGATAGCGTAAGTCAATGTGCTTCGTGCGGATGTGGTTAGCAGCCTCCGTGGACAGCGCGATAGTGCCCGTATTGTCAGCATAAAGCTTGAGAGGCAGTGTGAAGGTGATTTTCAAGCATTCGCAGAATGACTTGATCAAAGTCCATCCTGGATAGCCCCCGTCAATGCCATGTACTCGGACTCCACGGAAGACAACGCCTGAGTGGACTGCTTCTTCGCTGCATGCGAAATGGGGCCGCCATGATAGTACCAGACATATCCAGTGATGGAAATGCGATCTTCGGGACATGTGGCCCAGTCTGCGTCACTGAATCCGTGAATGGTGGTGTCCGCGTTCTTTCCGCCGTAATGCACGCGATAGGACAGGGTGCCAGAGAGATAACGAAGGACTCGTTTTGCAGCTGCATAGTGACGAAGTTCGGGGGCGGAATTGTGTTGTGACAGCTTCATGACGGCGAGGGCAATATCTGGGCGGGTGTACATTGCGAGATAGAGTAATTCCCCGACTGAGCTTGCGATATTCAGTTGGGAGATTGTCGACATGAGGATGAACGTCGGTGTCTTGTCCGAAAGGGAATGCTGGATCCATAGAGAGTGAGACGGGATTACACTGACGGAGGCCATGCTCCTCGAGAAGGTAAATGATGTACTCCTGTTGATGCATCCATAACTCTCGAGTAGCACGTGAACGGACGTACTGAACACCTAAGTGCTTGACGACAGGTCCCAAGTCTGCGATTCCGAAGCGATCTGCAATGCAACCCTTGATCCAATCAAGGTACTTGCGATTGTTGCAGCCTGCAAGGCCATCATCAACGTGCCATGCAATGATGCATATGACATGCACCCCCTCGCTGTTGACATGGTCATACACAAAGACAGCATAATCAGCCTTGCAGCGGAGAAACCCCAAACGGATGAGAACCGCACGCAAGAGCTCATACCAGTCATATGCAGCTTGTTTCAGCCCGTAGAGCGAGGACAGAAGATGGCATACCAGACTTGCCCCATTCTCAAAGCCAGGCAGCTGGCGCATATAGACATCTTCACGCAGCTTGCCCCACAGGAAGGCACACTTTGCGTCGAAGCTGTCAATTTCCCAGTCGTGAGCAGCTGCATGTGCAGAAAGGAGGCGAATGGAGGATGGTCGTGCGACAGGTGCAAATGTTTTTCTGAAATCGATGCCAGGTACCTGTGAGAATCCTTGTGCAACAAGACGGGCTTTGTGCACAGGCCCACCTTTTGCGTCTTCCTTGAACTCCAGAACCCATCTACATCCTATCACCTTGCGCCCCGCTGGAAGCTCCACCAATTCATAGACATTCATCTCTGACATTAAGTTGATCTCCTTGCGCATGGCGTTAAGCCAATCATTGCAGTCTGAGCGTTGCATTGCTTCATCAAAAGTGGAGGGCGGGATCTTCATGTTGTAGTCTGGGGTGAGTGGATTCCTTCGAGTGTCGCTGCGAATGGTAACACACGCAAATTCAGTGGCGATAAGGTTGGCGAGCACACGGGGATAGCCAACTTCATCCTTGTCTGGGACAATGGCATCAGGGTCAGCAGCCACGTCATTAGCCACGTCAGCGTCACGCTCAGCATTCACCCCCTCAAGAGGCACCCCCTGAATGCGTGCTTGATGCAACTCACGCTGGCGGGCCAGTCTGTCACGGTCAGATGCCAATTGTTCTTGGAATATTTGCCCACGTGCAGTGGGCAAACGAACACGATCCGAATGACGAGCTTCAGTGGGCAAGGGTGGAGGTGCAGCGGTCGGAGAGGAATGTGCAGGAGTGGAGGGAATGGCAGGAGACACAGCAGGAGCCACTGCTGCGTCCTCGTCATCAGAGTCCTCACCGTCCGTTGGAAAAGGGCGACCGGAGAATGTTTCATCAAAGATGACATCGTGTGAGTTGAAGAAACTGCCGGTTGCTAGATCACGACAACGCCAAGCATGTCCACCAGGTGCATAGCCCATGAAGATGGCCTCGCGGGATTTCGGACCCAACTTCTGTTGGAGCTCAGAGGGGATACGTGCGAAGCAGCGCGCGCCAAAGACTCGAATGTGTGAAAGATCAGGCTTCTCTTTGTGTAGCATTTCATAGGGTGTTTTCCCGGCGGGTAGTGCACGAGACTCAGTGCGATTGAATAGATACACTGCTGTTAGGGCTGCTTCTCCCCAGAGATTCCGTGGGAGGTGTGCGTAGTTCAACATTGCGTACATGCGCCCCTCGATTGTGCGAAGGACACGTTCCGCCCTGCCGTTTTGCTGATGGGAATACGGTGCGGAGAGCTGACACTCAATCCCAGCTGCTTGCAGTTCAGCGGTAAATGCATCATTGAGAAATTCACCACCGTTGTCTGAGCGGAAAGCAACAACGTGCAGACCAGAACGTGTTTCCCATTTTGTGCGAACTGTGCGCCATGCCTCTAGAGCTTGATCCTTGTTTGCCAGAAGCTGGAGGTTCAGAATGCCAGTGTGATCATCGAGGAATATGATGAAGTAGTGTTTGTGATGAGGAGTGACAACCGGAATGGGACTGCAGACATCTGAGTGAATCAGCTCAAGGAAACGGGAGGCAGGAGGCGACTGTGACGTGGGATGCGGCTGTCGCGGATGTTTGCCAATGATACACGATTCACAGCGTGTCATTGCTGCATCAGAGTCGAGGGAAAAACCTTGAGCAATGTGAGGAAGGCGACGGACGGACTCTCCTCCGGTGTGACCCATGCGAGCATGCCAGAGGTCATAAGTCAGCGGAACACGCGCAAATGCAGAAACCTCAGATGGTTCAGACACTAGAGGTGTTGACTGAGGAGGGGGAATGAACTCAAGGTCTACATAGAAGAGATGTCCCGACATGGGAACAGCGCCGAGAGTTGTTCCTTTGTACACAAGCTCACAGCGAGCAGGCTCACCCCAAAAATTGCAGTCCCATCCCTTTGCTAGCATCCACCCAACCGAGAGAAGGTTTAATATGGCCCCAGGCGCATGAAGACAGTTTGTGAACCGTACTCGATGACGAGCACCACCTATCTTAAGCCATGCAACACAATCTCCGCGACCAGACGTATGAAGCGACCCATGGTTTGCTGTTTTGACAATGACAGGATCCTGGGTAGAGTAAGTCCAGAACATAGCGTGATCACTGATAAGAGTGCTGGTGGTGCCAGAGTCAAGAATGGTGGATAATGCGTGAGTGTTTGCTGAAACATCATCATCAGGGACCTCATCAGGTAACTCCTCAATGCCTGCGCAGGAAAGATCATGTGTGTGTGTGGCAAGCGCAGTGATGGGAGGAGTTGGCACCGATGATGTCGTCAAAGGAGTGGAAGGTGTGCTCGTTGCAACTGCCGTAGTTTCCTTCTTCTTCTTCTGCTGCCAGGGCGCCTGTCCTGCCATACCTCCACCTTTGCGGAAACAATGTTCCTTATCGTGATCTCCGCGCCCGCATCCAGTCGTCAAGCAAAAGACTCCCTGAGGGTTGTTCTTGTGCTTCCTCAGCCCAGTGATGGAGTTGACATTGGAGGCAGATGTGGTAGAGGCAGAGTTGGCGTACTCGGATCCAGGACCAGATGCAGTTGTGGGTTGGATGTTGACCATGCGTGAGGCCTCTGCAGTGATGCGCGCTGTGCAGCTCTCGAATGTGAGTGTGTTCGTCTGGAACGAAGCAGAGATGGGAGTCCCACTGCTGAGCGCAGAACTGATGACAGTAGCAGAGAAGCTGTCATGCATGCATTGCTCGAGTTGCATGTGGAATAGTTGCCACGCAGAAGACGAAGGCAGCCCAGAAAGGATATTGAACACTGCTTCCTCATCAGAATAGGCAGCACCCATACCAATAAGACAATCGCGGCAACTGATATGCTGACCGACATAGTTGTTCGCATCATGTGCGTCTTTCATGCGAAGTGCCTGAAGACGTCTTCGGACAACAAATTGAGAACTGACGTCGTTACGATGGAAGTGGTCCTTGAGGATTTTCCATGCCTCACGCTGTCTTAATAACTGAGGGTCTTATATAAAGTCGTGTAAATGTAATGACACCACAATTACACTTTGGATAAGACTGCTTGCCAGTCCTCGATTAACACGGTCTACGACTTTTCCTATTTCGTGGTAGATAACGTGTGAGTTCTTGGGAGGCTCGCCAAACTAATCTTTTTATAAAGATCAACCTAGCCGGAGCTTTACTTTTCTTTATTGAAACTCAAATCTCTTGTCTAGGAATAAGCTTCTAGACACGTAATTCGGTTTCTGGAATGTATTTGCCTAGGAAATCTCCTTCTAGGCTCTGGACTTGGATACTGGAACTAGTGAGACGTGGTCTCAAATATACGAAATATGACCAAGATCGCTTGGTCTATGGACACCTGACTGTGAGACAATGGTCTCAAATATACGATATATGTTCAAGATCGCTTGAACAAAGGGGACTATAACTTGACCAAGATCGCTTGGTCTATGGGACAACTAGTGAGACGTGGTCTCAACAATATGATAGATGACTAAGATCGCTTAGTCAAAGGGCACAGAGCAATGAGACAAAGGGGTCTCAAAGACAATATATGTGACCAAGAATGCTTGGTCTATAGCACTAAATAAGTTTCTAAGGTAAGAAACTTATAATCTCAAGGGAATTCTTTTCCCTGCACTTGTCTCACTTCAAAGGGACTAACTTTGCAAGTGAAATATCTGATAGGCAGATAGCTACAAATGGGAGATCATATTTTTTTGGGGGAGAATGGGCTCTCCTTATATACATTTTGTGTGGGAAAGTAACCTAGGTTCACAAACAATAAAAAATAAGGAGGACCAATCAAAATATTGGGTCAAACCCAATAAAAGAATAAAATACAAGTGAAAGATGGAGCTATGACATCATTGTGGAGCAGAACATTCTGGAATGTGGAGTAATGACATCATAATGTCATCAAGAGTGACATCATTGTGGAGCAAAAGATTCCAGAACCTTCCATGAGTGAGTCAGAGTGAGTCATTGTGGAGCAGAATATTCTAGAAGGAAATGACATCATGAATGATGTCATTGTAGAGTAGAATAATCTAGAGCTTGATGACATAATATCTTTCAACAGAATACCTGCAGGAGTATCTGTGGAGTCTTATGACATCATAATGACATCATACCCTATGGGTACAATTTTATGAAGTGTTAGGTGAGTCAAAGCATCCTAATGAAAAAGTAAAGTAAAGAAACACTAGAGAAAAGTAGGTAGCAAAAATAAGACAGTTGGCAGGAATTGAAACACAGTCAAAAAAATAATGCAGTTGGCAGGAATTGAAACACGGTCTTTTTGGATAGGTTTTTTATTGGCTTTGTACTTTTCTCTATGGTTTTCTCTAGCCAAAGTGAATAAGCCAAAGGCAAGGCTATACCTTAACCTTCATTTCCCTTCTCACATCAACTAGGTCTAAATGTGATTCCCATCTCACATTAGACTTTTTCCGTCAAAACATATTCAGATCATGAAACTTGGGGAAAACTAGAAATATGGACCATGGTTTGAAACCAAGGTATGGGTTGACTAGTCTGAGGACTAAGCTAGCAGACTTTATCTTTTGAGGGTCACCTAGTATTCATGTCCATGCATGATTCCCACATCATGCAGGACAACGCGCTGTGACCGAAGTGTTGCGAGGAATGAGAAGATGAATGCTCGGTGCAAGTTTGCAGAGGATGATTGTCTTGGCCTTAGAGTCGTTGATAAGCCAGGCTCGCATAGCTGCCTTCTCAGCATCAGTAGGAGTCGCTGGAGTAGCTGCGACAGGCAAGTACAAAGCCACTCCAAGAATATCATTCGGATTGGCATTTTCTGTTACATGACACCAGAGGTCATCGTTCGTTAAGACGAGCTGCACCTGCGTCTCCCAGGGAATATAATTTTCAGCTCCGGCCAACTCTGGGATGTGGTCATATTTCCCCATTGTTGGGGCGACATGTCAGAGAAGAAGTTGAATTTAAAGATTTGAGTTGTTCCAACAAGAGGGAGTTCGTCTTTCTAGATTCCGTGCTGTTTAGGACACGGGGCTCATAACCTGTTAGAAAGTACGCTCAGCGTTGGTGAACAACAACTATATTCACTATAAAGTACCTGTTAGAAAGTACACTATGACTCAAGTAAGTGTGAGATCGAGAACAAGATAAACAAGACGCGTACCTCAGCGTCGGTGAACAACAACTGAGGGACGCAAACAATGATGCGACAAGATACTTGTAGGATACAGTGAGACGGAGCTCGAATGTCAAGAAGAGTGTAACCATATGATGCCAAGGATGAAGCATGTGCTACGAAGTGGCGAGGTTGACCAATAGCCAAAAAAAACAAAACAATGTTAATCTGTCCGAATGCAGGGAATGACTCTCCTTCTCTCCAACAGTATCATCGTCGGGATCGTTGTACCATCGGATTTGACTGGCGTCGAGGAGAGTTCCATCTGCACCCAGACCACACTGGTCAGCCATGTTGTGAGGGGGAAAGCTTGAAGAGAGTTGAGCTTACCTTGAATTTGATCCATTTTAACTTCCATTGAGTTCATGAGTGCTGAACAATTCATGTAGCTACCCTAGAAAAAAAACGACCCGTTAACAAATACATTAGCACTAAACCAAATTAACCAAAGTCTCCATACCTTCACGGACCTTGCCAGTGTGGCATGGTCCTTGGGAATCGGATTCCAAGCGAAAAAGTCGCGAGTAATCATGTCATGTTCAGTGTATTGCGTGTGTGGGTGATGTCATCTCATATGTGTGAGTAGCCTAAAATGGAAGCAGTTCAAAAAGGTTCGGACCCGTTCAACGCGTTCAAGGAATGCTGAACGCTGGACTGGACCATCGGTCCAGTTCAGCCTATACTCTGAACGTTGAACTGGACCGTGGTCCAGTCCACGAAAGGTCCGGTTCAAACCGAACCTCCGCATCACTACTCCTGGCTGGAACATCCCTCGAACAGACAGCCACTGTCAATCACATAGTGCCTTGTGATGGCTTCGTAATCACCAGACCCACTGGAGTCTGGCAGCCTGTCAACGAAGAAGACTTAGATACCGCACTTTGTAAGCTACCGCTACTATGTCAGTGTCTTACTCACGGGTCTGTGAGAAAACCGTGGTATACTGCGAACACCATTCATACCCACAGAATTGGCAGGGTCGGTGTCCACCCGTACCAGTGCGGGTGCGGTGTTTGCGGGTATGGGTGGGGTGTGGCTTCAGCGACCCGCGGGTTCACCCATGCTCAACCCTAGTCTCTTTACTCTCATTTACGATGATTGTAATCATTATTGCATCCATTATTATTGCTTGCCCTCTGACTTTGCATCTTTTTTTCGTTGGCACGTCTTTTGTTACATGTTTTTCTGGTCCCCTGAGTTCCTTATACATTCCCTCGATCTCTAACATGCCATTCAGTCACATTCCTAGTACACTGAGGCTCTTGTCACGCTCTCCATGGCATGTGAAGCTGGATTTCTAATGCCCACTCCTAGTACTTGATATTCATCGTCTCTATTGCCCTCAGTGGCATAGAAAAAAGTCCTGTCATGTATAGATGAATCACGTTATCAAATCCAGGTAAACTACTGATACTCATGCAAAGCCCGTCTCGGCAGCCCTTGCATGCACCGTCATCAAAGCAATGCTTAACGCATTTATCGTCAGCCGCCGCGTCAGTGGGCACGGCGAAGATTAATGATGCTGAAGCAATGGCGAGGACAATCACATAAGAGAAATGCATTGTTTGGTGTAATATGGGATAAGATAATTCTGAAGAAAATGGTAAGAAGACGACTGGCTTTTATGTGCTGAATATTCCTTTCTTCTCACTAGGGTATACCCGCGTGTCGAAGGATCAGAGTTTTCCCTTACTAACCCGCGGTACAGCAGCTATTCCAAATGACCCAATAGGATAATGACAGCGCATACGTGCGGAGTTCCCGACACCTTATTCCTACAGAATCTGAGCTCAAGCCCATTTTTTCGAGTCTAACTTCATTTGTACCAGGCTAATTGGTCCAGTGAGCTCAACCCTTTAAATGCATGCTGATGATGTACATGGCCAAATGCAGAATTTGCACTACCTAACATTTGACGGTCTTTGGTTGTCGCTTTATCGCATTCTGACGAGAATATTTGCAGAACAAATAGATTCAGAACAGATTTTACAAAGCAAGTGCAGGTACTAAGATAATGGGCGAAAGCGCGCAGCGCTGACCGGCCCCGATCGGATGTCTGCCCAAGGTAGGAGGTAAGCTGCGAATTCCTCAGAGGAGTAGGAGTCCATATGACGCATCACAGCAAAGCCGTGTATACCTTTCAAAGTAAAACTCACGAGGAAGCGGAGTAATGATGCGGAGGTTCGGTTCTGAACCGCGGTTCGAAACCGGACCTTTCGTGGACTGGACCACGGTCTAGTTCAACGTTCAGAGTATAGGGATGGTCCAGTCCAGCGTTCAGCATTCCTTGAACGCGTTGAACAGGTCCGAACAGGTCTGAACCTTTTTGAACTGCTTCCATTTTAGGCTACTCACACATATGAGATGACATCACCCACACACGCAATACACTGAACATGACATGATTACTCGCGACTTTTTCGCTTGGAATCCGATTCGCAAGGACCATGCCACACTGGCAAGGTCCGTGAAGGTTTATTTGCCTACCACTAACCAAAACATCACAAAGGAAGCACCTGATAAGGTAGTATGGAGACTTTGGTTAATTTGGTTTAGTGCTAATGTATTTGTTAACAGGTTGTTTTTTTTTCTAGGGTAGCTACATGAATTGTTCGGCACTCATGAACTCGATGGAAGTTAAAATGGATCAAATTCAAGGTAAGCTCAACTCTCTTCAAGCTTTCCCCCTCACAACATGGCTGACCAGTGTGGTCTGGGTGCAGATGGTACTCTCCTCGACGCCAGTCAAATCCGATGGTACAACGATCCCGACAACGATACTCCACTGCCTGTGCTTCCCTGCTCAGGCACATCGCTCGACTCGTATCCCATGCCCTGCACCCAAGCTTGTTGAGGCATACCCAACACTCTCCTGCATGGCAAGAGATTTTCTTGTGATTCAAGGTTCTGCCACTCCATCAGAACAGGCCTTTTCAAGCAGCAGCATCACAGATCAGAGTCGACGCAACTGGCTCACGCCCGATATCTTCGAGGCGCTCCAACTGTTGAAGAGTGCTTATCACAACAGGCATATCCAGGCTGCAGCTGAGGCCGCCGCTCGTATTGAGCCCCTCGCTCATGTAACTGAAAACAACCTTTCTGTTGTCCTTACTGATCTTTAGTCTTGCCTTGCATTAATTTCACTTGGCCTTGCTTCACAGTAGTGTACCAGTACTCCTTACTACTAGCTATAGTATAATCAAGTATATTTACAATGCGTTCGATGTTCGAACGCTGAACCAGACGTGAACCGGATGCCATGAATGCATTCATGGTGTCCAGTTCAGTGTTCAGCAAAACGATTGAACTGGACGTGAGGTCCGGTTCAGCATTCGCAAAATTTGTTGCTGAACCGGACCAAACCGGACTTCCGCAACACTAATTCAGAGTGGGAACAAAAATTCAACTGAGATGTTACCCGATTCAGATTGTTGTGCACCACAACAGGTCACAGTCTGCCAGGTCATGTCGACGATATCGATATATAGATACATCACATGTGTCTTGTATCTACATGAACATTCTCTCCTTTGTTTGGTACCCTTTGCCACTCTGCCACTTTTAGGCCATACATACCCAATGCACAATTCTGCGATCATTAGTTCAGACATTTGATAATCCGATGAAGATGAGGAATATAAACTGTGGGGAAAGTTGGTGCTAAGCTAAGCAAACACAGATAGACCTGGGCATGAGTGAAATCATCGTCCCAAGGGCAGCTAACTGAGTAAAGGAAACCTCTCTTTGTAAAAAGAGGGACACCAAACAACTAATGAAGTACTAAGTCTAAGTAACGCGTGAAGTGGAAATGATGCGATGTATGAAAGGCGAATGCGCACGAGTGCGAAAGGGTGAAGGTCGAGATGTGCGACGTGAAGGTAGCACGCGCGAGCGAGAGAAGCAAGGGAAAGACGAGGTGAGACAAATGTTAACACCCCAACTATGGTTGGCTGATGCTAAGACGGAGACTGAGAACCAAAGTGCACGACTTTGGATAGTCACTTGCAAACAATGAGTAAAATTCTTAGTATCTAGAGACACATAGAAAGTGGGCAGAAAATCGACCTTGAAACTGGAGTAAAGAGATAGTATATGTAAAAATGGCTAAGCACCCTAGGTGCGCAGGTCCGATGTAGCGAGCCGAGTAAGCTAAATATAGTACACGAGGTAGGTAATAGGGTCTCGGCTGTGCACATAGTGCTAGGCCGAGATTTAGCGATGGAAACAATTGGTCAAAATGGGAATATAGTGAGAACACGCACCAATGGACATTAAGGACATGGGGAGGATGGATGGACGGGTATGCAGACGATGCTAACGCGGATGTGCGGTGCACGCAAAGTGCGAGTGGCTGCGCGTGGAATCTGCAAAGTAAGATATATGAAGCGCTACTGCGCAAGATGTATCCTTGGGATTAGAGCTGGAGTGTGTAGGGAGTGTGGGAGAATTCAAGGGAAGTGCCTGTGGAGGCGCGAGGCTCTACAACAGCGGGAGACTTTAAAATCTGACTGTCCCCAGTCAGCATGCACACGTTCATGCGAATGGACTTAGGGAAATTTTGATGAGAGGTGTCATATGATTGTGGTCCATAATCCGAAAACAAAGCACTGGCAATTGGCCTCGTGACCTCGGGAATTAGTGCGGATGCTGACATAATTGTGGTTAGCGCGTTTAAAAGAGCACTACATGGCAACGTGTTGTTTCTCCTCATCTTTCGCCTTGACCGCGATATACTTTTCTTTATCATGTCAACATTCGACTTAACTTTACTCGACCCTCCTCGCTTGCCTTTGCCTGAGGCTCAGGCGTCTGTCGAGGCTGCGCCAATGCTTGAGGAGCCAGCTTGGGAAATTCCTAAGCCTGCGCCTGTCGTCAAATCCGAGGGTGACTGCATACTCTGCATCTGGAATGCACTGTTGCCATCGGTCGGCATACTTTTGGGCTCGCGTCCAGAGCTCCTCCAAGAGCGTCTGGAGGACATTGAGTCGTGGCTCTGTGAGTGGGCGCATTTTGAGGTGAGTGGCATGCGTCTTCGCATGTAACACATTTTATTGATTGATTGGACTCATCTTTAGGCCAATGCGTGCATCTGCACGCGCGATGCGCTGAGTGCCGAGACATTGCTCCCAATCAGAGATGAGGAGAAGGAGGACCTCCGAGATCTGAACAAGTGGGTGGCAGTGGCAGTGGAAGATGGTGAGCGGGTGGAAGGAAGTGGCGGAGGCGATTATGGTGGAGGTGCATGCAGCTCGCACGGATAAGGAGAAAGGGAAGGGAAAGGAGAGGGAGGAGAACCCAGACATGGGTAAGCCTGTAGGTATTTTTCTTCCTTTTCTGTCGCATCTGGCTGACTCTTGATTTATGCCTTGCATGGCTGAAGAATGCACACCAATGGTAGAGCCGACCACAGCTGATGATGCCGATGACTCTGGCGAGTCTGAGGTTGAGGTCGCGGAGGTACCGAAGAAGGTGTGCCCTGCGCTCAGGCCAGTGAAGCCATTGCCTGCATGCCCTGTCGCTGGACCTTCAAGGGTTTGTGTGGACAATTCGGAGCTCAAGTGCCTTCGCGCTGATAACGAGCGTCTTCGGGTGGAGGTTGACAGGTTGTGCACCCCGCAGGAGGACTACAACCGTTTTGTGCAGAACCTTAATTACCAGGCCCGCAAACAGCAACAGGAGCTCATCACGATGAGCAATCGCCTTTACTCATTTTCGGACAAATGGAGGGTGATGGGGCAGGAGATGGACAACTTCATTGTGGGGCAAGAGCGTGCATGAAAGTAGATAGATGCTTACTATACTCTTTTCTTTTTCTTCTCTCTGTGCCGCCTTGTCTCACTGTACTATACGCCTGTGTCTCTCCACGCGCACACTTCGCGCTGTACATACAAGAATATATCGGGTTCTCGTTGTGTCCAAACATTTTTGCGTGAGCTTCGCCTAAGTCCTGATCCTTTGTCCATGTCCATTGGAGACACCAGCCTAGCGCTCTAGAGAGGACAGGAACCAAGATGCTCTGTTGCTCTAACCCACACTCGTGCTAACTACATGCTGCTCTCGGACCTCTGACACCCCTGACCCCTGACCCCTGCTCTACCTGTGCTACCTGCTCGCTCTAACCCAGCGCCTACTCCTGCCGGCTAACCTCTCACTGCGCTCCCCACTACATGTGCCCCCCCTTCTAAATGTGTCCCTCCGGGATCACACTATGCAACCGACTGTCACTTGTGCTGTCTTCTATGTCCTTGCCCTCCATCTCCAATGCCTGCTCCCAGTGTTCTATCTCCTCCTGAATGGCCGCCCACACACCATCTGCTTCAATGTTGCTATCCACCTCTTCGCTCGACAACATTGCTTGCAGTGCAGCTAGTTCTGTACCGTCTCAAGGTATGAAGCGGCAAAGACGTTGTGCATGGAATAGTCCGTGAAGAGGAAATCCTTCGAGGGATGTGAGAGTATAGGAATTGCCGAGTTTAGAGATGACTTGTCTAGGTGCTGACCATTTTGGGGTGAGTTTCCTCGAGTTCGACATTGTCATGTCTAAGGCATTTGTGTATACTTGGACTAACTGCCCTGGTTCAAATACAACTTCTCCTGCGCGCAATTGTATGACTCTCTTGTCGAAAGTGGCTTTCCGTTTGATTGCGTGTGCTGTTGCTTGATTTGCGCCATCCAGTTGTTGTTGTTCCACGTACACCATATGGACATTGACGTCCGAAGTACTTGGTGCTGTACTTGCATCTGCAGCAGTATTGGGGACGGTATTGACTACTAGCCCGAGGAGTAGTTCTTTGGGTGACAACTTGAACACTGGTATGATGTGTTCGTTCAGCTGACAGATTGCTGTGTCGAAGTGGTCTGGCCATGATCCGGTGAGGTCTTCTGTCTTTGTTCTCTTGTATTCATCCTCTCCTACCCCTGGGCTGCATAGCCTCTTCAATCGCCCTAGCAATTTCCCGTTTGCATTCTCCACTAGTCCATTGACCCATGGAGAGTAGGCTGCTATGACCTGGTGTGTTGTATTGTGCGCTGCACACCATGCTCTCACTTCTCCATTGTCAAAGTGTGATCCTCCATCGGTCATGAATGTCTCTGGTGCTCGAAACACGTGGGTGACTGTTTCTAGTCCTGCAATTGTGGTCTTGGCATTTCCGTGAGTCTTCAGCTTGAAGCCCCATATATATTGAGAATAGGTGTCTAGAATAAGCAAAACATTACTGAATCCACCTTTACCTTTTGGAAGGGACAAATAATCTGCAACTAGCAGTTCGAACAGGTGATGTCGCGTGATTGGGTACATCAGGGCGTGCAACTGAGTTGAGCTGAAGTTCTTGCATTGCGGGCATTCGAGCAATGCTCTTATGATGGAGTGGTCAAGATGTGGGCTTGCGATGTGCTCCATAAGCTGCAACTTTGTGAGATCTCTCCCCCAATGTCCATTAGTAGCGTGCACTTCTCTTGCTAATGCTATGGCTTCTTCTTGTGATACACATTCTACGTGTGACCTTGCGCGTGTGCTCTTACCATCCGCAATGCGCCATAACTGACCATCTTCAATCATATACCCTAGAGCTCGATGTTGTGCTCTCCTTCTCTCTTGTTCTGGTTTGTCGCTGTTAATATTGAGTAACACATCGACCACATCTAGAAAGAGTGGCTCCTCCTTGAACCGTTTGCGAAGGTCTGGTACTAGGGATTCAAGGGTAGGTTCAGTTGTTTGTAGAACGAGTAGATCGTTCACCAGGCCATGCGCACTTTCCCAGTCCTCATTGACCGTCCATGCACTCCCATCTCCATCCGCTCTTGGGTATCCTGACATTCAGCGGCTCAGTGTGTCTGCCACTGTATTACTTGTCCCAGAGCGATGCCTGACATCTGTTATTTGGTATGCGATGATTCCATCTTGCCATCGAGCATGTACCGTCGATGGCTTGTCGCTCAACAATGTGTCTCATAGCACGATACAGTCTGTTTCGACTTCGACTGGAAAACCCCAGATAGTCCCACCAAATTGATCGAATGCGTACTTTAGAGCTGCAAATTCTAGTAAGTACAGCTTGTATTGTTCTTCTGATGGTGACAGTTCATTTGGATGCAAATGCAATTGGGTGTACTCTGGTCGTTGTTTCCCCTGCATCATTCCTTGTCATAAATTGTTGCCCTAGAACTGCACCAAATCTGTCTTTGCATCCATTGCTGGTAATGATGAATGGGGACCTGTCGAACTTAGGTGCACTGCAGTACTGGTTCCGTTATGAGGGTTTGCTTGAGTCTCAGGAAGGTTTGTGTGTGGCGTTGTTCCCAGAAGTTCTTGAGCTTATGTTCTCGTAAGAATTGTCTGTACTTGCTCTTCTTTACCTTCATGGTGCTTGTTGGCATATCCAGGTTACGTAACATGTCCATGAGTGGGGCTGCGATGTGTGCATAGTCTTTGATGAGCAATCTGAAATAACCAGTAAGACCTAAGAAGCGCATCAGTTCTAGAAGATTCTGAGGAATCGGCCACTCAGCGAACTGCTGCCATTTTTGCCAAGTCCGGACATATTCCTTCTTGTCCTACTTGTGCTCCTCCAAAGATAACCTCATTCATGAACAGTTGTGTCTTTGTTGGTGATATTGACAGGCTCCGTTCTCGACATCGGATGAAAAATGTGCATAAGCGATTCAATAGCTCGTCAAAGTCATCTCCTGCTACTGCACCATCATCGACATATAATTCCATCATTAGTTTGACCAAGATGTCATGTAGCGCTTGAGCTGTGAGATTGCTAAAAGACGACGGCGCACTGTGAACTCCCATTGGCATCCGGCAGTATGCTTCATACCCTCGCCCTTCCATATAGAAGCACAAGTATGGTTGGCTTTCTTCTTCTACTGGAATTGCATAGAATCCAGCTGTGAAATCAAGTACACATATGTACTTGTGTCCTGCTAAACACTGCTGTTTTGCTGCAATGTCCCCTTGTGGAGTTGGAGAGACTTCTGACACTTTTTTGACATCGTTAAAGTTCTGACATATGTGCCACTTAATTTTCGAGGCGTCTACAGGTTCTGGTACGATTGGAGGTGCTGAGTCTAGGTCAATTTCTGGATCTGGAGGCTCACCCAATTTAATGCACTGCCTGTTCATGATCTGTCGTATATCCTCCATAGATAGGCTTGTACCAGAGTGTGCCTTCTGTACTAAGACCGTTGATGCGACAGCCTTGACCTCATCTGATTTGATGAATCATGTTATTCCTGCGTCTCGCATATCCTCTAGTACTGGGAAGAGATACTTGTGTTGTGGCTTTGTCAAAGGTCTTTGCTGTATCTTCTTGGCAAAGGATGTACCCGGTGGGACCTGTAAATGAAACTTGATAAAGTATACTGGCTTTACTTCTCATACTGATAGTGCAAAGACATCTGCGAATTCTGCTATTAGCGTCTGTGCCTTGTCCCACTGATCTTCCGTGAGTTGAGTTCCATATCGAACCGAGTTTACTATGGCTTCCACTCTCGCTGGCCAGAAGGGTCCGTTGTTCTGTTAATCTAGTGAATATATTACTCAGTAGTGTCAAGGATGAAAGGTCCAGCACTTCACCTATATGTATCAGTTGCTCTGGGTCTTCGACTTCAAGAATTGGGTATATCTTCTCCTCTGTGGCTGAATCTGTAGCTGTATGATTAGAGGGATTAGTATTAGTTGCTATTAGATATGTATCTGCTATAGTTTGTATGTGTGAAATGTTAGTATTATTTGAGTCTATTAAATTTGAGTCTAAGGAAGGTGTTGACATCTGATCGAAATTAGTGACAGATGGGAATCAGATAGCTGAAGGTAAACATGGGGTTGGTAACGGGCGGTATGTTACAAAGTTTGAAATTTGATAGAAACTATTACTGTGTGGGAGCATTATGGTGTCGTTGCCATAGTCTTGAATTGCATGGACTTGTTCTAGCAGTGGTTTTCCAATTAGCATGTGCCAGGATCCTCCGCTAGGGAAAACTTCGAAGGACATCTGTACGTTGGTGGGTCCCCACGAGACTGTTCCTGTCCATATGCCTGTCAATGGTACTAGGGAACCGTCAGCCATGCGAAGTGTTCTGGAGGATGGACTTAGTGGTGTTAGTCTCCGTGTGATTCTCTGATATGCCGCTGCGTCAATGGCATTGATCATAGCTCCATTGTCGACAATGGCTAAAATTCACACTTTCTCCCCTCATGGTCCATGTAATTGGGGTACTGTTGGGAACGGGTTACTGATTTGTTCTCGGATTGTTTTTCCCGATGTGTCCACCAAATAAACATCAGTGATACAATTATAAGGTATAGAGGAAGGTACAACCAGGCTCGTAAATGACTGCGGTTCATCCGCTGGTGCTTCTGCGTCCATAATTGAAGAAAAGAAGGAATCTGAAAGTGAAAGGGTGCTAACTGGTAACGTGTTAGCCTTAGAGATAAGAGAAAGTAATTCAGTAGGAATAGCGAGTGTGTCCATAGTATGTACAGTACTAAGCACTTCTTGCACTTCTGCTTGAGACGTAGAGAAAATATAAGAGTTCGACTGCTGTTCGTGCAATGAATTGAAATATGGACTGGATACCTGTGGGACTACTGCTGGTCCAGTGTTTGCAGTGTCCCCCCATAATTTTCCGACCCCCAGTCATATCCTGGTTCCTGTGCTCCCCATACATTGTTCTGTTCTCCCCATCCTTGTTTGTCCTGCGGGGTGACATGATATACTGGCTGCGCATAAGGGTTACTGTGTGCTTGGTATGGCGGAAGGTTTGCTGGTGCGACATATTGGACTGGGGTGGTATATGGGGTACGTGCTCCTTGCTGTAGCATCGCACATCATAACATTCCTGCCACCTGTTGGCGCCATTTAGTCTTGTGTGGACACAACGGACTCATCGTCATGCATTGTGAGCTCATGTGGCTTGGGTCTGTGACCATCCTGCAGTTATAACATTCTCCAGAGCCCACTAACGCAGTTCCTGGCCTTAGTGGGTATGGGCGATCTAGGGTTGTCATCCCATCTGTGCCATACGTGCGATGCCATAGGTCTACATCGGCTTCGTATTGATGCATTCCTACTTCAGTATTGGGTCTCTGCGGTACCAGCATTGTTCTTTCTAGTATCTGCGCACATATTACAGTGACATATTTCCGTATTATATGGGTCACCCGACCTACATAATATCTCGTATAAGACGGGCCAGCGGATGATGGGCTGATGTGATGTATATCCTCGATGTTGACGGATGGGCCAGGAGGGATATTATTTCTGATGGAGGCAGGTGGGACCATGTGTGGAATATGTAGAGTAGATGAGTGGGCCGATGGACATGAATATTCTATAGACAGATAGGCTGAGGTAGTTGGATATTATGTAGATGGGTGTACCAAGGTAGGTGGGTATCAGAGAGACAGGTATGCCAAGGGTACTTGTCATCACATACACGAGTGGGCCCAGATATATACTATATTAGACGGGTGGGCCGGCTGAGGGTACATTGTGTCACATACACGGGTGGGCCCAGATATATATTATCTTAGATGGGTGGGCCGAGTGTCAAGGAAGGTGGGTATCAGATAGATGGGTGGGCTGGCCAAGGGTACATGTTATCACATACACGGGTGGGCCCAGGGATATATTATATTAGATGGGTGGGCCAAGGGTGGTATATAATATAGACAGGTGGGCACAGGTGAATGATAATTGTAAAACAATGCAGTACTGATTGCTGAGTAGCTAATTCGGGTGAAGTGTAATGAGTTCCTGCAGCTGCAGGTTCATTACTATTGCATTGCTGTACGAGAAGCAAGGTTCTGACTACTGAAATTTGAGTGAAGCATACCGAGTTCCGAGACCCGGGTGTCAATAAACGAATATCTGATATCCAGCACACTTCCAATGATCGGGTATTTTATTGAGCAATGGATGGTAATATATCTTCGACAGCCGACATCATGGAAGGTTCTCTTATCAGAACCTCGTGTTCACCACCTACCAAATGCCAAATGCCAAGTTCCGACTACCGAAATTTGAGTGAAGCATGCTGAGATCCGAGCCCCGGGAGTCGACAAATGAATATCTGATATCCAGCACACTTCCAATGATCTGGTATTTCAGCTCCCTTATCTGATCCTGACTATCTCCACCCCCTTTAACACCAACCTCTGGGCGTCCAGCATTCAGCTTCTGATTTCCCAAGATCGACTTCATCATGAATAGTTCTTCCACTTCTGCAATTCAAATAAGCCTCTGGCGCACTTGGGCCCTGACAGTCACTCACGAGGCATGTGAATATACTGCACAGAAATTCAATGCAGAGAAGACAGGAGGAGACCCGGTGATACCTTCTCCTAACCTAGACACTGATCTAGTGATGGCCTGCAATTGATTGGTAGATTGGCTCATAAAGGCATATAAAAATCCGAGTGGGTCTTCCTGCAGATTCAGAAAATTCATTTGATCATTCAAATTCCTTCATCACAGTTCAGATAAACATCAACATTGCAAGATATAGCAAATTGATCTCCCCAAAGAACACCGGGCACAATGAGGAGAAAGAGGAGAAGTTGCTTAAGAGATGTCCTCCCGGCCATGAGGGGACAAGGTTTGTGGACATACCCGCCACCATTCTAGATGTGTCCGGCACCATCATTGCATGGTATCTCCCAGACGTCCTGACAGCCGAAACACAGGTGTGTGATATAGATTGTTACTCAATATATATTAAATACCAGATGGTAACCACAGAAGGAAATTTGGGCAGCCACTGAGTTGCTGTCTCCGAGTCTGGAAAGAAGTGTGAAGGTCGATGGGAATTGGCAAACCAATCCAGAGTGGTTCAAACACCACTTGGAAGATGTTGGCCTACCTGCCAGGTGCATTAATTTATCTCCGGCATGGTTTCAACAGGGGCACAAGGTAGGATTTGATAGGATGATGATTTCAGTAGTTGAGCACACCAATCCCATAGAATCTAGCGGACCCGGAGGTATCTGCATCATTAAAGGGACCATTGTCCGAGGGAATCCTAAACACCATTGCGAGGCCAGCAGCCATCACATCAGCGGCGCTCAGGATCATGCATCCAGAGCAGTACTGGGCAGGGTTATGAACATTTTCAAGCCTCAGAGAAAAGGCAGAAAGCAAGGAACTGCCAAGAATGTCCAAGATCCTCCAGTACTGGGCATCCATGTTTAACACGCTATCCATCATTTCCAATCGTCAAACCCCGCATCATCGAGACCATTTATCAATTCCTGAATGCTTTGATATTCTCACCACCATGGGGAATTATTCTAATGCTCAGATGAGCATGCCAAGCCTTCAGCTGGAGTTTGGGTATGATCCCAGGTGTATGATTGGATTTTCTGGAAGGATTGTCAGACATGGGGTTCATGAGGTGGAGGGGGATAGGGTTGGGTAGGCATGGTATATGAGGGACTCTGTTCATATTTATGCCGGGGTTCCCTCATGCGGATGGGCTAGGGTGGATTGACGAACCCTACCACCATGTGGAAGATGAAAAAAGTAGAAAGTGTAATTACCCATGTCAGTACCTGCTTTCAACTACCAAGTACGAACCGTCTCTCTTGATGACACTCGAGGTCTGAAATCCATAGCGGATGCATACAATAACTGTCCAGAGCCTTCTGTGTCTCTTGATGACACTTGAGCACCAACACATTCAGCGCGAGGGAGTGGGGTTTCAGTTGTGGTGCGCAGTTACAAAAGGCCGGCCCTGGGTTGGAGTAGCGCAGACGATATCATCGACCTTACGCTAGGCAATGCTAAGAAGAACGGTCTGTTGCAAAAGGAACCTACAAGTCAAAAGGGCACAGAGAAGCAAAGAAATGTAAGTATGAATGCTGCTGTACAAATTTGAAAATGGTACTGGGGCGATGGCTATCATTGTATTTAGACTCAGATCCTATCGACAGTCATCAAGGCCAGGAGCTTGGTAACTGGGCCTCGGCACTCGGGTCTTGATATTTGGACCTCGGTAGTTAAATGCTGGGAGTCAGGAATTGGTAATGGAGATCCGGAACTCGAAGTTTGATATTCAGCAGTCAACATTCAGTACTCAATGCTTGGACCTCGGAACTCAATATTTGGAGCTCGGTAATCGGGTCTCGGCACTCGGGTGTCGATACTCGGACCTCAGTAGTTATGTTCCGGGAGTCTGGAATCGGTAATGGAGAATCCTGAACTCGGAGTTCAATATTTGGCAGTAAACATTTGGTACTCGACGCTCAGCACCCGACATTTCGGAACTCAGTAATCGGGACTCGATATCTGGAACTCGACACTCGATATTCGGAGTTCGGTAATCGGGTCTCGGCACTCGGGTCTCGATATTTGGACCTTGGTAGTTAAATTCCGGGAGTCGGGAATCGGTAATGGAGATCTGGAACTTGGAGTTCAATATTTGGCAGTAAACATTCAGTACTCGACGCTCAGTACCCGACATTTCGGAACTTGGTAATCGGGACTTGATATCTGGAACTCGGAAATTGATATTCGAAACTCGACACTCGATATTCGGAGTTCGGCAATCGGGTCTCGATATTCAGACCTCGGTAGTTAAATTCTGGGAGTTGGGAATCAGTAATGGAGATCCGGAACTCGGAGTTCGATATTCGCCAGTCAGCATTCGGTACTTGACACTCGGTACTCAACGTTCAGAACTCAAAACTCAATATTCGGAGTTCGGTAATGGGGTCTCGGTAATTGGGACTCGATATCCGGACCTTGGTGGTCAGGACATGGTGATGAACATCTGCACCGTTTATTTCGGGACTTGCCATATAACATCATGTTAGATATTGCAATGTTTACATGCAATTTTCAGTACTCATAAAACACATATGCAACTTGCACTTCAACATTTCCAACTGAGTGACTAGAGCTACTCTCCTCTGCCTCTCTTCAATCTGTCCAGAATGGCAGTGTAGATTTGTATCTCTGCCATCTTGTCACGGATGCCCTCACATTGCTCCTCAAGTAATGTCAGGAGGCGTTCTCTAATCCACCTCAGTCCCATCAGTGATGGAACTGAGGTATGATCCACCTGCTCCGGAATTGTCAGACCATCATTCTCAACGCCATCCTAGAACAGATCAGTCATGAATCAAGGAAATGGAATAAGAATCTTACTAGCCAATGCTGGTAGTGAAAGATACAGCAAGTCATCACCCAATCCCATTGCCATGGTTCGTTTGGGATTGCAGTTTCTCCCATCCACCATGGGGTATCATAGCCGGATATGATCCAGGATGGATCTCCAGGATCTGCGATGTCATGAAACACACAGATGTGATATGAAAAGATGTGATCCGGAACCGTGTTCCAGGTGTGACCAGGAATCAAATGAAGAATATGAGCGATAGGGCTGGGAACGACCGAAATGATGTTCCTGGCAGCTGAGTACTGGAGGATGGGCATGACAAAAGTCTGTGGAAGATGTCAGCATTAACCGCCAGTGTCGTCAGGGTCTTACAGTGATCTCCCATTGCAGCCCGGCTTTGAAGTGCCTGATCTGAGCCAAAGGGGGAAGATTGTTATTTGCAGCCTCTGCCTGATATTGGGAGATGGATGCACGGATGCGCGATGCAGACATCGACATAGTAGCTGAAATGTCTGCAGGAGTGAGAGTGAGGGGCCGGTACTCATTGAGTGAATTCTGATTGTCAGAAGTGGATGCAGGAGAAGCATATAATTCAGGCATGGCTGATGCAGGAGTATCACACTGGCAATGACAATGACAGTTGGTTCAGATGTGAAAATATCATCCACTGATGGATGGATAAATTTTTCAAACTCCGACATGGGCTGACCCGGCCAATTCCTGGGACTAAATTTGTATATCAAAATGGTTGTTATATCCCATCGGCAATAAACCATTCATTCATCTCGGGAATCTATCAAAATGGTCTGCAGGTGTTGAAACGCTGCCTGGGTGTCCTGCGCCAGCAATGAATACATTCGGGATTGCCTTCTGGAGTAGCATGCATGACCCGGAACTCATTTTGTGAATGATTCCTGCATCCGGTCGCCCCATTGGGTTGCTTTCCACAAGAAAAAGTTACATGTCCAATCCATCTCGAATTGGACCAACATCAGCTCTTCCTTCCATCAATCCTGTAGTGCCTTTGCCCGGAGCCAGTGAACTTGGTAAACTTCATATTTGTCCGGTCAGCTCAACGTCGGACGTGTCGAGCATTAGGGAACTCACATTCCTCATTCCATGATTGATCCGGACCATGCATGTTGACCTTGACAGACCAGAACCATGCGAGGGATTCATTTCATTGACCACAGGCATTCGGATCACCCACAGCAGTGCTGATTTTGAGCTGCTCGCGAAGCAGGGGTTTGTACTTCTGAAGTTGGCCATGCCCCATGTCAAGTTTCATCATTTGCGTCCTGGTCTTGGTATACATACTTGCCTGACCATCGTTCGGAATAGGACTGCCTTGTTGCACAAGTGAATGTGGAGGTTGTGAAGTGCATCATTTGCCTGCCCTTCGTGAAGGGAGATCTCCAGTGGAATGAGATCCTCTGCCATCAAGTGTCTGCATCGATCTACCCCGAGGTTTGATGACAATGGGATCACAATGAGCTCGGGCGAGTTCATCCATGTATCAGATGTCTCGGTAAAATCTTCCAGGTCATCATCGAGATCATCTAGGATGTCTACATTCAAGTCATCATGATTGTCATCTCCATCGAATCCCTCTCCGAGATGCATGACAGCAGAACACGTAAATCCATCTATCTGGCCTTGGAGATGATCTCATTGCCGGGCAAGGTCTAATCTCTGTGTCTCCATAGTTCATTTTCCGATTCTTTGGACCTCAATGAGCAATGCAATTTGAGCCTCCTTGATTGCCAACCCCATAGATATCCATGTTGCCACAGATCTCCGAGATGGTGCTGCATTACGGGCATTACCCTGCTCTAGCAGTCTAAGTTCGATCTCCTTTTTGCTCGGTGCTGAGTGCGAAATTAATTCAGACTTCTATGGAGACATGGTCAGCTTACCCTTCTTGATATTTATCTCGTAAACATCCATCGCCACAGGATCATTTATTCTGCTGGATTGAGTGATCCTCTCATTGGCCAACCATTCTGTCTTCAAATTGGCGGGTGCTGCTTCATCGAGTCTGTCGAAAGCCTTTTCACTTTCGGCGATGCAATTTTTCGCCTGCTTGTATTTACGGCAAAGGGTCCTTTTCATGCAGATCATCTTGCAGAAGTTGGAATTGTTCATCTGAAAATCGAGACATTCCTGTCGATGAGGGGATGACATTCCCCAAGCAGCAGGGGAAATTAGGTTAAGATGTGCCCAGAGAGTCTCCATGATCTCTCCATCTATCCAGCCAATGCCTTCGATGAAATTCAATGCATATCGGACATAGCAGCTGTCTTGATGTCCATGCACGTGCCACAAACCAATGCCGGGAATGATGGTCAATTCTGGTACCATTTCAAGAAATCAGCTTCGATCCACCCGAACCTGAAGGTGCTTGTTTTGACAGTTGATGTCATAAGAGGTGACAGCCCTGGTAATGCCTTCCATGTTGTGCTGGGCAGCCTCGCAAAGGGCGTAATCCATGTTCATTTGTCTGCAAACGATGCATGATCAACTCGTGAATGTAGAACTTCATGTTCGGCTTGCCTTTTGCCTTTCTGAAAATCAACCATCACATGAGGCACAAAGCAGCTGTGGTGGGCACAAGCAACTCCCCCAATACCCATCGACTCCAGCTTGTGCCGAGCCGCATTTGCTTGATTTACCGCCTGGTGATTGTTGCAGCTAGATTTTTCCAAAGTGTCAGCAGCCTCCGCAAGATGCGCTTTATACCTGTCCTTTCCCACCATGAACCCCAGCCCATCTGCAAGCCATACTTCATCAAATGGCTTGATGGGATGCAAGTGTTCAGCTTTGAAATTACCGTCCATCACAAATGACCGGGTATATGTCCAGCTTGGAGTTCTTATCATCACTTAGGTCACTTAAGTATGAAACTAGACTCACTCATCAAGTGTTTCATTCCCTGACAAGGATATGTTGATCCCAGGCTGAGGACATGTCGGGCAAAACAATGCAAGATCTCCGGCATTAGGAGCATTGGAACGATGGCTGATGCCATGCCATTTTATGGTCTTCAACTGCCTCCACTGTCGAGCGACTCTCATGAGCTCTCTGTATCAGTCCTTGCCAATTGCCTTGTCAATATAATGTCCTTTAGATGAAGGAGATATATAATTACTGGAACAAGGTGAGGAAACATGCTGGAGGTCATTCGCCGGAGCTTGCTGTAATAGTTCATCGTGGAGGTGCCACATTCTAGGTTGTCCAATAGAAAATTGTCGAGCACTCTGAAGGTGAACACAGTCTTTGGTTTGTTGAATGATGCAGGGAAAAATCCATGTCAAAACATTTGAATGTCTGGACTCATGGTGTTTGGACAATTGCAGCATCGAACCTCAAGGTGATGAACTCCGGACTTGTCGACGATGACCATGGTGTTTTCCTTAGGCTGGAACTCTGGTCCTGACACGGATGGTAGATCTTCAGGCTCAAGCTGGTCCTCAGGTTCGTCTCCTTCGAACAAATCCCACCTATTTGCGAGTGCAGGACATTCTTTGCCATCATGACCAAGGTGTATGACGAGTCCGACATGAGCAAGACAACTTTGCTTGAAGAACTGACCATTCCATTGACTGATCCAGTGGAAAGGATTGCGACAATGTTGACTCCTGCAACATCCCGTGCAATAGAGTGGCTCCCCAAGACAATCTTGACATTTGTAGACCCCATCCTGGTTGCAGGCGATGCATCTCCTATCTTCTGGAGGAGCTTCTCGATCCAGGAGGTGATGCAGATATGATTCCTGCCTTGGGAGCCATTGCCTCAGGTAGTCATTCTGGCTCTGCATTTGTTATACTTAGCAATGTTTGAACAACACTCCAATGGTTTACATTCACTTGCCATTGTTTTTGGAAGCTGCAAAGGCTCGAATGAGCCTTGGTCTTGCTCATAAGTATTATCAGGACAGTCTTCCCAAGTAGGTGGTGCAGGAACAGGCTGAAGTGTTGGTGATTCTGGGGGAGAGTTAGGCATGGACCTGTAGGCATGTCAGTCTTGCGCTTGCAAGCGGGACCTTGACCCAAGTTTTCCTACCTTTTCTGCCCCTTGCTTCTACCCTGTGGGATTTTTGCAGCGGGGTGCATAGACCTATCTTCATCTTATTTTTGAATGTTGCAAGAACAGCATTAGCCCAGGAAGGTCGCACGAATTGTTATTCCAATGCTATGTTTGTGCAGTATTGGTTGTTCATTACAAATTTATTTCCATTAATGGCATCATGTCCAATATGGGGTGATTAACCAACTGTTAGGCTTTGGTCAAAGTTGAACTTCGAACCAATATTAATTACGCCTTGCTTACCCTCAGCACATTCACCAATCAGAGTCACCATGGCAAGGTCAGGTCATTCCACTCGCTTGTCTCCTGGAAGACATAGGGCACATCAACCCCAGACACAGAAGCTCACAGAAACCGAAATTTTCGAGCTGAAGAATTACCTTCCTGAGTGGACTTCTGCAAAAAGGAGCAAGAAGTGGGCAGTTTTCACTGCAATTGCCAGGGCTGCCAGGTTGTTTGCGCCAAAGGTGGACCAAGGACAATGGAAAAAGAGGAAGCAGGTGATACATCCTTGTTGCGATGCGAAACAAAAATTTTAATGTCTTACACTTCCTTCAATGCTCAGATGTACAAGACTTGGTTGTTCAACAACAAGAAAAAGAAGGAAAGGAAGGACATGATAAAGTATGGGAGGAAATGGATGCCTAGGATGGTGATCTACCAGGAGAATCAGGAAGAGGTGCTGAAGAGAATCGAGGATGAGTCCAGGGCAAAGCCAGGAGATCCTGGTATGTTCAAGCATTATCAGGCGGCTGTGAAGAGAGTCATGGCTGAATTGTCCAATGACGAGTTGGAGAAGGCGAAAGAAACTGCCAAAGAATGGTCCAACAACTGTCCTCCTCCCGAGATACAAGCACAGGTCGCCCGTAAGAAGGGACCTGCATATATGGAGCACTTTTTAACAATGCGGGATGGGAGTGTTTGTGTTGTCAGCTTGGAAGAATGAACGGGCGAGGTGCTGTTTGGGATGTGAGTGAATTTTACCTGTCATTGCAGATCTTTCAACCCAATATATTTCACACAGGCATGATGATAACAAGGCATTAGGAGATGGGGACAGCTTCATGAAGACAAAGGACTGGGAGGACATTGAGCCGGTGTGGCAGGAGTATGTGCAGGAACAGTTCGGTGAGTGTTTAAACTGTTGATACCCGGAGGGGTGTGTTGATGGTCTCTGTGATAGGTGCCTGAGCACAGGAAGGTGGCCGACAGATGAAGGGAGGTCGCAAGAGAATCTGAAAACCAGCCTTTGAGCTTGACACTGATGAGGATGGGATGCCAGTTGCTCCCTGGACATCACTGAAACAAAACTCGAGGAGAAGAAGGCCATAGTCAGGGCTTTTCTCACATCGCACTATTGTGAGTCAATCCTTGCTACATCCAGGACTTTGTTGAATGCATCAACATAGGGATTTGTTTGGGGATCGACAAGGCAGTAGTGCCATGGAGCACCATCCTTCAATGCCAGGATGACTTTGTGTCACGAAGATATCTTCCAGCGGATGTCGACTTGAAGGAGCCTTCCAAGTTGCAAAATTGGGACATGACAGCCCTCCTCAATTTCTGGTATGCTCGGCAGGAGAAAGGCGAAGGATCAACATTCACATTCAAAGCATGGAAGAACAAAGATGGCGACATGGTAGCATCGGTCGTATCAGGCAGGTTGCCTTCCCATCGGACAGATAAAGTCAAAAACACGCAAAGGGTAATCATCCGAAGCCCTAGGGATTCATCCTCCGAACCTGACAGTGATTTTGGGAATGACACTCATCATATGGATGATGATGATGATAATGATGATAATGACTCAGCTGATGGTAGATCACCAAAAAAGAGAACCAGAACTGGAGAAGGCCCTTCATCATCACATGCAGAGACGGCAATCCCACTGTCAATTCCGAAGCCTTGCCCTGTCAAGCTGGCAAAACATGGTGCACTGCTGACATCGTGAATGGGTGACCTCCTGGCCAGGTTAACCAACAGCAACACTGGTGAGGTTGACGATGATGTTGCAATGGAAGGGAGGAAAACATTGCCGGCTCCAAAAAGGATGCAAGGAAAGAAAGCTGTGACTGAGTGATTGGCGAGGACCACCTGGAGTAAGTCGATGCCAAAGCCATTAGACAGTACTCCTCGGGTGACAAGAGCAAGGGGAAGGAAGTGATGTACTTATCCCACACTGTCTCCCCTTATGTACATATCCATGTCATGCAATGGGAAGTAGGTTATTGGTGCGCCGGACTCGAAACATGGACCTGGTGGTCGGTGCTCAGGTCTCGGTAGTCCTCGGATAGTGAATAAATTGGAAATGGGAGTTCCATACATCCATAATTAAGTAGTTTACATGACGTGAGTGGGTTCATAAACATTCAAAAGTTCACAGGTAATTTGTCTACTAACAGAAATTGTGTAATTTACATTTGAATTTGATCTTCAAACCTAAGAATGAGGGAATCTAATACCTTGAGCATTTTGGAAGTCAAACGTTCAGCTCTTTGCAGCCTCCGGAGGTCTTCATCAGCTCTTCTGAGTTTGTCAGATGTTTCTGCCCAGGCAGTTCGGAATGGTCTCTCAGCCTTGAGTAGTTGTTGGATGGATGGGTCGGGAATATGTCCATGTCGCTGTTTGTAATCCCAGACCTGATCTTGAATGGATTGAACTAAGAGACAAATTAGCAGAAAGATAAATGATTATATCAGATACTCACTGCCTGTGTGATTGTAAGACTCAAATGGCTGGAGATCCCGGACCATGGCAAGCAATTCTTCATAAGTGACATCCGGGTGTGGCAAATCACGTTCAGGAGATTTTGCCATCGCTTGGGAGATGAATTAAGTAAGGAAACCTGGATGGTAGGGAAAAACATACATCACATATTACAGTGACATATTTCCGTATTATACGGGTCACCCGACCTACATAATATCCCATATAAGACGGGCCAGCGGACTATGGGCCAATGTTATGTATATCTCCGATGTTGATGGATGGGCCGGGAGGGATATTATTTCTGATGGAGATGGGTGGGCCCATCTATGCTGATATTATATATATCCTCGAAGATGTTGGGTGGGCCGATGTAATGGTTTATTGTATAGATGGGTGGGCCGAGGGAGTGGTGGAATATGTATTATATAGACGGGGCCGATGTAAGGGTTATTGATGGTGGGCCAATGTAAGGGTTTATTGTATAGATGGGTGGGCCGACATACTGGAATTATTTTGTAGACGGATGGGCCAAGGAAGTGGTAGAATATTCATTATATAGACAGGTGGGCTGATGGAGGGGGATGTTATATAGACGGGTGGGCCGAGGTAGTGAGATATCTGTCTGACATTCACGGATTACCGAGTCCCAGATGCCCAAAACCCTGAATCCCATTGTGCAACATCCATTCCGGACACCCAAACACCCCAAGCTCGAGACTGGAAACTGGAAACTGGTGAAAATGTGTTAAATTTCTATTTCCTTACACCAAACACATGAACACCTGAACACCCAAAGCCTGAAGCTTAAAAGTCCATGTATCAAATCACTGAGTGCCAAGTGCTGATAGACCCAAAGCCTGAGTCCCAAAATCCGAAGCCCAGAACCCAAAAACATGTATGCAAAATGTCCATTTTTCATTCATTGCACAAATCACTGAGTGTCAAGTGACAAAACCCGAAACTCGAGACCCAGTACACAAATCACCAAGTACCGAGTGCTGAGGGCTGAACCCCAAAGTCCAAAACCTGAAAACATGTATATAACATATCCATTTTTCAGTCATTGCACAAATCACCGAGTGTCGAGTGCCAAAACCCAAAACTTGAAACCCGGTATGCAACATGCCCATTTTTCATTTACATTAAACAAATCATTGAATGCCGAGTGCTGAGGCCCAAAGCCCAAAGCCCAAAAATATGTATACAACATATCCATATTTCCCTCACTGCACAAATCAGTGGGTGTCGAGTACTGAAACCCAAAACTTGACACCTGGTACACAAATCACCAAGTGCCAAGTGCTGAGGCCTGTGCCCTGATGTCCGAAGCCCGAAACTAGAAAATATGTATACAACATATCAATATTTCACTCATTGCACAAATCACCGAGTGTCGAGTACTGAAACCTGAAACTCAACACCCGGTACATAAATCACCAAGTGCCGAGTGCCGAGTGCCAAGGCCTGATGTCCGAAGCCCGAAACCCGAAGCATGACACCCAAAAATATGTATATAACATATCCATATTTCCCTCACTGCACAAATCACTGAGTGTCGAGTGCCAAAACCTGAAACTCAAAGCACGGTACAAAAATCACCAAGTGCCAAGTGCCGAGTGCCAAGGCCCGAAGCCCGATGTCCGAAGCCTGAAACCCGAAGCTTGAAACCCGAAAATATGTATACAATATATCAATATTTCACTCATTGCACAAATCATCGAGTGTCGAGTACTGAAACCCAAAACTCGACACCCGGTACACAAATCACCAAGTGCCGAGTGCCAAGGCCCGATGTCCGAAGTCCGAAACACAAAGCCTGAAACCCAAAAATATGTGTACAACATATCCATATTTCACTCATTGCACAAATCACCGAGTGTCGAGTGCCAAAACCTGAAACTCAAAGCACAGTACAAAAATTACCAAGTGCCAAGTGCCGAGTGCCGAGGCCCAAACCCCGATGTCCAAAGTCCGAAACCCAAAGCCTGAAACCCGAAAATATGTATATAACATATCCATATTTCCCTCACTGCACCAATCACCAAGTGTCAAGTACCGAGAACCCGAAACTCGACACCCGGTACACAAATCACCAAGTGCCGAGTGCCAAGGCCCGAGCCCCGATGTCCGAAGCACAAAACCCGAAGCATGACACCCGAAAATATGTAAATAACATATCCATATTTCCCTCACTGCACAAATCACTGAGTGTCGAGTCCCGAAACCCGAAACTTGAGACCCGGTACACAAATCACCAAGTGCTGAATGCTGAGTGCCGAGGCCCGACATCCAAAGCCTAAAACCCAAAGCCTGAAACCCAAAGATATGTATACAACATATCCATATTTCCCTCACTGCACAAATCAACAAGTGTCGAGTACCGAAACCCAAAACTCAACACCCGGTACACGTGACTACAACTGGACACGAATTCTGTATTTGTATGTATTATCCATTGATGTAGGGTTCAAATAACTTGGGAATTGTATTGACTACCAAGGGTCGGGACTCGGGACTCGCTAGTCAATGTAGGAAAATGATAATGAAAAAATGAAAATTATTATTATGCTTAACTTTCTTAATGAAGGTTGTAGTCCAAGTCTATGTGAGTGTATTGGTACCCAGTGTAGTAATGGTTGCGGTGCTGGGCTCAGAACCACTGATTTTCATACTCATGTCATTCTTGTCAATTGGAGATTATTTGAAGACTACATTAAATGTTAGTCAGGGTTGAGTATGATAATGAATGTATAGTCATACCTCAGTCTGAGAACAAATAGACTGAGGTAGGATGATGCAGGTATGAGGATTATATATTTGTCTGGCATGTTAGCAATGATGTAAAGATGAGGCGTGCATTTGTACATGTGTGCAGTAAGTGAGCATAAAGATAAAAGAATGAATATTAATAGCGAGACTTGCACATTATGTTGAGATATCTAACATGACAAGCCTGTGATGGGATCAGAGACCTGGAATAACACCCATATATGTCCATTATAATAGCCCTAATAATTTAGAAAGATACATGAAGGATTGATGTAATGACAGGCATATGTGTGAAATGTGACAATAGACATATTTTTACAAAGTCGCATTTATAGATGATTCAGGCCAAAGATTTCATTAAAAATATGTAGGATAGATTGTAAACTACCTAAGGAACCCATACTGCCTACTGCCTTGAGGGTAGGGGGTGGGTGGAAGGGATATAGTGAAAACATGAGTTGACTCAGCATTAAAGTCCTATTATTGCTTCACTGACCATTTTCGATGCTTTGGGTCTTTGAAGTTTCCCACACTCCATTTCTTATCTATTTCACTTCCTCAGTACTCAATTCTTGGTGGATTTGTCTGTAAATTTATGTCTATGATACTTAATATATTTTAAATATACTCCAGGTTTTTGATCATGAAGATTCAATGTTTTGAAGGTATGGGCCCCTTATCAGGAGAAATGGCAAGTATGCACACTAGCTCACAAACTCCAGCCTATTGTGAGCTGATCTTGGTCATAAGAGGCAATAATATAAGCTATGCTCATTATATATTAAAAGGTTGGATCATGGATGCAAGGGCAAGATACTGAAAATCGTGAAAAATGTCAAAAGTGCAATGGTCTATGCTTACATGTAATAACACTGTCTGTAATATTCAATAATGTGAAAACGAGTAAATATGCACCAGTGGGGATAGATACGACTAGACAGGACATAGGAAGGATGAGTCTGATGCAAAAACATTGGGTCCAAAACTTTCAGGCCGGGGTCGGGCATTGGGATCAGGATCGGAATGTCAGGGATGTGTCGGACAAATACTGTTTAATGTGAGTATCGAAAACACAGGTTTTGAGCCCAGTGCTGCGACTATCATTACACCAGGTACTGAGTACTGATTTCTAAGTACCGAGTACCGAGTAATGAAATAACCAATTGACAAGAAAAGACTACCAATACACTCACCTTGACTGGGACTACAACTTTCATTTTTCATTCTCGCCGATGTTTCAGATTTCTTTAGCTTATATCTTGGTCAAATGATAACCGATGGACAAGAAAAGACTACCAATACACTCACCTAGATTCGGACAACAACTTCCATGTTTTCATTATCTTTGCATATTGCACACCGGGTTTTGAGTTTCGGGTTTTGGCACTCAACACTCCGTGATTTGTGCAATGAGTAAAAAATGGAAATATTGCATACATGTTTTCGGGTTTTGGGCTTCGGAATTTGGGCTTCAGATGTTGGGTTTTGGGCCTTGGCACTTGGCACTCTGCACTTGGTGATTTGTGTACTGGGTCTCAAGTTTTGGGTTTTGGTACTCGATACTCAGTGAGTTGTGCAATGAGGGAAAAATGGATATGTTGCATACATATTATCAGGTTTCAGGCTTTGGGTTTTGGGCTTCGGACATCAGGTTTTGGGCCTTGGACATCGGAGCTCAGGCCTCAGCACTCAGCACTTGGTGATTTGTGTACCGGGTGTCGAGTTTTGGGTTTCGGTACTTGACACTCCATGATTTGTGCAATGAGGGAAATATGGATATGTTATATACATATTTTCGGGTGTCATGCCACTCGGCACTCAGCACTTGGTGATTTGTGTACTGGGTGTTGGGTTTCGGGTTTCAGTACTTGACACTTGGTGATTGGTGCAGTGAGGAAAATATTGATATGTGATATACATATTTTCGGGTTTTGGGTTTCAGTACTTGACACTCGGTGATTTGTGCAATGAGTGAAATATGGATATGTTATATACATATTTTTGGGTGTCATGCTTCGGGTTTCGGGCTTCGGACATCAGGCCTTGGCACTCGGCACTCGGCACTTGGTGATTTATTGTACTGTGCTTTGAGTTTCGGGTTTTGGCACTCGACACTCGGTGATTTGTGCAATGAGTGAAATATTGATATGTTGTATACATATTTTCTAGTTTCGGGCTTCGGACATCAGGGCACAGGCCTCAGCACTTGGCACCTTGGTGATTTGTGTACCAGGTGTCAAGTTTTGGGTTTCAGTACTCGACACCCACTGATTTGTGCAGTGAGGGAAATATGGATATGTTGTATACATATTTTTGGGCTTTGGGCTTTGGGCCTCAGCACTCGGCATTCAATGATTTGTTTAATGTAAATGAAAAATGGGCATGTTGCATACCGGGTTTCAAGTTTTGGGTTTTGGCACTCGACACTCGGTGATTTGTGCAATGACTGAAAAATGGATATGTTATATACATGTTTTCAGGTTTTGGACTTTGGGGTTCAGCCCTCAGCACTCGGTACTTGGTGATTTGTGTACTGGGTCTCGAGTTTCGGGTTTTGTCACTTGACACTCAGTGATTTGTGCAATGAATGAAAAATGGACATTTTGCATACATGTTTTTGGGTTCTGGGCTTCGGATTTTGGGACTCAGGCTTTGGGTCTATCAGCACTTGGCACTCAGTGATTTGATACATGGACTTTTAAGCTTCAGGCTTTGGGTGTTCAGGTGTTCATGTGTTTGGTGTAAGGAAATAGAAATTTAACACATTTTCACCAGTTTCCAGTTTCCAGTCTCGAGCTTGGGGTGTTTGGGTGTCCGGAATGGATGTTGCACAATGGGATTCGGGTTTTGGGCATCTGGGACTCGGTAATCCTGTGAATGTCAGACAGATATCTCACTACCTCGGCCCACCCGTCTATATAACATCCCCCTCCATCGGCCCACCTGTCTATATAATGAATATTCCACCACTCCCTTGGCCCATCCATCTACAAAATAATTCCAGTATGTCGGCCCACCCAGTCTATACAATAAACCCTTACATTGGCCCACCCGTCAATACAATAAACCCTTACAACGGCCCACCCGTCTATATAATACATATTCCACCACTCCCTTGGCCCACCCATCTATACAATAAGCCATTACATCAGCCCACCCGACATCTTTGAGGATATATATAATATCAGCATAGATGGGCCCACCCGTCTCCATCAGAAATAATATCCCTCCCAGCCCATCTGTCAACATCGGGGATATACATAACATCGGCCCATAGTCCGCTAGCCCATCTTATATGGGATATTATGTAGGTCAGGTGACCCGTATAATACGGAATTTGTCACTGAAGGGGCTCAGCATACTCAGAACCAGGATGTGCGGAATGAATGCTGTGTGCATGCACATGTCATGCAGCCTCCACTGTGATGCGTGAAATGCAACTATCAACAGTGAAGGTGGACGGATTGGTGGGTGTTGCAGTCATGTTCTCGTCATGCATTTGTTGCTCGAGCATGGACTTAAACTGTTGCCATACGGCTGTCTGAGGCAGGCCAATGAGTAAGCTGTAAATGGTGTCCTGCATCCCTGAGACCAGCTCCCAAATCGTGAAGATGTTCCCGAAACATGGCATGCTGTCCGACATAATTTGTTGCATCGGCAGAGTCCTTCATTCGAAGGGCATCTAGTCGTTAACATAGTTGGTACTGAGCACTTGTATCAGTCCTGTTGAAGTGCTCTGCGAGTATCTGCCACACTTTGCGAGCAGAGACAGTGTGTGAGCGTGATACAAGTGCGCCAACTGATGGACTGAGATGGCAAGCGACTAGGTCCTTTGCTTTCATGTCCTTCAACAACCATTCACACATTGTCGCTGTCTCCACGGCAGTGACAGTTGTTGGGATCAGCAGGGACTGGTAATAAAGATGGAGTTCCAAGGAGGTCTGCAGGATCCAGAACCATATTAATATGGCACCAAAGGTCTTTGCACGCAAGTGCATATTGCATTTTGGTTGACCATCCAATATAATTTTCCGATCCTAAGAGTTCAGGAATATGGTCAAATTTACCCATGACGATACCACCATGAGGGACAACGAGATAAAGTGAAAATGTGTGAGTGGCGGTTAAACGTGAGGGGAATTTGGTCTAGTAGTTTCGTTCGAGGGCTCATAACCTGTTGAATGTGAAACTAAAGAGAGAGTCTCAGCATCTAGGAAGAACAGCTATATCATTCATAGTACCTAAAGAGAGAGTCTAGAGATGAATTAAGGTAAGACAAGGCTGGCGTGCAGAATGAAAATGAAACATACCTCAGCGTCTAGGAAGAACAGCTGAGGTATAAATATAACACAATGAGACACTTATAACATAGTTTACGTAATGAGAATTGCAAAGAGAATATATATCGAGTGACGTCGTTGTATCCAACAATCTGGAGGTCAATGCTGGAGGGGTATACCTGCGGGTCAGCCACCGGTGCTTAGCACACATGTCCAGCACATGTCAGCAAATGCTGATGTGACTCAAACATATGTGGATGACGCCCAAGGGTACCAGAAGGAGGAGTTGAGGCATGAGTGAACGCAAACATGACATCTAATGCACAGTGATCAGTATAAATTAGCAATGCGAAGGGATGAGGAACAGACCTGAATGATGCCGCCGCTGCTGACCTTGGAGATGTTGTAGAATGCCTTGTCAAGCCTGAGTAACTGAGTGGTCCAGTCCGTGACCACAGCCTCAAGCTCTGTACAAGCGTGGCTCGCAGCCCACTACAACAAAAAGTTACAAAGACATTGTAAGGATTGCATTAGAGAGACGTACGAAGAATAAAAAATGCATACACAGAAGCAGCTTTCTGAGGTATCCTGGCTCGACTTGGGATGAGACAGGCCTATCCCTTGAAGTGTGAGTTTGGCAGGAGTTAGCTTGGACTCTGGAGTGGAAGTCGGCTTTCGACATGCTGGACTCTAGCGCCAAAAAATACACTTGGCGAGAGAGTTGCGAGGGAGTTGGGATTGACAGGCAAATGAGTTGCTAACAATAAATATACCTATGACACAAAAGTTAGTTATAATGATGCACAGATATTGTGACTCACCAGGTTTTCTGATAGCGACATAGTTCACAAGGGGAGTTCCAAGAAACAAATTGGTTGGTAACCATGCTGACTAAGTATGCAAAGCCATGGCCTGGGCCGCTGGCTTTGGCTTTTCAGTACCTCAGGCCAGGCCAAAGCTGTGGTCAGGCCATGATCTTTGGCCTGGCTTGGCCTGGCCTATTCTGGCCCGGCCCGGCCTGGCCCACGGCCTGAAGCCAGGCCATGCACATCACTAATTAGAGTGTCCAGATGTCAATGAATATGTGTTGGGATCTGATCCGACACAGTCCATCACTTGATACAATGTGGCTATATGCGCCTCGTTTCTGATAGGAGCCGAGTTTTCATAACTTGCTGGGAAATTGGATTGATTCCATGCATGCAATTGTGTCGTAGAATACATGATTTTAATGAGTATGCAAAAATGAATGAGTCTTGATGATGATGGTGTGAGGCAACGGAGAGACGAGGCGCATCAATACATGTATGAGTGCGTCATATCAATATTCACGCGTCTCGCGTTATATTGGTCACATGATCTGAATTTTTACATCCGGACAAATTGATTTGGCTTATAGCATCATTGCATGCTCTTGTTCCGTTAATCTAAATATCTAGATGCATTCTTAAGTAGTAAAAATGGGGGCCTCCCTGTGTTCAGTTAATTTTTTTACGAGGATCTTACTCCTCTACGGAGGAACTCAGAACGAGGTTCTCGAAACTTGAAGTGGCTGTACATTAGAGTTTTTTGGCTTATATAACGACGAGCACCATGTTGGGAATTAAGGTTTTCCCCACCTCTTGCTGTCGAGTGGTCTTACATCCATGTAATTAGTACATCTAGCACGATGAAAACGACATACGATTCTGCCAGTTCTGCCCACAACACTACCCGCGCTAGTGCGGTCTTTCAAAACAGCCCAAAGACCAACTGTTTGAGCAGCTGGGCTGACGCGAGCATATACTACCTGTGCGCGCGGCAGAATCATATTTCAATTATGAAAGGGACAGTGATTGAAAACATTAAGCCATGGGTAATGAACATTATTATATTGGTCCGCGAAGTTCAAACAAATATACTAAAAATGCCTACTGAGATGAGTTGATGAAATGGAAGAGACAAGGATATCCAGTTGCAGCCACGAAGTAAACTCATACAGGAAGGACTGTTTTGAAGACGTAGTCCCAGATCTTACTGGTAACACCGAAACCTAGCTCGAAGTTCTTGTAGTGGTGTGCAAGATGATATTTCTTCATGTGCCGCAAGTATGCAGGTAACTTCGTGTGGTGAAGTCTGAAGGCGGATCAGTACAAGGTGTCAAATCAGAATCGACCAGACTCACGCGTAATGCATGCAGTCGTAAAGAACATCTATAAAAGATGGTCAGAACAAGTTTCAAACTCGTGCACACCTACTTACAAAACGCAAATGAACCGGAAATGATACCGTTGGCGACTGGAGTGGGGAACAAGATATATGCGAGGCGAGTGAATGGAGTTTGGAGGATCCCAAACAACAAAGGCGGCATGACGAGCCTGAGTCTAAGAACAAATTAGTGACTATGTTATACTCCTCCACTGCTTACGCACCTATCCATAGGCATATAATGATGAATACCGTGAAGCAAAAAGTGAAGTGTCAAAAACGCATAGTGGTCTGGGAGGAATTCGTCGATATGGAACAGGAAACGATGCATCCCGTATTCCAAAATTGTCCATATGAAATTTCCCAAGAAGAAGCATGGAAGCGTTTTAGCAAATGCGTCTAATGTCAGGGTTGATGTGAGCGACAAGGGGAGCAGAGGATTGGACAAGAAGGTGGGTATGGGACCATTGAACTGGAGCATGGACCGAAGGAACAGATTTGCGGTAATTGGCAACCAAACCAGTGGTACCACATACCACACGGTCCGTGTGCACACCTGTAGAATCAGATAAGATGGGAACACGTATTTCTAGGTTTGCTGCGCACCTCAAAGATATCATAGGTAAAGAGACGAGCAGACTCTTGCAAATGCCGTGGTTGATGAACTTGTTTGAGATAATAGGATTTACTATATACAAACAGTCAGAAAATGCGTCTTGGATGAGGAAGTCCCAATATACCTAAAGTTGGCTTGCCACATTTGATGCAGTAAGGGCGTACGCAGGTCCAAAAACTGTGTCTTCTCAAAATCTTCTGCAGAGTTAGTGTCTTCAGGATGGAAGTCATCTGGGGCTTCCCAGTCTGTAGAACAAATCTTCCATGAGTGTGTTTTGCGTTCAAGCGCAGCTGAGTACACACCATCCCTGACAACTGTTGCTTCCGTCCCCAAACGTCCAATCACGTATTCCTCCAACATGTCATACGCAGAGTCAGAGTGATCATGAGAATCACCATCCTTCATGATACTTTCTACGTCCGTTCCAGCATACGCAAGAATGAGGTCGTCTCCTCCTGGATGGTCAGGCACGAACCCAGTGACATCGTAGACCTTGCCACGGCAGGTTATCCAACAGCTTTTGTCGGACTTGTGGTTTGCAACATCCTCTTCAGTGTAGATCCGAACGCGTTTCGTGACCGCCATGTTTGTTGTTGGAGTTTGGTGAAACGACAAATTTTGTTCGTGCCCCCACTTTTGACCTGTTCATTTCCTGCGAAAGTTCTCACGATCTGGACAAGTATAAATTGCCCCTATTTTAATACGATTACTATATCAGTGATACCTATTCGTGACGCGTGACTTGCGACTATTTCGTGATTTTATCTACAGCACTGAATTTTAAAGTGATTCCTCAACTAATTCACTGAGTATGTTCTGAATGCTATACTACAACAGCATATTTAAAATGAAACAGTGAAATGAAACAAATATTTTCATCAAGAAATGATGACCGAATCGGTTCACCCGTGGTTGCCGATGTCGGACATTAAATTTAACAGTTCGTTGTATTGCAGTCCGTGAGCGTCGCTGAGACAAGTTGGTGGAATCTGGGTGACCGACCCCAACTATGGGTCCAAGATTCAGGCTGTACTTGTGTGTGTCACAAATGGCGCATATTCCAGCAGTTGCAAGGTATGATTATGTATTTTTCGAGTTCCTGCAATGCTAATTTCATTATACAGGTCACCTTAAAAGACAGGAGCAAAGATCCGCATGTGTCTCGCAGAGATTTTTACAGCAGCTCCTCCAGCTGTCTGAAGAGGAAGCTGTCAAGGACTGCTAGCTCACAAGCTCGGCTCTCATGAATTGAAAACATCAAAACGAAGGTATTTGATGGCTTGCTATCATTAATGACAAATCGTACAAGCGCAAGGACAACGTCATCATTGTCGCTCTTTCGCTACCTAGAGATAGGACAATGATGGAACCGACTGCACGAATCAAAGAAGGACATACCAGTGATATGTACAGGTGCTGAGAAACGTAGCTTGCCGGAATTTCTCGGCACCATATGTCCAGCTGAGCGTGCGCGCTGTTCGCTTCTGTATCTGTTTCTTTCTCTCTTCCACGACATTGAGTTCGTCGTACTTCGTACATCCTCACATCGATTCGTACATACAGTCTTGCTTTTATAATCATTAGCAATGTACCAGCACCTTGGTATCGAGCTCAACGATGGGATCCCAAACGCTCCCATTACACCTCCAGTCTACTGCAAAACGCCACTGCGTCTGGTTCCGGTTCGAATGCTCATTCATCGTCGTCAGCAAGGCCAGTTCCATCAAGTAGCAGGGCACCCGCGGCCCCCAGGCCACCAGCCCAATCCGGGCCATCTCAACCATCGGCTTTGCAGAGCACCCAGCAACCAGTACCTCAGCAAACTCATTCTTCTTCCGCACGCGCTGCTCAGCCTGCAGCGCCTAATGCAGCACCCCTCGCTGCTCAGCCAGCAGCAGTGCCTCCAGCACCTGCTCAACCACAGGCTATTCCCGCACCCGCGGATGAAATTGCTGTTCTAAGGGCGCGAATCGCCGAGCTTGAGCGCGGGAATGCTCACGGCAACCATTTCCCGGCCAGAGCTCCCGTGCCTCAGCAGGCTTTAGTAGCAGACCCTGCAGAAATCGACCGTATATGCGCGAATCTAGCTGGCGCCAAAGACAAACCTAAACGGCTCGTCTTACCCGCACTCCAACCAGGGCACAAAGTCAGTGCCTTGAGCTTGCGTGAGTTTATTTCGAATATTGTATTCATTATTATTGGTCGTTCGGGCCATACCGCACGCAAATCAGCGTCTACCACTGGTAGTTCGCTAGCACAACCGTACCGAGCTGTCAGCCAATTAGGCGATCACACCATTCGTTCATGAATCGTTCACACCGTACCGTTTCTGCATCACCGTGCTGCATATTATCTGCTACACCATCGCGTTTACCGCACCGTCTATTCGTGCTTGCTGATGCGCTCTATTGTAGCCATACCCCTCAAAGTAGAGGAAGCATTTAAGAATTACCGCTACTGTCCCGTACACAGCTCTCACACATGCAGCTCGTTCCAAAGCTTTCCTGCGTGGGGAAGACTCATCCTTCGTCTTCACGCAAGACGGGCTTACAGCTAAAGGTCTCGACCATGCAAATGAGCTGTCAATCATGATGGTCGACTGGATAGCAGCAGTGAAGGCTGCAGAAGATAGAACACTGCATTACTGGGGCGATGCTCGCGCATCAGCCCTTGTGTCGCACCATCTCGTAGTTCTTGATATTGGCCGTACGCACGGCTGGGCTGTGGCAATGCACTACGACGTGCAGCAAAGAGAATTAGCTCATGCCAACCACGAGCATAATCTTGCTGGCCTCGATGTAGCGGCTCTTACCATAGCCAATAATAAAATCCCTCCTGTCGCACCTCAGTCTACCCCATTCATCTCCCCCTCTAAGCGAGCTGCCCCAAGTGATTTTCAAACATCTCCTCGTAAGAAGTCACATACGCTTGCTTCGAGCCATTGTTTTCGCTGTGGATCAAGTGGCCACTTGCCAGCTGACTGTACCACCGATACAACTGCAGCCGGAAAACCTGTTGCATCCCTCGCTACCAACGCCAGGAGCAAGCACGCACTTGCTACCTCGATCGGAAAGCATTATTGCTTTAATTGGGCCAATGGCTCCAATTGTACCTTCGGTCCAAATTGCAGAAACGTCCATGCATGCAGCATCTGCGGAGATTCTTCGCACGGTGCCGGTAGCTGCAAAGCTCGCGGATGACCCGCGCGCTGTGGTCACCCCACTCGACCACCTTCGGGTGGAGCAATTACTTTGTAAATACGGTATATTCGATAATTGGTGTCATATTGTTGACGGTATACATAATGGCTTTAACGTTGGCATCACAGAATCTCCATCCTCCACTCAGTTATTTCGAGAACCATTCATCATCTTTATTCAATCCTTTCGTAATCGATTTGTACATACTCTCAGAGCAGGCTGCAGGCAGATACTCTACAGGATTCACCCCCACAGACCTCGAGCATTTAATTGGACCGTTTCGTACATCTCCCCTGGGCTTAGTCCTGAAACCACACTCCGACAAGTTCCGTATAGTACAGGACTTATCTTACCCGCGCAATTCTTCAGATATCCAGTCCGTAAATGCAGGCATCGACGCGAACGATTTTCCTACCATCTGGGGCACATTCAGCGAGACCGCGGCCCTTATCCTCACACTCCCTCCTGGTTGCGTCGCAGCAACCTTCGATGTCTCTTCATCCTACCGTATAATTCCAGTCTTACCCTTGCAACAGAATGCACTCTGCATATTCTGGAAAGGAATCGTTTATGTCGACCGAGCTCTCATGTTCGGCCTTACATCGAGTGCCGGCGTGTTCGGATCCGTCGCCGATATGCTCGTAGCCATCTACGACAAAGCTGGCTTCAATCTAATCCGAAAATGGGTCGACAATTTTCTAGTCATCAGGCTGCCACACCAAACATGGACCGAGGCAGAGTTCATAGCTATAACAGCATACTGCGGGGTACTGTGGAGCCTCGAAAAGCTTCAACTCTTCGCTTCCACCCAACGGTACATTGGTTTCGATTGGGACTTGGACCTCAAGCGAGTTTCGCTGCCAGAGGACAAGCTATCCAAAGTGCAAAAAATGATCTCGGACTGGATGCTCCTTGGAGCCTCGTTCACAGCGAAAGAGGCTGCCAGTTTGCATGGAAAGCTGGTGCACGTGGCGTGCATTTTTCCTCTCATTCGTCCCTTCTTACGTTCTATAGCTGCATTCGCAGCTGGTTTTCGTTCTACGCGCGCACATCTTCGTCCGTCCGCGGCCGTTCGCGTGGATCTGCCCTGGGTCCATTCTCTGCTGTCACACCTCCTGAACTCGATACCCATCACGGACCCATCCCCAGTGGATATTGGGTGGTGGGGCGATGCGAGTACATCGTTTGGGATCGGAGTAATCGTGCAAAAGCATTGGGCTGTCTGGCATTGGGCAGCAGGCTTCAAAGTCGGCCCAAAGCGAGACTTCGATATAGGCTGGGCCGAAGCCACAGCAATAGAACTTGGGCTTCGATTGGCACTGCACCTGGGTGAATATTATACCATCTATATCCTTCCGTCAACCAGTTTGTTAACCAATTAAAGGTATTATATCGCACCGAGGAACATCGGAAAATATCACCTATTTGGTGCGCTCGGACAACATCGGAGTGGTAGCGGTGATGAACAAAGGCCGTTCTCGCAGCCCACAAACGAATGCAGTTCTCAAGCACGTTTATCAACTGCAAGCCAAAAACGGTTTTTGTCTACACACCGTCTATGTGCCAACCCGCACCAATATCGCGGATGCCTTATCACGGGGTGACGTCAAGGCCTTTATAGCTGGCTTCCCTGGAGCTGAAGTTCCTGTTCCCATACCTCTACCGCCGCATTTGTCAGGCAAACTCATCCAATTATCGTGAGGGCACTGCATCACGTATCCCCAGTTATTGACCACCCACCTTCATTGCCTTCCAACCCGAATTCAAACCCATCGTGGCTCCAGCCACACTGTCGAGCGTCAGAACGACTTTTCTTGTGGCGAGGCGTGAATTCCCCACCGTCGTCAACCATCGACAACCTGATCATCCGCCATATAGCCAGCTTAGCTAACCGAGCATCCTACGTGACACAGCCAGCTACGGCGCTGGGTTACGAAAGTTTCACATATTTTGCGATGTCTTTTCCATCCCTGAACCCGACCGACTACCAGCATCATTCGAGTTGCTACATTCCTTTGCCTTATGGGCCGTAACTGATCTGGACCCCAATGACCCACTTCTATCAGCGGAGAACGGCACTACCATATCCTTCGAGCCTATTTCAGTTGGGGTCGCACGTAAATACTTATCCGCAGTGCGAGCCTGGCACATTGCTCAAGGATGGCCCCCACCACTCTCCGATTCACACCACGACCGTATCAATTGGTCTCTGCGCGGACTGGAAAATTTGCACGGTGGCCATCGAAAACCTCTTCGGCCACCCATATCACTCGCAATGCTCACAGCTCTCAAAGCTACTCTCGTATTAGCGGATCCGTTCGACGCGTGCATTTGGGCAATGGCATCATGCGCATTCTTCGGCATGATGCGTTTCGGCGAAGTCTCTGTTGCCTCTCGCGCAGCGTTCAACCCACTCAAACACATCACCCGTGCTCATGCATTTTTCGGACATGACTTGCGAAACAATCCTTACGCACGCCTTGACCTTCCTTCAGCCAAAACAGCTCGAACCGGAGAAACACAATCCGTTTTTCTCAACGAGCAAGGGGACTTGTATCCTTTATCAGCACTCCGCAACCTAGCCTCCGTCGTTCCCGCCCTCGCGAACGACCCTTTGTTTTCGTGGCGCGATAACAAGGGTGATATTCGGCCAATGGCCAAGATCCGGGCCTTGGAGCGCATTAATTCAATTTTGATGGCCTGGGGATGGGGCACAACTTTCGGTCATTCGTTTCGAATAGGTGGCGCGTCCTTTTACCTCGCGAAGAAAATTGATCCCGAAATAGTTCGAATCGCTGGCCGCTGGAGATCCTTAGCATACGAGACATATATCCGCGCATTCGAGCAGATCTCGTCACAGCACCTGGCCAACGCAGCACTGCTCTAACCATCGCCTCCACATCTTGTTGGGCTAGGCAGCTATGAGCCGCGGGTTGTTCCGGCTTGATGGGTGAGCGGCTCCACCTGCCTGCGTCCCACCCCGAGCTGACGCTCGGTCCAGCCCAACCTACCAGATCATGTCAGCGACTTTCGAGCCAGACGAAGCTGGATGTGCCAATCAACGTTCACGGGACTTTTTGGGGGCAAACCATGAGTGCCGCCACAGCCTCAAGTCAACCACATAATTTGCCACCATCGTTATTTCGCTTAACCCTCACGCGCCACGCCCGACGAGTTACGGATTTCACAATCCATCTATGTATCAACATTCATTAGTACATCCACGTATACCCCCTAAGCAATGGTGTAACACAGCGTTGATTGTTTGCATTTAGCTCTATAATTCTCCGTATATACTGTAGCTCACAGATTTATGAGTAGCCTCCAAATCAATTGCTGAAGTTCAAGAATCGATTTATCAACAATCACGTCTGCTGAGCGGACTGAAAATTTGGCCAGTGTGACGACTGTAATGGATACATCGATCGATCAAGTCCCTCCGACACTCCCGATAGCATTCTGCGCAAGCTCTGCACTCCACTTGCGAAGAACATGCTTCATGACCTTCCCACTGGCAGTTTTCGGGAGTTCTCCCGCCGTACCATCTTCGCCCACAAACCATACCCACGCTGGAGCATTCTGGGAGAGCATTAATTTGGCTGAGAAACCTGCATCCGGAACTTGCCTGTGGATTCATATTCTCTGCGACAGTCCGACGGACGTCTTCTCTTGATATTTTGGTGCCTGGTTCTCTGACAATCCATGCCCCTACAACCTCTCCATACTTTGTATCATGCACGGACACAGCTGCAGCTTCCCTGATGGAGGGATGTGCAGTCAGTGCGTTCTCAATCTGGACCGGGAATAGATTCTGTAAGCTGAGTTAGGCGATGGAACTAGTTCCGTGAGACGGAGTGTGTCACCTCCCCACCACGAATAATAATGTCCTGTAAGTAGTTCATTCCCTGGGTTGCTGAGGTAAGACGGGTACTGACCTTTATCCTGCCAACAACTGCGGGACATCAAACAATTCTTCAAGAAGGATGTAACAGCAGGCTTACTCTTCAGATATCCTTCCTCATCCATGATCCCTTCATCACCTGTATGCATCCATACTATGGACGGGTCATTTGGATCCGCCCGCATGACCTTCTGCGTTTGTTCCTCATCCTCCCAGTAGCTAGACTTGTTTCAGTGCACACAGAAAAACTAACAACTGAATCAAGCGGACCCTTTCTGAACAAGATAACCAGCGATACACAGTTCACCTGGTTTGCCAACAGGGACAAGATGCCCATCTTGGTCAATGATCTTGGCCATCACGTGCGGTTGCACTCTACCGACGGTCTCGACACGCTTGATGATTGGATCCGTCAGTGTGGTTTGAAAAGACACGGGGCTAAAACAATATCGATTATCGCTTTAGAACTTCCTTCCCGCCGAGGGAGCAATTCACCTTGTTTCCGCTGTTAAAAGATCAATTAACTGAATTTCAATTGAACAAAATAGAAAATTCACTCATTCCATACGCAATGGACAGATCTACGAGGTTCAATTTCTCGATGAGCTGCCGCATGAGGTCAATAGGTATTGGGGAGCCCGCTGCAATGCCAGTCCTACATTTCAGCATGTCATAAGCAATGATGCGCAGTTAGGTAAGACTTGTTCCACTTACCGTAGGCTACTCAAATCCAGCTTCTCTCCCGCGTCTTGTCGCTTCCGCACCTCTGTCAATACACCCAAGAAATGTGTGGGGACGCCATGCAGGGCTGTACATCTTTCTTGCACGACGGAGTCCACAATTGCTTTGGGGTCATAAATCTCTGAAGGGTATACAACGCAAGACCCATGGGACCACGCAGCAAGGTTACCGAGAACTAGGCGTGCATAAATTCAAGGTAAGAATGGTTGCAAGAAAACACAAAATTGTCACTCATCAAAACAGTGGAACAGAGGAGGCACATTGCCTGGTGAAAAGCATCTATATCACGATTCACGAGAATCAGAGGCAAACGCACAAAGGACATCGTCTGGGCCCAGTCGCATACAGCCACCGATGGAAATACCATTATTGAGTAGGTTCGTGTGAGTTAGCTGATGCGGTATTCAGTAGCAGCGCAAACATAGTAGAGGCCATCATTTACTGAAACAGCCTTGGGAGCACCGGTGGTCCCACTATGTATCATTATTTACTATGAGAAGCTGAAAGCTCATTTACAAGAAAACTCACCTAGTAAACTGCAGGTTGATAACTTCGTCACTTCTTTGAGACTGGACCGACTCTTCGATATGACGCTGTTCCCATACATCTTCTCTCCATATTAAGGTCTCTCTCCAATCAGTGATACTCTTTACATCACACGTCTCTCGATTCCACTCTGCAGTGTCGTGGATATTACTGACCACGACCAAGTTCTTCAGCGAAGGAAGGGCGGGCTCTTGGATATTACCGGGACTTGAGTTGCACAGCTCAGGAAAGGCATCAGAGAGCATACGGATATAATTCGACGTTCTGATGCGAGGTACAGTAAAGAGATGGGTGACGCCAACAAGGTTGAGTGTCTCTACCTGCAGCACAATGGTTCATGAGTTACAGGTAGCGTATAATTAACTTACAAGTTCATTCAACCTATAGGCAGGGTTCAGCGTTACGAGGATTGCACCTATGCTCGCGCACGCCCACTGAAGTGACGCATAGGAGCTTCATATAGGAATGAACCCCTGGATTAGCGCACGTATTGGAGCCAACAAAGCACGGCACCTATTGTTCCCCATGAGTACTGCAACACGATCCCCTTTCCTGACACCCATTCCGACTAACCCTCTCGCCAGCGCTCGTATGTGCTTGTCAAACTCGTCAAAATCCCATGCTAGGTGGTTGAGTACACCGAGGTTCCGCGATGGTGGCCCACCATGGGCGCGGGGACGTTCTTGTCTACAAATGAGGGCAGGACGGTGAGCATACTTTCTGAGGATTTCTTCTCTGAAGAAACTTGTGAGCGTTCGAAGATCCAGGGAACGTTCGGTGGGTCCCTGGACAGAGGAAGACGTGAGAGAGCAATATTGTCCGGTGCAACGACGCGTCGACGCGCTCGTGGCAGTTTGCAAGGCGGACCTGACACTTTGACGGAATTGCAGTGAGTTCATCTTAGAAGGAATCCAGCGTCAACGCCACCACATGAATATTTTAAACCGAGCGCCATTAAGAAGCGGCGGGTATTACTCCAGAAACTTGAGCCTTCACACGTGTGTAAAATTACACCGGCGAGAGTAGTAGTCCAAAATGTTGACTCACAAACGCTGAGCCAGCGTTGTGCAAAAAATGGCGGTCCAACAGGTGAGGTTTGCATCCTGATATTTCCAGTTCTATGAGGAGGCAAAAAAACGTATTCGAGTATCAGGATTCAGATAAGCTAGAGGTGTGTATGTAGTTCGGACTACCAGATTAGGACAAGCGGCGAGCGAGCATTAAAATTACATAATTGTAGTCACCCGAACGTAGCTGGAAGCAACGAAATCTCGCAGAGAACGGTAGCGGCGGCCCATGGATGCACGATGCCAGAAGGTAACTCGGGGAAAGGACATCTCTCTGGAAGTTGACCCTTGACCTGCGGACACTTTGCCGTGACTATGATTGTGCAGCTGGACTTGATATCGACCTCCACATCGAACTGCAGAGGCAACGGGATGCAGGTGTCAAAGGTAGGGAGGGACACCATGATCAACTCCTATGGAGTGCCAAAGATTTCTCGATGGTTCCGACAGGGATTCGATGTTGTGACATTTGCCAATCCATCGAAACTCAGAGCGTGCGGCACTGGCAGGTGAAAGCTTGAGTCCTACCTGGCGGCCATGTTGATGAGCCTCCCATCCACCAACCTGGGTTGTGTCAATGCTGGCATGATCTTCATCTGCACCCTACCAGTGCTTGCTATGGCAAATTTTTTGTACCACTGCGCAGAACAAAATGGTGGACAATGCATTCACGCTCCGCAGCTTCAATCAATGACAGTGGCTCACATCCACTAGTTACTTCCACAAAACGTACGTGTATGAAGACCACAATTGACCACATCAAGCGTCTGCTCACAATGCCACTTCTACCTTCGGTATTGTATAAATATTGTCCCAAATGCCCGCCTAGCATCGTCACCACCCCCAAGGACAATCAGCATTCACCCGAGACATAATCAAGTAGTACCCCCCGCGTTCATATTTCTATACAATCAAATATCTCAAGATGTCTGTCAAAAAGGTGAGTCTAATCACGAGCATACTTCATGCACTGAGACTGAATTTGGAACGTGTAGAACTATGTTTGCTCTGCTCAAGCTGGCTGCAACAAAACATTTACTAAATATACTGACCTCAAGAAACATGAGGCCGCACATTCACCCAAGTTTGTGGTTATCTCTTATGCTATATAATTCACTGACATTCTCTCACGATCAGTGCTCACCTCTGTCGCTTTCCCGGCTGTGACTTTGCGACATTGTGGAAGCCCAGCTTCGAAATCCACTCCAACAAGCAGTAAGTACCCGCTCATAGTCGTCGACAATTCCACATAATCAACAACAAAAATCTTAGTACTGGCGATCAGCCTTACCGCTGTCCTCATGGTTGTAGCTTTAAGACCCACAACCCTGCGGTACTGACGCGCCACCGTAAGGTAGCGCATGGACATATTCCTTATGCGCGTAACCAACGTAGCAGCGCTCATACTGCTGCCCCATCCGCATCGCACATGAATCCATCGACTTCATCCCAGCCGCAGCTTCAGCCACAACCCCAGCCTCAGATCCAACCCCAGCCCCCTCACCAAAACAACTATAATAATATGTTGGGAGCCTTTTACGGCGTGCACGCGAGGCCAATCGTCAACGTGTGGCAGCCCCCTGTCCCATTTTACACTTTACAATATCACCCCGCGGTAGGATACTTTTATGGCGCGGCATACCCCCAGAACGGCTATGCCGGACCTGCGAACGCTGCCAATGGGTTGAATGCGTGCTACATGTACCCCGGATTCATGCCAAGACCCCCTTACCAGATGCCGGGGCATAATCAATTCGTATTCGCGTGAACTCAAGAAATCGTGACTTGACTCACTAAAATCATCGACTTGGTTTCCCGCAGGAACGTTCGAAACTGGGCAGGGGCAGGGAGGAAGACAACACGATAGACGACTTTATGTGTGTACTTTTCAATGGGTTGCGGGCAAGTCGTGAGATATTGGCACATCTGCGGGCCAGATGTTATGTAAAAAATAGCGCAGTTGTCGGATTTTATTAATATATAATGTGTCTTACGAAGTCATAATTAAAATCACTTTGACTTCGACGTTGTTACTGAGAGGGCACACCACAATAGTCGATCGTGAGGTATGCATTGAGCGCACAACATAGAGGCGGTCAACAAGCTTGCTACGTAGAGTAAGCCAAACTAGCTACAAATATACAAGGGCAGAGACACTAGCTATTTTCCGTCTAAATGCTGAGCAAAAGCAATTGGAAAAGATATTGATGTATATATAGATGAGTATAAGACAGTCTAGACGAAAGAATGCTAAACGTTAGGTCTCGAAATCACAGTGAGTATAGTGGAGGCACGGCCAGCTAACACTGTCCTGCTACTACTGAGATGGCTTGATCTCAGTTTCGGTCTCCGGGTTTGCTGTGTACGGGGGTAATGATGTTGTCGATAATGAATGTGCGAGGACAGGATCAGGTCGTGGTCCGAGACTTTTCTCGGCAGTCTTTTGCTCCCAAACGATGTCGCTGGCAATGAGTCCAGGGGTAACAGGCCGTGACGACGTTGGGGTGTTGGCTTGGGAGCGGTTGTGGACGAGATGCGCACGGACGAGGTGACCGGCAGCAAGAGCACTGAGGAGAGAGAGTTCACCAGCCATGACGGAAGCAGCAATAATACAAGCAAGGCGCTGCGCGTTGTGGCCGGGAGTGATGGAATGTGCGCCCTTAATCCCGAGCATCTCCAGGACGGAGCCCTGGGGACCAAGAACAGTACCTCCACCAACAGTGCCAACCTCGATCGAGGGCATGGATATAGTCATAAGGAGATCTTCACCATCGTTCGTTCTACCAATATTCATCAGTATTAAGCACTGTCAGATAACAATCTCGACTTACGGCTCCATGAGGGTCATACAATTCGAGCTCTCCACGTTCTGCGCAGGGTCCTGACCAGTGGCCAAGAAAATCGCAGTCAGGATATTTGCAGCATGGGCATTGAAGCCACCAATCGAGCCCGCCATAGCACTGCCGACCAGGTTCTTCTTCGTGTTGAGATTGCAGAGCGCCTCAACCGTAGTTTTCAACACGCTCTTGACAACCTTGCCAGGGATAACAGCCTCAGCTACCACACTCTTCCCACGTCCCTCAATCCAATTGATGGCAGCAGGTTTCTTGTCTGTGCAGTAGTTGCCCGACAAAGCAAGTGTAATCATCTCTGGGAAATGCTTCTGCACGACTTCGAGCGCCTTCTCCGTACCCTTGGAAATCATGTTCATGCCCATAGCGTCACCAGTCCGTGTTGCAAACCGAACGAACAATGTACGGCCAGCCATGGCAGTCTTGAGGCGCTGAAGCTTCGCGAAACGCGACGTCGACTCGAATGCCTCACGGATGATCTCAAAGCCTTCTTCCGAGTCAATCCATGCTTTAGCTTCTGCAGCCATGATGATGGAAGGGAAGTCGATTGCAGGTCCTCGCGTCATGGCGTCGTTGGTGAGGACGGTTGTAACACCTCCACCTGCATTCAGGGCCTTGCATCCACGCGAAGTAGACGCTACAAGTGTGCCCTCAGCAGTAGCCATGGGAATGTGGACGAGCTCGCCATCGATGTTGAGTGGGCCGGCGATACCAAGAGGAATAGGGATGTAACCGACAACGTTCTCACAGCACGCTCCAAGGACACGAGAGTAATCGTAGTTGTGCATGGGGACATCCGAATACTCGAGCGATTTGGTGTCAGTTGCACGAGCTAGGTATCACATGAACACCGAAAACCCTGAGAATATGAAGATAGACTTACAGATCAATGCACGACGGATGGTCACAGCCCGCTCTAGATCACCAAGCACCTTCTCCAAGGCATATGCCGCAATCTTGCCGTTCTGTGCAAGCATGACAACCTCCTCATCATTGAGCGTCGCAAGAGCAGCCGACACAGGACGAGGCCCATTCTCAAACACCTCGATGCACTGCTCCAACGACCGGATAGGGAACTGAAGCGGCTGGTCCTCCCTTGGTGCAGGTGCAGCTTGTGCTCGTAGCTTCATGTCAAGCATATGTGCAGACACACCACTGGTAGCGGGAATTGCAATGGGTGCAAGGACACGCATAGGGCGGACAGCAAGGGGACGGACAATGGGCTTCTCGGAATCTGAAGAACTCGGTGAGGACGGTTTTGAATCACCAACAACGAAGGAAGACCGTCTGCGTCCACCAGCAGCCCTAACTCCCGGAGTCACAATCTCCTCATCATCTTTCTCGCGTTTCTCGGCAACGACCGACCTGAAGCGCACATTGTTGGGCTGCAGGCCACGCATGGCACCCTCAGCAATGCCCTTGAGAAGATAACCGTTGAGTGCGACACTGACAGCGAGGACAAGGACGATCCATTTTGATAGAATGGGGTCGCCGACGAGTGTTGTCCAACCAGTCATGAAGTTCTCGATCACCTCGGTAGATCTGAATAGTGCGCGGGGACGAACTGGACCTGGTGGCGTGACGCGGATGTACAGGGGTGGGGCAATCTTGACAAGAAGATCGGTAGGTGTGGACACGTTAGCTTCTGCTTCTACCCGAAGAGTCACGTCGACAGCGGCAAGGTTGGCGAGCACACTAGCAATGGCAGGAGAAGTTATATCGACTCTGTGTGACACCGAGAAGTCAGCCCTGACAGAGTCAGTCAGGGTCTGAGTTTGGTATCTCGAAATGGTCGCGGGAGTGAGCGTGGTTGCGAAGTTGAGAATGTGCAAAGTCAGGAAAGATGCGATCTATTCAATTGGACATCAGTGTGACAGGAAAGGAGGTCAGTGCGCAGTGACGTACGAGAAGCAGCTTCAGACGTGCAAGGGGATTCTCTTCCTTAACTTCCGGCGGTGGGCTGTTTTTCTGTCTAAGCATAGAACCCTTGACACCCAATAGGGTTTCGGATAGCTGCCGGCTAAGGCTGGCGTCCTGGACTTGGGGAGATGAGCGTACGAGGGCACTTGGTGGTTTGCGTTCACTCAGATTGTTTGAGCTCCGGGATCTTGTCATGTCACGAGCAGCTTTAATCCTCCGAACCTAAAAATCAGGCACCATGAGCGTTATTCTGGAGAACAATCAGAGAAAGAGTCATGTTGACCCTAACCCAGTTGTACCAAAAAAGGAAATTCCATGACCACTAACCTCAACCATAATTGCCAACATCGCGGCATAAAAGGTACCGAATAAAACACAATCCAACGTGAGGGTGAGTGCCGCAAGCGCACAGAACTCCTTCAGGCCACCGACTTTGCTTTTTGCTCCCATGGAGAGGACGGCGATCTCGAGCGCGTAATCCCGCAAGATGGCATTACCACTGTTTTCGATAGCTTCCATGACTACCTCGCCAGCGGGTTTCATCTGGCCACGCCACCTGCCCTCCTTAACGGGAGACAACAGATGAGGGTGGTTAAATACGGCAGCCGCAAGACGGAGGGGCTTGTCGAAGCCAACGGTGCACACGAAGAAAGGCAGAGCTTCGGTGAGACTAATGGGATCCAAAGGAATCTCAAAGTAATGCGAGATGGGGAGAGCGAGCATGAATGCAAGAATAGACGATGACAAAATTGCAAGGCTGAGCTTCAAGTTGGAACCAAGTGCACGAGCTGAGAAGAACAGGCGAATGAATGACGCGTGCATGAGGATATAACCAACAAGAACGAGCAATATGTCCAGTGAATCCGCTTTCTAGACTGCGGGTGAGTATGGCAAGAACATGATATCATAAGCTTCAAATTACTGACCTTGGTAAGCTCCCAAAATCGCACGATCATGGCTCGTGCAGCATATGCCATCCATTTACCACCTTTCATTTCTCCGATGGTCTCCGTGACGTGGGTCTCTATTTGGTATTTGACACCAAATTCATCAGCGGAGAAGCTGGGTTGGTGGCTCAGCGCGTCTATGAATATATCGCTAGTGCCAGCATCGAATGACAGCGTGACCGTCTTCGACCGCGAGGTCTGGAGGGATGCGGTGGTAAAACATGAGGCGGGTGGCGATGATTCAGCAGTCACTGGATAATAGCATAGCGACGTGTATGTCTCGCCTGATGGAGTAGAGAGCTCGTGAACTATATGGTGCGTGATATTATCAATAGATTGTGATAAGGATACGAGGTCGACAGGTGCAGAGTCCGCAGTGACCTGGCAACGAACATGTTAGAATCATGACAGCAAAAACAAATTTGACGGACACTGACTGTGGCTGAAGACTGAGCTGGATCTAATGAAAATATTAATTGTTGTAATTCCAAAGGACGCGAATCAGCAGTTTTGACGCGTTTCAAATACCAGTCTTCATCGACGCCAACCCACTCGCCGTCACGCAATAATGCATGGGCTGGACGGAGTGTTGAAGGAACGGATGGGGAGAAGAATGACGAATGTTTAATTGCTGAAAGGACCTGGAAGTATGCGAGAGTTCCGACGACGGCGAAGAAGACGATTGTTTCAATTGGTGCAAACACGGTGCGTCCAGCCAGAGGCTGTAGAATGGACCGCATTGTTGTCACCTGGAGACTAAAAGGTGGGATGGGAGAGAAGTTTAACGCGTCAGAAGCTATCGAACAGAACCCAAAGTCAGTTATTGGTAACGAAGCGAAACAAGCCCAAGCAGTGTTACGGGAGCAGGTCACTCACCGTGAAGGACGACACGCTCGTGCAAAAGATTGCGATGAGCAAGTGTCGGATTGGATTGCCTGGTGTGAGGGCAGCAGTTTGTTTAGCCAGTCTCAATAGAATGAGAGGCCTTGTGAAAAGGCTGGGACAGGGAATGGTACGACGGTCATTTCTCACTTTTTATTTACAGTGCATGTAATCGGCTAATTATGGCATACAAAGACCCCGGTCACCGGCCAAGTCGGTTCGGTTCTCTTTCGTCCCTGCACTGCTCTTCACTGCAGTCCTTTCTTTATCTTTAGCTTTCACCCGAGTTCGCGACAGACTCGGATCCAACATTAGAAACTTGATAGAGGAAAAGGCTAGTCTTTCCGCTCTTCTCGCTAGACACTGAGCCTGTGATTGCGCTTATAATGTCGGGATACACAGTGTCTCACCCCCAACCTTCCTCCATAGAGCCCGTTCCAACGTGATCATCCACGCGATCACCCACCGGTACAATTGTTGCCAACGTCAGACTCCACACCATCTTGAGCTGCCAGGACCGATGACAGCAATCTTAATACCAGAGCCAGCGCATCAGAGTCGGGGGTCTCTTCCATTTCAGTTCATCTGAATGCGGTGGTGGAATTCGTGTCTTTGTATGCAAACCGATGCATGACTGGCACTGGCCTAGCAGGTAACGAGCTACAATCTACCACGTGTCTGCTGCCTCAAACAGGCCAAGCCAAGCATTTTAGAATGTAGGTGTTCATGCATTCATCATTCATTACCATACTCGGACCTAGCTACACAGATGCTGAGGACTCGATAAGACGAAACATATCGTACGTGTTTTAAACCTTGAACGTGACATGGCTATACATACGCACGCACGCGCCCATATTACCAGACTTCTCCTCCGCATCTCCCCAGCCGAACAACTTATCTTGATATCAACACAGCAAACTTTGACGTTCCTGCATATACATATTATTGTCAATCCCACTCAAACTAATACAAACAATAGGTCTTCATAGGAGGCTCCACTTGACAAAAACGAGCGTCGAGTATCCTTCCGCATTACATACATTCCCGAGCATTAGCTATACACTTCCTGAAGCAGCTTCTTGCTTCCTCGCCAGGACACAAGAGTCTTGAGTTTCCTCCAGATGAACCCAATGTTGCCATGTATGTTACTTTTTCGCTCTCATGCTTTCAGAGGGGATCACCACTTGCTGGTCATGGCGTTCTTTTTTAGGTATTGGCCAGGGCATGTATATCTGCCAGAATCGCTTCCAGTCCGCGGCCGGCTGGATACCGTGATAACAACGTTATCCTGTTAATCTCCCGTCCCTGGACTTTGTCTGATGTTCGGTAGCTAACCGAAGCGAATGGACGTTTCTTCAACGTTGCAGCGCTTTGACCAATAATGAGACCACTCGAAAAAAATTAAATCGTACCACTGCTGGTATCGACTTGACCAATCAGACGTGCCACAGCATATTTATATCCGGCTCACGCAATTGATTATGTAACGATGGACCATCCAACGAGTTCAATGTTTCACCTGATCACCCATATTGCCAGTCATTCTGAAGGTCCCCAGAATCGCACAGCCGCTGGGAACGTTATGTATCCCCAGCCTGAGCAAGTCGCCAATTGTGATCGCCCATGTCCGTTCTCAACGCTGTCGTGGCAAGCTTTTCTTTCAATGAAAAACACGTCACCTCCGAGTCCAGTAATATTTTGATTCACATGAACTTGAGATCTAGGTCCATTGGATTTGGTCCCACACAGCCCAGTGATGGGCCTATAATACCCCACCCAAACTCCACCGTCACTATGTCGATCTAGTATGTCATGAACATGTCATAAGCATGGGCGCGTGAGTATGTGCCTCGATGGCTGGATCGACGTTCTACTACTATAGCACTGCCAGCCTGCAATCACCTGCACCAGTCTTGATTCGTCAAAATTGACCATAACATACTCTGAATTTTATAACAGAACCATGCATGGGTTCCGCGTGAGCCGTGATGCATGACAAGGAATCAATGACATGGCGCGTTCATGTTTATCAACACTCGAGGGTGATCTGCAGATCATGCGGTCCTCGGCAAAGTAAACACCGTGGTTTAATAACATAAAGCATAGCTCTCCCGGCCAGACACATACCTCCCGCGACCCGAAATGAGCCTCGTGATTTTAGCTTTACACAGCTTCAGTCGTGATTCTTAGTACCGCCACGAGACCGGCAACACGCTTCAAGAAGAGAACCAATAATCACAAAGCTGATATTTACATCCTGTGTATAAATATTCGAAAGGAAAGGGAAACGGCACAAGTCGACCAAAATGATATAAAGTTCGCGCGCTATAGAAAATCCCTCGCAATCATAGATAACACAGATTAGACATGAGAGGGAGCAGTGACCGTAGGTGACACTTGTTCTATGATCCTGTTCCACAGGCGAGAAGTGTGTTGTCCTGTAATCCAATACAACATGTGAAGCCGGTACCACAGGTAACCAACGAGTCGGATCGTGTTCCAGCACCACATGTAAAACCAGTGCCGCAGGAGGGACCCAATATGAATACGATTTGCAGCCAGTACAGGCCACGTCGCTAGAATGACTATGGCAATCCATATTGGATATGCGACCGAGATGATGGCAATGCCAGAAGTGCGGAAAATTACAACAGACAATGCTGCGGCAAATAATACTATTCTGTCGAACAATGAGCTGCTGACATGGAACATGAACAGAAAACCTACCCCCATATCAGAAGTCCGAGTGGCAGACTGAGCATAAGGGGAAAGCTTTCTAAGCCAAGCACAGAACCCGCCATTCCTACTAGGAAAGAAGCCTGCGGACGTGAAAATTATCCGATAAACAAGGAAAGATGAACATACCGCGTCTGTATTGGGGCCTCGTAGGCTCTTGTTGACTTGTCCAACCAATAATAGTGTAACTACTAACGAGCCCATGGCGCAGAGGGTAGATATGTAAGATAGAAGGATGACAGGCGTTTGAGTCTGAACAGATGGGACTGCGAGAAAGCTGACATCAACAGCAAGCATCACAGTAGACTGAGATAGTCATTGACTATATAACAATATGAAGCAGAAGTACAACTCACAAATATCGTATATCCATTCCAGTCGCTATTCAACTTGTCTATGTACTGCTTCCACCGCGCATCAACGATGTTTCCATCGACCAATATCTTGTGGAAGGCCCTGCTCTGGGCATCAGGAGATCCAAAGAAAATAACATTCATCGCACGAAACAGCGTAGTTTTCGAGGTGGTGTTAGATTCCTCTCCGTATAACGACTTGTCTACGTCAAGTCGGGCGCCTGGTTGTCCACAGAAATTTACAAACTTTGTGTAACCTAGTAAAGTAATCAGGAAATGTGCATAGCGAACCACTAGCTAGAGCTCACAGAAATCTTGCATAAATCGAGCTGAGATCGGTAAACATATCAGAAACAATCAACCGATTGTCCATGATTGAACTTACCGGCAATCCACACGGAATGCTCGCGCTTCTTGTTAGCACTATCTGAAAAGACAATCAATGATGACCCCACAACAGGGATCAGCTCACTTGTGAGAAGATCGACGAGGCTGAGAATGCTTGCGATCTGGTCCAAAGTAAAACGTACTAGGGAAGTTGGAGAAGTGATAGTATCTATCACGAGTCAATCCTGTAGGGCATAAGACGCTTATTAGCCTTTGCTTACCTGCCTGAGCATACATCACAAGTTCTTTGAGTTCCACCACAATATCTTCTGGAAGGAAGCGTTTGTTTGGAAATAACGCAATGTGTGTCCTACCAACGCCATGAATCATGCGAAACATAGAAGAGCTGTTATAAAGTGAGTTTACTGAATTCGGTTAAAGTGAGGGAATGTGCGTACCTGAGATTATACGAACCAGTACTGTGCTTCTAGTGCATACTCTGGGAGCGATATGATTACAGGAGCTTAAATGGAAAGTATTCCACAGAAAGAACCTACTAATATGACTTTTTCTCTCTACGCCTCGGACATAACTCATGAGAGATTGGGATATGTGGTCTTCGAACCAGAAAATGACACGTCTTTCGTGGTCAACAAAGTAGTAACCCCACATTTCTTCGCCGTCTTCTACCATGAGCTCTAACCCTAGCTCGACGAACGGATCCAAGGGGATGTTCGCATTACGCGCTCCTTGGTACGCCTTCTCAACAGCTTTGTCGAGTTTGACTATAGTTTCGGGATCTCGAACATCAACATCAGTGAAAACTCTCTGGTGTGTAATTTGCGTAAATACATGTACTAGTAGCAGATGATCGACATACTTTATATGGCTGATAGAATATCAAAGCCCCCTCTGGTTGCGTGAGCGGCTCCCATCCCGCTACTGAAGCAAGCTCCCTGCAAGTCGATTTCAATCTTATCGCTGATTCTCTCATTGGTATGCTTACTTTGAACAATCCAAAGGACCTTTCTCAACCAAGAATGCATTGTATTCATCTTTACTATAAGTATGAATCAGGACTTTGCCAGTTCGCTTGTCAGAAATACGATTTGCGTACACTGGCACATTCCTCTTGTATCGGTTGACCTGTCGGGGTGTAATGGGAGTAAGGGTGATGTCACAGGTTTGGCCTGGCGCTGCCACAAGCGGTGGTGTGGTGATACCCACTTCGGGCCCGTGGATGTTGTGTTCGAACGCAGAGCTTGGTCTCAATGGCGCAGAAGAGTTCGGGGAAAAGTCTGTATTTAAACCTGCGTCATTTGACCCTCCGAGAAGTCCTGGAGTTGGAATCTGATGGATGTCTATTTGAAATTGGGACCCTTGGCTATGTAGACTCTGTAGAGGTGCCTCGAGCAACGGCACTGCGAGGCTCACAGGAGGAGCCGGTTCGGAGTTGGGTTGGTTGGTCCCTGGCTGAGAGCTCAATGCTAAACCTCCGAGTCCAGGCCGTTCACAAAAATATTTCTCTTTCCAATTCACGATGGAACGACAGTGTCGGATCAGTCGCAGGATGACAGAGAGTAGACTGTACGAGCGAAGCGCGGCTGTCTTGACAATGTGTCTCAGCCAGAAGATGAACATGATGGAAGCGAAGAGAACCGAGCACAAAAACTAGATGACTTTGTTTCAAACCAGTACGCAGCGAGAAAAACGAGAGGAATGGGATGAACGTACAATCCAAGAACGACATGGCACACATCTTGGATTGGCGCCAGAATAGCTTTGAGCGTCAAAATGGTCTTGACACCTGTTATCTAGCCGCTCGCTCCTGTTGGGATCAACATGGGAGGAAGGTGAATAGTACGAGGTATCGGTTGTTCGGAGGTGCGTCTGTCCTCGTCTCTTTTAATCACTAAAATAACCACACCAACTCACAGTGCTCTACCACGGTCCACCATGGCCTCAGCCTCGGGTGGACACTACACCCTCGTCGTCCTCCACCCCAGCATTGACATGTCAACTCCACCCACCAAGCCACGCGAAAGTGGATATGCATTGATGATGAGTTGGTTTCAGACCTGAGGGCTGAGGATGTGTCTGGGAGTGTGGGCATGGAGAAGGACGAGGCGACGATGTGTGCGTTTTTGTTGTTTTTGTTGGGGCGAGAGGGGCTACGGCTAGAGTTAAGATCCAACCTTCAAGTACCTGTGAGACTGTGCATATGATCCAGTTGCTCATCGCTGCGCCTACAATGGCCCAAGATTGTAAGCGTGGTGAGGACTGATAATTCCTCTCAAGCATTACATATTACAAATTGTATTTGTCACGCCGCTACACTACAGACAACTTCTACGTCGACGCAATATTTCTAGTATCATTGTATGTTTTTGTGAATTATGCAGAACAGAGAGACCTAGGCAAGCCTTGCCCTAGGAATGTCAATCCCAGATCTAGGGTAACCTCTATGAAGACTAGACAGAGTTAGATCCTCAGTCATGCGTGTAACAGACTGATATTGATATATACCTAGACAGAGTTAGATCTATCGTAGGTAGATTATTAGCGAGAGAAGATATAACGATAAATGGAGACATACCCTCAGTCGTGCGTGTAACAGACTGAGGAGAGAAGAAACAAACATCAACCAATATATATAACGACCGTTGGCATTCTACCGCGTCACAGTCGTCACGTGCACGATTCGTGCGCCAACAACCTCTGGGACTATTCAGGAGGAAACGGGTACGATATAAATCAACTTGCAAAACACCATGTACCAATTGTATGCACGTCGCACCACAATCAGACAACACAGATTAGGCATGAGAGATGACGATGGGCCCCGCAGCCTGAGGTAAAACACGTTCTATGATCCAAAACCTCAGGTGAGAAATGTGAATATTATTGGCGGCAAGCATGGGCCACGTCGCTAGGACGAATACGGCGATCAAAATTGGAGATGTAATTGAGACGGCGACAACGCCAGAAGTACGGAAGATCAGGGTGGACAATGCTCCAGCAAAGAACGTCATTCTGTAAAATGATAAACCATTAATGCGCGGAATGTAACCCGGAAACTGACCCCCATATCAGAAGTGCGAACGGCAGGCTGAGCATCAGGGCGAGACTTTCCAGCCCGAACATAGACTCTGATATTCCTACCATGAAAGAGGCCTGTGGACATAAATAATGTAGGTAATACGATCAAAAGAAACTTACCACGTCTGCAGCAGAGCCTCGCCGGCTGTCATTAACTTGTCCAGCCAAGATTAGCGATACCATTAAGGAGCCTAAAGCGCACAGGGAAGACAGATATGCTAAAACGATCGCAGCTGTTTGAGTCGCGACAGCTGGGACCGCGAGAAGGCTAATATCAACAGCGAGCATCACAGTAGACTGAGACGGTCATTTATTACACGACAATATGAAACTAAAGCGCAACTCACAAATATTGTATATCCATTCCATTCGGTGGTAAGCCTATCGATAAAATCATTCCATCGTGGCTGAACCATGGTTTCATCGACCCATATCCTGTGAATTGCCTTGCTGTGAGCAACTGGGGATCCAAACAGAATAACATTCATGATACGAAGAACGATATTTTTTGAGCGGATGTCATGTTCTCCATATAACGATTGATCTACGTCAAGTCGGGCACCTGGTTGTCCACAGAAATTCACGAACTTTGCGTTGGCTAGCAAAGTAATCAGGAAACGGAGATCGCGGACGACTAGCTGAAACTCACAAAAAAGCCTCATGAATCGAGCTGAAATCAGCAAACGTGTCAAGAGCAATCAGCCAACATTCCATGATCAAACTTACCAGCGATCCACACGGAATGTTCCCGTTCCTGGTTAGTGCTGTCTGAAATGATGATCAACAACAACCCTACTGCATCAAAGAATGATTTACCTTTGAGATGATCCACAAGGCCAAGCATGCTTGCAACCTCATTCGGGGCAAAAGGTGCCAGGCACGTTTCAGAAGTGATGTTTTCTATCGAAAGTCAGTCGTGTACAATGTGAAACGCTTATTAATCTATACTTACCTGCATGAGCATGCATGACAATTTCTTTGAGTGTCACGACAATGTCTTCTGGAAGGACGCGTTTGTTTGGAAATAGCTCGATGTGTCTCCTGCCAGCGTCACGTATGTAAATTATGGGAGGTAAAAAAAAAATGCTGTAACAAAGCGTGAGCGCACATACTTTTGTTGAGGGAGGAAACATACATACAGCTGGAGAGCATACGGACCAATATTGTGAATCCAATGCATACTCTGGGATCGATACAATTACAGGAACTTAAAACGAAAGTTTTCCGTGAAAAGAACTCACTGACATGGCTTTTGCGCTCTACACCTCGAACGTTATTCACAAGTTCAAAGGATTTGTAGTCTTCGAACCAGAAAACGACACGTCTTTTATGGTCGGCAACGTAGTAGCCCAAATATTCCTTGTCCTCCTTTACAATGAGCTCCAATGCGAGCTCGACGGAAGAATCCAAAGAGATGTTTGCCTCCCGCGCCCCTTCGTACGCCATCTCAACAGCTTTGTTTATTTTGAAAGCAATTTTAGAATCTCGAACATCGGCATCAGTGAAAACTCTCTGGTGTCAGACTTGAGTAAAGTCATGTACTAGGAACAAAGGGGTAGACACACTTTATATGGTTGATAGAAGAACAAAGCCCCTTCCGGGTGCGTGAGCGGTTCCCATCCTTCTACTGCAGCAAGCTCCCTGCGGGAGCATTTTAATTTCGTCGCTGGCTCTCTCTCCAACATGCTTACTCTGAACAGTCCAAAGGGCCTTTCTTAACCTCGAATGGTTTATATTCACTATTTCTGTGGGTATGGATTAAAACAGCAACTCACTTGAGAAAGTATAATTTGCGTACATGGGAACATGCCTTTCGTATCGTTTGACCTGTGGTTCGGGTACAATGGGAGTTAGATATATATCAACGGCCTGCCCTGGCGTCGTAGGAGGCGATGACATGACGACAGCCACGGGGATGCTGGGTTCAGGCATAGAGATTGGTGTGAACGGCACAGCAGAGCTCCGGGGAGACTGTGTATCATGAGCTGGGACGTTGATATTTGTCCCTTGGTAAGGCTCTGGCATTGGCATATGAACGTTCGTTTCAGGTTGGGACTCTTGTGTTTGAAGAGGTGCCTCAAGTAATGGCATTGCAAGGCTCACAGAAGGCGTCGACTCGAGTTGGTTGGCCACTGGCTGAGAGCTCAAAGCGAAACTGGGCCGCTCACGAAAATGTCCTTCCTTTCCATTCACAACAGATTCACAGTATTGGATCAGTCGCAGGAGAATAGAGCAGAGACTCCTGTACGATCGAAATGCAGTCGTTTTGATAATGACCCTTAACCAGTAAATGAACACGCGAATGGATCCTTCTCGCATGACGACGGAGGTAAAAGGGACCGAATGCAAAAGCTATATCTTGCCTGCTGATGGGCGAGAGAGTTGTAGAGCGATATTTTGGAAGGGATAGTGGAAGGTACTAAGTGCACACTGCACAGACAACTAATGTGCTGGTTTGTGATGTTATTGATGGCGCGTAAGTTATTGTCGGCTACATCCGGGTGGAATACCTAATGGGACTGCGCGACAAGCACTGTCATCGCAAGCAGGTCACAGCCTAGTATTTGAGAACGACTAGATTTAAGCTGTAAATATGACACGGCAGGAGACGACTACGAGTACAAGGACTAGTAGGGACTAAGTAGTACAAGTAAATGCCCATTGAGTTACGTATGAAGTCAAGAGAAAAGAAAACCTCACATCCACAGGCCGCATCAAGGAATCTCAATCATCGCCTTTGTACAATGACCATGCATTGCCTTATGTCTTTGCAGGACTTCACAACTCGCATAACAACATCCGAGACATGAAGGTTATTAGCTGCCAAGACCGGCCATGTCGAGAGGAGGAGAACAACTGCCCATATGGGAATAACAACAATCAATGCAACGATATCAGTAGTATAGAAGATGAGGATTGAGAGTCCGATTGCAAAGAAAATCATTCTGCGACATTCCTCGTTAATAGTGCGCACGTCGCAAAATTTGGATAACTTACCCCCAGATAAGAAGAGCAAATGGCAGGCTGAGCATCAAGGCGAGACTCTCGATGCCAAGGAGTGATTGGGACATAGAGGAAATGAATTCTGCCTATGTCAGTGTGAGCCATGAGATGGAGCATCGGGACCACAGCTAGCGACGCACCACACTGCCAGCCGAGTTCCGTCTATTGTCGCTAATCTGACCCGCTAGGATAAGAGATATCACGAGCGAGCCCATTGCACAAAGCGTGGACAGGTAAACGACAATCGTTACTGCTGGCTTTGACTGAATAGAGGAATTGTCTACCCCAGGAACTGCCAAGAAACTGACATCCACAGCGAGCATCACAGTCGACTGCCATCGTGAGCATCTGTAAATTTAAAGAACATCGACATACTTACGAATATAGTGAAGCTGTTCCACTCGCTATTTAATTGACTGATGAACTTCTTCCACCTAGGTTTGACCACTGTATTGTCTACCCAAACATTATGAAGGGATTCGCTGTGGATGCTCGGAGAGTTGAACAGGACAATATTCAAAATACGAATGAAGAGGGGCTTTGGCTTCTTGATATTACTTTCATATAACGATCGGTCAGCGTCAAGACGGGCACCAAGCTGCCCACAAAAATTGACAAATTTCGCCTGGACTATTTCAACGTGGTGTTATTTGGAAGAAGAATGTAGGTATAAGCTACCCACAGAACATGTGCATGTATCGGGCTGTTGGTTGAGACAAATAAATAAATATCGATGAAGACTAGAGTTGAATATCATACCGACAATACAGACAGAGTGTTTGTTGACCTTTTCGATGTTATCTGCTTCTGATGAGAACGGATCCCAAAGACAATACTACCGAGAAGCTGACCTTTCACCTGATCAACATCACTGAGTATGTTTGAGAGCTCATCCAAGTCGAAGGGAGAAAGGGATGTTTGAGACGTGATTGATTCTGCCAGAAAAGTCATTACGTAGCCAAAAGGTCACATAGAGTACCATACCGGAGTGAGCATAAACAATGATATCTCGCAAACAATCAACTGCCTGCCTGGGGAGAGCACGCATGTTTGGAAACAAGGTGCAATGCTTCCTGTAGCATAAGCGCAGATGAGTTGAGTGATATGATCTTGGATTAGTTTAATCACTATTTTTTCAACAGAGCGTAGTTAATTACTCACCATACGTCGCTGAACGTACCAGTATTGCGCCTCTAATGCATATCCTAGGGTTTAAACATCTCAGATCACTATATCATCTCGATGTGTTAATCACATGCTCACTGATGTGACTTTTGTCAGAGACACCTCGTACATGGATCATAAGTTCCCTAGATTTGACAATCTCAGGCCAGAAGATAATCCGTGCATCATGATCTACAAAATAGTACCCAAACTCGCCTTCGGGAAACTTTTCGATAGCAAGTTCCATGTTGGCGCAAACCCTGCCATTCTCTGCTGCCATTTGATTCGCTTGCTCTGCTGCAGCAAGGATTTCGAGTGCAAGGTTATTCTCTAAAATATTCTGATCGGTGAAGACTCTCTGTGTGGTGTCGCATGGTGAGTGGTCTGAGCCTTTTGGTGATTCTTACGTACCTGCTTCGGGTTAAAGAAGAAGCGGGCGCCTTCAGGGTGAGTGAGCTGCAACCAGTTGGCGACCTGCGTTGATGATCTGCAGAAATCTGATGATTAATATCATTATACAACTGCAGTTTTCCTCACTCCGTGAAATTATCCGGCCCTGGGTTAATCTCGAACACACGGAAATCTTTACTTCTACCGTAGGGTTAGAAAGACATCCAAGAATCCCAAATCAAAAACAGACATACTGAACGATATTCCTTTTATACCTACCAATTTGTGATGCAATCATTGCTTGAAGAGCAATTGCCCCTGGTCGACGGACATTAGGTACTGCTGGACTTGTCTGAACAGAATGAGGTTGATGATCCATTGGCACCTGAGGTAATGGAAATGACAAAGAACTCCCAACACAATGGTGAAAGGTGGGCGCATCCTCCCTTTCGGGAGGGCGTACAGCAAGTGTTGTCACTGAGATCTGGTTCCGTGTATCCTGAACAGCAGGCTGAGTAGCTCTCATTATTTTATCGACACTGAGTCTTTGTCCTTGTATATGGTTATCATGATTGTGCGACATCCCATGCAGTAGCCGACGGAGGAATGTGATGACATGTCGGTAAATGCGGTACAGAACGATCGTCGACAACTTCAAGAGTTCGAGTTGTTTCATGAACCTAAACAGTTTCTGCAACAGGGACTCCTTGAGTGACAGGGAGGTCATGAGTAGACTCACTGCAACCAGTAACTTAGCTCTGTGGTGTTTGGAAGAAGGGCCTTTGCTCGGACCAGTGCTGCAGTCACTGCTACTTGAGTCACGTGCAACACAGTATCATGGTCTAGTTTGACTTACTCACTGGCCGCCCGCCTAGCTAGTACAACAGAGCGAGTGCTACAAGCCGGCCCAGTATTAGTAGTGCCTGTGTACCATCCGCAGTGGAGCTGCTGAAATAAAGGATTCTGCTTCTCTATTCTGACTTGTCCTGATGGGTAAGATTAACTTTACGACCGACGAAGCTTCCATCCTCAAGGCCTACAAGTTATCCTCACAAAACCCGACGTACGTGGCTAATTCACTGTCTAAATGTACGAATAACCGTTGCATAGGAAATGGGAAGAGATAGATCACGACCTCGAAGATCCTCTTTCTGACCTCCTCACCTCCCAATCCAACGCCGATGGAGACGGTGACCCCCTGGGCCTTGGCGGCGTCATTGAGTATGTGTCATCATTTGACCCTCTCATTCGGTGCTGATAATATTCGCAGCCTGACGAGTTTAGATGCGGAATCGAGTGCGTGATTGTGTCTGATTTTAGCTGGGATTTCGGTCGTTCATACGCTTCCAGAGATGTCTGTGCTCATCTCTTCTAAATCATTTGATCCCAAAGCCTTTCTATCTGCTGTACACCCAAACGCAACATACCAAGATCTTGCAGCAGGCATTAACCACCTCCAATCATCCATTGATGCCCGTTCAGAAGCTGTCCGTGTCCTCGTAGAAGATAACTTTGATCGGTTCGTTGCTGTCAAGGCTTCTACTGATGGTGCGTCGTGTGTCGTTTGTCTGCGGGTGCTCCATACTAACTGGCGCATGTTCTTAGCGTTATATGCAGAAATGCGAGAGGGATTACTGAGTGGCAAGGCGGAATTTGCTAGCAAACCACTTGTAGACTACTTAAAACGTTTGTCCTCAGTTCATTCCTTCCAACCCTATTTTTGATGCGCTCCAACCTAGGTTCAGCTGTGAAGGCCAATCAAGTCTTCCTCCCCATCCTCGAGAACGGTGCCAAAGCCCAAAAGTTGCGCACTACGCTCGGCGTTTTTGATCGTTCCAAGTTCTTTTTCAGTCTCCCGGGATTTCTCGTGGAATCCATTGAGGCTGGAAGGTATGAAGCTGCATTGCGTCAGTACAACAAGGGGAAGTTTCTCTTAGACTCTCGCCCTGGACAACTTCTCCCCGTCGAGGCAGGTGCCAACGCAGGCTCTACGGCACAACAGAAGAGGATATTAGACAAGGTGTGGGCAAACGTTGAAAAGGTGATGGGAGAGATGAAGGCGCTACTTTTAGCACGGTTACAAGAACAAGGGAGGAGCGTCGAGGAAATGGAGAGAGGCATTGAGTACGTGTACTTGTTATTGTTGTATGTCTCGTTAACCAGACTGTCTAGGATTCTCCTGGAACTAAATGTGCCTGAAGACCCGATATGGACCTACTTCGATAGCCAGCACAAGCGCATCATGGACCGGATGAGTGCTGCCTACAAGGCTGGTGTCTCAAACATCGATGGCGTGTTCCTCTCGTGTTATTGAATACTTTTTATACTGACATGCATCACAGCCACGAAGTCTCGCACGACACCTGAACTGTCGTCTCCGAATGCGCTCAGACAGATCCTTGGTGCACAACTCCAGGTGTGCATTGTAGCGCTGGAGAGCAAAGCTTCCGAAGCCGTAATCAGTGCGCTATCATATTGCTCATGTCAAGCTATTATTCATTCTTGTCGCACTTAGCACAAGCAGGTGGTCATGAAGTATGGCAGGCTATCTGGGATATGGTGAAAAATGTCTCCGAGATTATGGTCTCTTCGTTGCCCAACTTCTGTAAAATCGCAAGGAGCTTCTTGGAGGGGAAATTCAAACGAGTTTGTGTCATTTGTGCTGTTATGTCACTTGTGCGACGTTTACTCTTTCCCCTAGCCATCGTCATCAAGGCGCAGTGCCTCTCAATGCAGGCAAATGGCACTCGATATCATCAAGCTCTATATCAATTTTCTCTCCGAGTTTTTTATTCTTTCTGAAATCCTATCAAACTCCTCTACTACCAATTCTCCTGAGCATCTTCCGTCTCATTCGAACTCGCTAACGACAGCTCACTGGCTGACCAAGATTCTTAACGAGGTACAAGATTGCGTCACAGAGATTAGTGCATTGGAACTTGGAGAAGGCGGTTTGGTGAAAGGGCTAATAGAGAGCGTGCGGTGGCGTTTTGAGGATGTCCTAGTGAGATCTTGGTTGCGAGGTATGTGTTACTACAAGTGTTCTACTATTCCTCGTACATCTATGGACTAACTATCTCAGACGCAAACTACATGTATGTTCTGGAATCATTTACTCCCGATCCTTCCGCTCCTTCCACAACACTCTACCTTGCTCATCTCGAATCGTTCATGCGCCACATTGCAACCTCAGCATTCAAAATCGCAGGTGGTATCTCGACAGACGGTGGATCGGGCGTATTGCGGGTAACACAACAGAACATCGTGCCACCAGCATTCATATCGAAGATTACGAAGGCATTTTTGGACGCAATATATGCGGTTCTAGATGGGTTTGTAGTACTTGTCACGGAGGAAACACCACCAGGTGTGGGCAGCATCGTGGCAACGGGAGCAACTGAACAAGAAGGGAAGCAAGAGCTGGTTGATCTGCGCGACTCGGTGCGTAGTTTTGTGTGCTCCACAATTCTGGCCCCTGATATAGTTATGCATTAAGAATACGAGGCTGCTCCTCGTGATATCTAATTTCTCACATTTATCAGGATCGTTGATACCCAGTATGTTATCTCAGCTGGAGAATGCGCTCAGCATATCAGTTGAGGATGATAGACAGGTATTTCTTATTCTCCTACTTGCGTTGCATGGCGTGCTCACGTTATGACGTAGACACTGATAAGCACAGTGACTGCGCTTGACAAGACGCTTTTCGATGGATATGTCAAGCCCAAGGCTGCCGCTGTCGCAGTCATCTTGCAAGAGGGCATTCTCGACAAAGACATGGATTGGTACGAGACGCCGCAACCTACGGGTAAGCTTTTCCACTCCACTTCTTGCTACCTACACTGACATCCACTCTAAGAAATACGACCATATATGTACAAGGCCTTAATGGGCCTCGTCGAGATTCATGCGCAAATCAGCCGCGTAGCAGAGAATCTGCTCGAACGCGGGATGTATGCGCTTATAGAGAACGTCGCTCAAGATGCATTGCTTTCGTTCAAACAAGTCAAGCGGTTCGGTATGGGCGGTATGCTTCGTGTAAGTCACATCCTCCTTCCTCGCATATTATACTATCAATAAGACGATATCTACAGGCTACGCTAGAGATCGAGTTCATGCACCAAACGCTTGCTCGCTACGTGTCTCCATCAGCCGCGAAGACGCTTTCTGAGTTGTATAATAAGATTTCGCAGGCGTATGCACGACGGCCGGGAGATGAGAATTTGCAGGGGAATCTGGATAGTGTGAAGAGGACGCTGGCAGAGAGTCGGCGTGCGACTGGAATTGAATTTATGTGCTTTAGAGCGAACAAGGAGAAGAGTGGAAAGGGAAAGAAGGAGAAAGACGAGGGTAGGGAGCGGGGGAAGGACAGAGTGAAGGACAGAGAGGGTAGAGGTGATAACGGTGCAGCTTCATGATCTCTAACATTTCGATGGCATCCGGTGCGGGATTAGGACAATTGAGATTCAATTGATTTGATTGTCTGCCTGTGATACTGACTAGCTTGGTTCGTCTGACTAGCTCAGTCGATATGTACCCTTAAGATATCACGCATCGTTGCTGAACAAATTCATTTGGAACGAGGAACAATGCATCAGTTCACATTACAGTGCGATAGGATGGGGTAATACTACAACGGGATACCACGGTAATGATAAGTAAACGATAGGTATGGGAGAACACTCGGTACTACAGCCCACCACGAAGACGGAGCACAAGGTGAAGGGTACTCTCCTTCTGGATGTTGTAATCCGACAGCGTGCGGCCGTCTTCCAGCTGCTTCCCAGCAAAGATCAGACGCTGCTGGTCGGGTGGGATACCCTCCTTGTCCTGAATCTTCGCCTTGACATTATCGATGGTGTCTGACGACTCCACCTCCAACGTGATCGTCTTACCCGTGAGGGTCTTGACGAAGATTTGCATACCGCCACGAAGACGGAGAACGAGATGGAGGGTAGACTCCTTCTGAATGTTGTAGTCGGAAAGGGTACGGCCGTCTTCGAGCTGCTTGCCTGCGAAAATGAGACGCTGCTGATCGGGAGGGATGCCCTCCTTGTCTTGGATCTTGGCCTTCACGTTGTCAATGGTGTCAGAAGACTCCACCTCCAACGTGATCGTCTTGCCTGTGAGGGTCTTGACAAATATCTGCATACCGCCACGTAGACGGAGAACGAGGTGAAGGGTGGACTCCTTCTGGATATTGTAGTCGGAAAGAGTACGTCCGTCTTCGAGCTGCTTGCCAGCGAAAATGAGACGTTGTTGATCAGGGGGGATGCCCTCCTTATCCTGGATCTTCGCCTTCACGTTGTCAATGGTGTCAGAAGATTCCACCTCCAACGTAATCGTCTTGCCCGTGAGGGTCTTGACGAAGATCTGCATGCCTCCACGGAGACGCAGGACCAAGTGAAGGGTAGATTCTTTCTGGATATTGTAGTCGGATAGTGTGCGACCATCCTCAAGCTGCTTGCCAGCAAAAATGAGACGCTGCTGGTCAGGTGGAATACTGCAAACATAACCATCAGCTATAAATGGCGTTGACTTGGATGCACGCATACCCCTCCTTGTCTTGGATCTTGGCCTTGACGTTATCGATGGTATCAGAGGACTCGACCTCAAGAGTGATGGTCTTGCCGGTGAGTGTCTTCACAAAAATCTGCATTCTGTGGCTCAATATCAGCCCCGTCTGCACTGGAGATTAGAATGATCAAAAACTCACGCGAAGGATATGAACTATAGACTGTATGGGAGTGTAGAGGAGTGGTTTGTAAGGAGAGCGACTGTGAGGAAACGCCTAGATAACGGGGCCATTATATAATGGGACGTGTCGGAGTTTAAACATCCAGCCACACCGCCGAGGCAAGCATCTTGCTGGATCCTTCTGGAGGCATAGGGCGGTATCCAAACACATGGCCGCATGCTTGGCACTGGATGCACCAAGGCTATGAGCGTATATTTATCCTTAAGGGACAAGGTATGACCCAGAGTACTAGAAACTACCATCATTCAAATCAGCGCCTTCGACAGAGTCTAGAAGAACATATATCCTGTGTCATCGGACCATGGAGCAGACGACTTGCGCCCAGATTGCATCGGCCGAATCCTGACTCTGAGCCCCAGCTTTATCTGAGCTTTTTCATTGTTCGTCACCCCCGCTTTGCTGGTCCGCGACCTTTTTTTAAATTGAAGTATCGTCATAGTAGGATAGATGTCATGACCTTACTAGACCTGGTTGGGCAAGAGCTCACTTGCAATGGTGGAGAGACTGACAATTTTCATAGCTGAACGCTATCGAGAACACCCAGCGTCTGTTTCTTCGGTTTTGTACGGGTTATCATAATCCGAGTCAGAAGGACCGACTCTATCGCGATCGACCGATCAGCTGAAACTACTGTCGTACGTGTAACTTGCGAAATGACTTGGGTGTCATTGGTAGCAATCGCGATCGGGACTTTGCGTTTAGATCGGTTGCTTGTCCTGTGCGCACGAGATCTTCCGTCGGTGCATAGGGATGGGCAGCCGGTTGGCCAAGTTCTACATGGTCTGTGCTCAGATTCATGAGTGAGAACTCACGACTGTGGTGGCGGGGAGTAACATGAATACTAGTACAAGGGACGACAGTGAAGACCTGGAGTGCTCCGGGCGCACTAGTTGCGGCCTGACCGGCCTTGGCCCGGAATTTCGGATTTTCCGCCCAAGCTGCGTTTTCACAAACTGATTTGACATATGTCGGCGTGTACATAGTATATCTCGAGAGTCACGAAGCTTTAGTGAACAAGGCACTGCAGTTCACACATAAAATTCATTATATCCTGTAAGTCACATCTCACATTCAAGCTCTATCATCAATTCATGAGTGAAAGTGAAATTAACATAAGGAGATGTGAATACGGGATAAGCGTGTCTCAAGTAGATGATGTTAAGCTGAGGGTGTTGACTTCAAGTAAGGCACCGCAGGACGACACCGAGGGATAGTACCTTGACTAGACACCTGTATGAACAAAAACAATCTGCTGTTCCAGCGGAATCTTCTTGCGCAACGATTTCATAGCCTTGTGCAACGCTAATGCAGCGCGCGTGCAGTCCAATCTCCCCGAATCATCAATCAGATATTCATAAAACGCAGTCGTCATCAACACTCCACACGGAACCGATCACGCTTTGAAATCCGGAAAATTGCATCGCCGCAGCGACATGAATAGCTTGCTCGACCTATCACCCAGGGTGCCGATAAGAATACGAAGATTCAAATGGGTCCTTTGGATTTGGTATTCCGTGACAGGCCAGGTGAACCCACCGACTCTGGTTCAATGCATCGAATGCTCCCTGCACCGTTGCATCATTGTCCACGAGTGATGTGAAGGACACAACGGATGAAAGAAGCTGAGCGACAACAACTAACTCAGAAGCGACACATTTGAGTTGTGTCCCTCCGTCCGGTTTTGCAGCATCTTCCTATTAAGTCGTCTTGCTTGTTAGTATACGCTTGTGAGACAAAGTTAAATACGCACAAAAGAAGCAGAAATCAGAGCTGTAGGACAGTGGGGATTTGTGAGGGAAATCTGCGGCCGTGCAATGCCCAGCGATGTCGATGAGTCCTCGGCTGATGAGCGGAAGCAAATACGTGTAATCATAACCTAGTTGACTTGACATGAGAATTCCTCAAATACCTATACTGGCGCGGTATGACGTTATTGGGACTGAAGTTGGACAACGCTGAATTGATTGGAGTCTCGTACGTGACGACATAGGCAGCAAACTCGCTGAGGCGGGTCTGAGCGCTTGAGCAATGAGCGGAGCCTATCGGTAATCGGGAGCAATTGCTAGCTTAGTACGCGTGACGCGACGCGTCTTTTGCTTCTTCCTTCTATTACCAGGTCAAAAATTAGTAGCATGGCTCTCATGTATGGGAAGGAAAAAGATGCAGAGCATGAATTGAGTGAGTCTTCGACTGTTCATCGGCAGATAGAATTTTAACTCTGACCTGAAACCAGCCTCTGACCCCGGTTTCGTTGCATTCTTTTCCAAACTCCCAAAGAAATCTCCTGAGACTGGCACGATTCGTCTATTCGATCGCACAGACTACTACTCTGTTCACGGACAGGACGCGCACTATGTCGCAACACACGTCTTTCGTACCAACTCCGTCCTCAAATATCTAGGTGCTGGAGGCAAGGCTGGTGGTCTTCCGAGCGTCACGCTCAGCCATACCCTCGCTCACTCGTTTTTGCGGGATGCCCTTACATCTAAACAGCTGCGCGTAGAAATTTGGGTGCCCGCACCGGGGCAAGGAAGGAAAGCTTCCAAATTCATTTTGGAAAAAGAGGTGAGAAAGTAATGTCTTGTCTTTATAGCCACGATTTAACCATATGAAAGGCATCACCTGGAAATCTTCAAGCTGTTGAAGACCTTCTTTTTGTCAACTCTGATGTTACATCGGCACCCATTGTTTTAGCTGTCAAAATATCATCATCTTCAGTCACAAACAAAGCTAAGACCAAGTCAATCGGCATTGCCTTCGCGGACACCAGTGTTAGGGAGTTCGGAGTTGCTGATTTCATTGACAACGATCTTTTTTCGAATCTTGAGGTGGGTTTACCTAGTCGCAGACCATCATCGCTATCTCCTTATACTGGAGTAGTCTCTTGTCATACAGCTTTCAGTTAAAGAAGCCATTATTCCCACCGGAACAGTATCTGGTACAACAGACCGCGACCTCGATTTGAGCAAACTAAAAGCCGTGTTCGAGAGGTGCGGTGTTGTTGTGACTGAACGTAAACCAAGTAAGTCAGCACCCATACGGCTTCTTAAGTCTAATTTCAGAATTCTAGGCGAGTTTACTGCGAAACATGTCGAAGATAATATGAGAAAATTAATGATTGACTCAGAAACGGATTCAGTATCCGCTACTCTAATTCGTAGGTTTTGATCTCTAAGCTGCATAATCAACACTCACAGTATTATTCAGCTGAGCTCTCCCTTCCTTCAGCTCCGTCTGCACTTTCTGCCTTGATCAGCTATCTTTCTCTCCTTTCTGATCCCTCCAATCATGGGGCATACAAGTTACGGACACACGATCTAGCACGATATATGCGCCTGGATGCCAGTGCATTACGTGCACTGAATCTGATTGACGCCCCTGGGAGTGCGGCAAGTCATTCAAGATGTAGTTCGCACTGATATCTTCCCTGCTAACGGTCACCCTGTAGGGAAGCATCAATAAACACGCAACCCTCCTTGGTCTGCTAAATAAATGCAAAACTGCTCAAGGAACTAGGCTTCTCGGGACATGGCTCAAGCAACCCTTGATAAATCTACACGAGATACGTACGCCCGTTTTCTTGCTCTACTTGACATAATAAAACTTGGGCCTTGCAGGTAAACGGCAAGACCTCGTGGAGACATTTGTGGATGATGGATCTTCTCGGAGAACGCTGCAGGTCACTACATTACCCTTTGTTAAGGGCGTCATTCATTTTAATTCCACAGGATGACTATTTGAAGCTAATGCCTGACCTCCACCGACTAAGCAAACGATTCAAGAAATCCATCGCATCTCTTGAGGATGTTGTGCGGGTATATCAAGTGGTCCTCAAGGTACTTCGCTCCGGCTCCCAGTCTTCAGTAATCCTTACTTTATCCAACTAGCTGCCTGGTTTGCTTGAGACTCTCGAAGGCGTTCAGTACGAACACGAGGAACACGAGGAGCTTATCGGTGAATTTTATATCAAACCTTTCCAGGTGCACATGTCATGGTTTCATCGTCGGCGCTCCCTTTCTAACACTTGCCGTTACCAGACTGTCAATGAGAATCTCGTCAAATATGGCGAAATGGTGGAGTCAACGCTAGATCTCGAACAACTGGAACGTCATAATTATGCGATCAAGCCTGACTATGACGAGCGTCTGCAGGCTCTGGCAGATAAACTTCTGGAGGTTTATATTACGCTTATCAGAATGATGGCGAACAGGGCTGACGTTTTCTTAGATTCGGGATGGTCTCGATGCTGAACATCGTGCAACCGGCAAGGATCTTGATCTTGATCTCGAAAAGAAGCTGCACCTCGAGAACTCCCAGAATTATGGATACTGCTTCAGATTGACGAAGAATGTACGCTTCCTGTACTGTGAGATGTCATGAGCTTACATACTCATCAGGACGCGAAAGCCATTATGAGAAACAACAAATACATCGAACTCGGGACTGTCAAGAGCGGGGTCTACTTCACGACCAAGAAGCTGAAAGCACTTTCCACTGACCATCAAGAGACTACGCATGAATATCAGCGAACGCAGAGCGGGTTAGTGAAGGAAGTTGTCAGCATTGCATGTGAGATACTCCTTTCACCGCTATTTTCGCAATTACAAATACCTTTTCCTTCGTACAGCAACATATACGTCCGTCCTGGAGAATCTCGACCACATCATTGCACACCTAGACGTTATCCTCAGGTGAGTTCCACGACTGAAGCTTGCATATGTGGTAACGATCATTCAGTTTCGCTCATGTCTCTGTAAACGCTCCTGAGCCGTACGTGAAACCAAAAGTCCTGGAGAAAGGTAAGTTTTAGGAACAATGTTTGACGCAGGAGTTGATCAAGGCACATCAGGTTCTGGCGGTTTAATATTGCGCGACGCGCGGCATCCTTGCCTTGAAGTTCAAGACGACATCAGCTTCATTCCAAATGATGTGGAGATGGTGAAGGGTAAGGTTTATCGCACTGTCACCGCGACGCATCTCATGTGCCGCCTTGTAGGCGAGGGCGAATTTCAGATAATCAGTAGGTGCTGCTACTGTGCTGTTTTAACAGCGCTAACCTGCCGAAAGCTGGTCCAAACATGGGTGGAAAGAGCACCTATATCCGTCAGGTGCATCACTTGTGTCATCGTTCGCGAATGCCATTCTCAACCTATCTCACAGGTTGGAGTCATTACTCTCATGGCACAGACCGGATGTTTTGTTCCTTGTTCCGAAGCAACATTGCCGATTTTTGATTCCGTGCTTTGCCGAGTGGGTGCAGGTGACAGTCAGTTGAAGGGTGTTTCGACTTTCATGGCCGAGATGCTTGAAACTGCCTCGATCCTCCGAGTAAGTAGCATCTATGCAAGTCTTTCCTCGATCTGACTGTCGTTTATTGCTCAGTCTGCCACTCAAGATTCTCTCATTATCATTGATGAGCTTGGCCGTGGTATGCCTTCTGCTAGACTATGAGGCACGTTTTATCAATATTTGATTGTCTTCAGGAACCTCGACGTATGACGGATTCGGCTTGGCATGGTCTATATCTGAGTATGAGAAGTTTTGTTTCTTGGTCCCGTATCTGACAACACCCGAAGGCATATTGCATCCCACATCCGCGCTTTCTGCCTGTTTACTACTCACTTTCACGAGTTGACTGCCCTCGATCAAGAGCTTCCTCACGTGAAAAACCTTCACGTCGTGGCTCATGTGAACCAAGAAGATACCTCTGCGCCGCGTGAGAAGGATATCACGCTCCTATACAAGGTCGAACCAGGTGTGTTTCAATTTTCTACTCAAACCGCTTTTCTGAAACTTTTGGGTGAAGGCGTTTCGGACCAAAGCTTCGGCATCCACGTTGCACAACTGGCCAACTTCCCTGAGAATGTGATCAAGGTCAGTTCTGCATAGAGTTGTTCTTATAATGTCCGCTGATCGTGTTCTAGCTCGCAAAACGGAAAGCTGATGAACTAGAAGATTTCGCAACTGGTAATTGTTAAAAAATGTTCGGAATTTATCATGCTGATGTCCGCTGAGCAGGACAACAATCTGAACCCGAGCATTCAGACGAAGTCACCGAGGAGGGCATCCAAATCATCGAGGAGTTACTGAAAAAGTGGGCCTCCGAGTCTTCAGCTAACGATGAGGACGTCATGATGGACGATATGTCACATGAGGCTCAGCTGGCTGAGCTGCGGCAATGTGTCGAAGAGTTCAGACCACGCATAGAACAAAATGCGTGGGTACAGTCTCTACTGACGTCTTTCTGATTTTGCTGTTCTATCTCCTTGCTATCCTCGCTATCATTGTTGTCTGCATACCATACATAATCAAACTACTCTGGACCATTCATCGCTGTCACATCTTCCGCGATTACATGCTGGCGTTCAGGACAATTGGGAGAACTTTGTGCGAACCTCCGCGGTGCAAACTTTTATTTCCGTGGTTTTACTTTGTTATTTAAGTTGCTAGACCCCGGACTACAAGCCTTTGTCACCGGCTGTGGCAAAAGGCCTACAATCGCACGTGATCAGAAGGCATTTTTTGGCACTCATTGCCGGTGAACAATACTGCCAGTCCAAAGTACTTGGAGCGGGCGGAGATCGAGTCTGGCTGCATCAGGAGGGTACCCACGAAGATTCTAATTTCCATCTTTTGAAGGCCTCATTTACAACAAGTAGGTGATCTGAAGCTAAGCCACCTCCAGGTCACGTAGCATGACTGGGGCCCCGTGCCACGAGTAATCTAACCGTACGATAGATGGACGAGCAATAGCAAAGAAAGACTGAGGATGAGCAGATCATCGAGCGCCTTGGACCTAAACTTGCGTGTGTGGTGGACTTCCAATCGGCAATGTCGGCAATCTGTGACACAGTGTGACAAATGGATGAACACTAGGCGAGACTCATAGACTAAAGGTGCTCGGACATGCTGCAGTAACACAACCAATCAACTTTTCTGAATATAAAAAATTGGACCATGTTATTGAGATGGCAATCTATTTATCAATGACTATCCGATATTTGTTTTGTGTTGTGGATCGAGAGCAATACGTTAAACTGTCAAAAACGCACGAACACTCGGGTACATCTAGTATAAGTGCCTCTAGTGATGACCGCCGCGCAATGTGCGATTGTGTATGTAAGATATGTAACAATTGACACTACATTACCGGTAATAGCGATACCGGAGTAATGTCCGAGTAAAGATGTTCTTATGCACGTCTCATGATGGTGGGGGCAGTGTGTAAGCATTAGCCGTACGTTCCCGAGTTCCTATCAGACATTCGGATTGAGTCTGAGAATATATTTCAGAGATTGACAGAGAGTTTGCCGGGACTGACTCGACGGTAGCAGTACCAACGCAGATATAAAGTTTAGTCAGTGCATGTATGAACACAAACCAGAGTTCTTTCAACATGGCAACTTTTATCCTCACTATCCCTGCCTGGATCGCGCGTCTACTAGGGGCACAGTTGGCCCCGGGTCAGCGCAATATGATTGTCTGTGGACATATAATGGCTGGGGGATCAGCGACCGATACCTGTGATCAACCTCCGAAGAAAATCTTCATACCTAACATTCTCACAAACTGGCCGTTTCCCCGTCGTCTCAATCAGCATCATTCCAAAGTCCGTGCCGAATCATCTGCCTGGCTTGCAAGCTTTAAAGCCTTCAGCCCCAAAGCACAAAAAGCCTTCGATCGCTGCAATTTTGGTAAGACATGGTTTATAACGAGCCTGTTGATGTACTCACGCTTTTGCCAGGTCTCCTTGCATGTTTATGCTACCCAAACGCGCGCGAAGGTGATTTCTAAAAGCTATACCAGTCAACGACTTACTGAGGTGTTGGATCCATACAGAACATGTTCGCAGCGCTTGCGATTTGATGAATCTTGGATTTTTTATAGATGAAGTGTCTGATGTCTCGAAAGAAGATAAAGTCCGTCAACAAAAGGACATTATAATGGATGCTCTGCACTACCCTCATAAGCCACGCCCTGAAGGAGAATGGATCGGTGGAGAAGTCACTCGCCAGTGGGTGATTTGCTATCTAACATCCAATGTCGGGACCTAATTACTACACCGACAGATTCTGGGAGCGTACTATACTTAACGCTAGTGATCAATCGCAGAAGCGGTTCATCACGGCATTCAATAAATGTCTAGAGGGCGTCCTGCAGCAAGCCATCGACCGAAGCAGACATCACATTCGTGACATTCAAAGTTATTTTGAAGTGCGCCGCGCGACAATCGGAGCATGCCCTGGGTTTGCCTTCTTGGAGCTGGGTCTCGATATCCCGGATGAAGTAATTTTGCACCAAACAATTGAGAATATGGTGGTAGCATCCACTGACATGATCACTCTCGCTAATGTCAGTGTCTTTCTACGGGCATATTACAATGACACTCATCGAAATTGCATAATATCACAGGACATCATGTCTTACAATGTAGAACAAGCGTGCGGAGATGATGGTCACAATATAGTAACAATTGTCATGCACGAGCTTAATACGGATGTCAATGGCGCCATGTTATGGGTGGCGGATCGCCATACAAAACTCGAGAAGAAGTACTTCGAGGCCGTGGCAGCCATTCCGAAATGGGGAGAACCCATCGACTCGCAGGTTAGAGAGTACTGTGATGGCGTGGGAAACTGGGTGCGTGCCAACTACGATTGGTGCTTCGAGAGCGAGAGGTACTTTGGCACCAATGGTCTGGAAGTTCAACGCAATAGGTGGATTTCGTCGATGCCAAAGGATCGCTTGAAAAGCTGCGAAAAGATTTAACCTACGCTTGTTAATGGACTGAAGAGATTTTGACTATTAGTATGACGTGACGTTCTTGATCAGCCTTAAGCTGTTCGCCCGTCTCATATGTTTTTTCTCCGCATCCCACGCACGATTCCCCTTCCTATGTACCGATCAAGATTTGTTAGGTCTAGCACATGTTGCTATTACCACAATCCCAATTGCTGCAGAAGTTATAGACCTTCCGCTCCTGCAACTAAGCTAAGAATGCGAGACATTCTTACTGTGTGTCGTGTTGGAACTTGGAAGGAGCCTTCAGGGTGACAATTTCGGGGTATGATATTAAAGGACGAGTGAGCTAAGTGTGTTAGAACATGGCTCTCATGTTCACCGCAGATACGAATACGAAGAAGAGAATATGACTCATTCAATGACCAGCTGAGCGAGTGCGAAATTTAGTGGTTAGAAATAACTTAGTAAGGATCGGGATTCGGCGGCTGCCGTAGTTGTATCAACAACTCGATTTTTTTAAAATTATATTCTTCTATAGTTCAGGTGCACACGGCTACAATATCGAGGACTCACGGATTCACTGATGCGGCCATTCATGATATATAGGCGATCAATTAATGACCTTGGACAACCTCCGGTACTATGTACTTTGCCTTTCGCCAAAGACATGCTTGTTAATGACAACTCATGGCACTATACCCTGAAGTACACAGCCGAATCCTCACTGCTGCAACTAGGCTAACCGCAGCTTAGCATGTGTCATGTATGAAATCCAATGCATTTAGGCAGCATGGTTGTAATATTTATGAGCTAACGCAGCTACGCCGGTCCTCAGAATTTCACTGCCAGGCACGTGTCAACGGTGTCATACAGAACATGCTGTTTTCATCATCTGCCCACCTGGACATACCGACTCATGTTCTTATGAGAAGGTTGCTGAAGGAGAGCTGACGCTACACAAAAACAGCGAAGTTGCAAATCGAGATGCACCTTTCGCTTTCTCGTCTTGAGCCTTGAGTCATTATTACAATGTCGAATCCTGTTCGCACACAACCATCTGGTGTAAGTGTTGTTTAACTCTTACTTAGCCGCTAAGGTTAACTTAAAATCAGCTTTCTATCTTACCTTTGGCTGGTTCCAACCATACCGAAGTCGGGGAACCTCGACACCGCACAAGCACATTCAGTGTTGTCATTTGCGGAGAAGCCGGATCCGGTAAAAGCTCCTTGGTCAATTTGATCACTGGGAGGAACATTGCGGTGACATCCTCTGATGCTGGGGGATGTACAACTGCAGTCGATGTGCACGACTCGGATATTTTGAATGGGAGTGAGATGTTGAAAGTAAAGCTTTTCGATACACCCGGTCGGTCCAGTTCTTCGTTCTTCGTGACTGTTACTGAGTCAGATTGCAGGTCTGGACGAGGGCCCCCGAGGCACAGTCCCAGATAAGGAAGCTCGAAGAATTTTGAAGAAGCTCCTTCGAACTCTGACACAACAAGGCAATAATCATCTCATCGTGTACTGTGTGCGGGGTGAGAGAGAGATTCGGACACTCCGCCGGAACTACGAGTTAATCCGCTCCCAAGTCAAGAGGAAATTCCCCATTGTCCTTGTCGTCACATGTTTGGAATCCTATCAACCAGAGATGGAAGACTGGTGGAGGGTTAATGAGCCAGCCATCTCAAACATGGGGATGACATTTGCAGGCCATGCATGTATCACCACGGCGACAATGAAAGGTCCCATGTTCTTGGAGCGCCGCACTCAGTCATATAACGCTGTCCACAAACTGTTCGAGCAGTGTCGCCCATCAAATATCACAGGGGTTCACACTGCAGACAGCCCAATGTACGTTATCCCCTACAATTTGTGTATCGTATTTTTCTCACATTGGTAAGTAGGAGCAAGAATAAAACTATCGTGGTCTTTGGGGCGAAGGGGGCAGGCAAAAGCTCACTCATCAACCTCATGGAGGGAAAGGATGTAGCAGACTCATTCTGTGGCATTGAACCCTGCACAAACGTCTGGCAAGAATATCCCGTCGAATTCAGTGGCGAGTCTTATAGGGTGTTTGATACTGTTGGACTCCCTGGCGAGACTTATGAGGTATTTAACACCGCCGGAGCCAATGAGTCGCGGTTGGAATTTTCACAGTACCTCAATGCCTGTAAACTCGTCCAGACTTTAGAGAAAGAAGGGGGGATTGATCTTCTTGTGTTCTGCGTGTCCGGCACAGGCAAGCTCAATGCGATGCACCAAAACAATTACCGGTTCTTTTACGAATTTCTTTGTGGCAAGAAGGTTCCCGTTGTTTTAGCGATCACGAAACTTGAAAGGGAGCCGGACATGGAGAGCTGGTGGACGAGAAACCAGAAGAACTTTCTCAGGAAGAAGATCCGCGTTAATGGTCATGTTTGCATCACTACCATCAAAGCCTATTCCGACTTGCGAGAGAAATCACGCAAAGCGATCTGGAACCTTGTCAAGAATGTCACTGCTGACCAGCAGAAGCGAGCACGGGAAGGAGCAAACAACTTGTTCCGAGTCGCGTCGTTGATATCGCCTGCGCAGAATGGGAATTTACGTGTGCGAAAGGATGTTGTCTCCTACCTCATCAAGCGCTGCCATATGTCTCCAGAAGTCGCAAAATTGTTAGCTAGTAGGATGGTAGTAGTAGCTACTTGATGCTAAATATTGCGGTATGCTTCAAGGTGACTATTTAGATTCCCATGTTCAATACATTATGTTTCTCTTACTGTACATCTTATCTCATTCGTATCCTACATTCCTGTATAATGTAAGTGTACGACTTTTTCGATTGCTTTAGCCTTCATTTCTTCTACTATATTATGGTCTGCTCTCACTGCCGTTCCGAGTCGATACCTGTTCGCGACTATCTTCCTCATATAAAGGCCTGCGCCCATGGCTCAGTTGACGGTCAGCAACAATGTCTTTCGGACATTCGGAATCTCATCATGCGAAACTGTGGTATGTGGGGTACTTATTTCGAATTCGGTATGTGTGATACGATATGAGGAGAAATTTAAAGAGTAGAATCATTATGCGTGTAAGTCATGACGTATTAGCAAGATCAATTTCATAGTCTACGACCGGAATAAGCACAGGCTATCGGGCACGGGAGGTCACTGGTCAAGTCAAGTAGCTCCTTCCGCCACGTCTTTCTTGATCCTATCAGCCAACTGCTTTGCGACGTCCAGAGACAAACCACACCTCTTGGTGAGGCGAGAGGCAATCTCCTTCTTCGAACGCGGTTTCCCTAAGAGTAGCTCTCTCAGCTTTTGCATCAACGACACGAACAGATTGTCTCCTCCTTTCCACGCTTGTCTCTGCCCATCGGCAGTAGACTCCTTGACAAGTTCGTGGATCGTGGTGCGCGATTGCGCATGCCGTTCTGGACAACTGCCTCGAATGGCGGTGATGCACGCATGACCAGCGACATGGAACCCCTGGTCACGGAAAGTTTCTTTGTTTCTCTTCCACCATTCATCCATTTCTCCTTCTTCGTTTTCGAGGTATGTGATTACTATAACAATGGGGACCTTTTTTTCACAAAGGAATTCGTTAAAGAGCCGGTAGTTGTTTAGAAGCGTAGCGGTGAGTCGGCCTGCGCGCATGCAGAACATGAGTAAATCAATGCCTCCTTGGCTATCCAATGTCTGGATGAGGCTGTGGGCGTTCTCAACAGCATCGAGGTACTGTGAGACTCCCAGCTGTGGTTCCTCGAGTCCAATAGTATCGAATATATTATAATGACCGCCATCGAATGCGACGGGATATTTTTCCCACTTGAGCGTGCAGCGCTTCACGTCAATGGATGTTCTTGCTACGTTATTTCCTGCCATGAGATTGACGAGTGAACTTTTGCCTGCTCCTCCCTGCCCAAAGAGAACGATATTTTTTCTACTTATCATTGTTGGAAAAATATGGCACAAGGATCTTGTCTGGATTGTACGTACCTTGAACCCGAGGCCATCGCGACTTGAAAGGAATGTTCAGGATGGTACTAGTAGGTACGTGATGTTTGACCACATTTCTTTTCAAACCCTACGAACATTGACCACGTTCCTTGTACCCCTCGTCGATCAGACACTGACTCAAGGATTGACATTTGCCTACAGATTGCTGCTACGCCGCATTCGACTAATGAATTCGAGGCAAACGCGTGTTGATGGTACGATTCAAGAAATTAATGCCTAGTCGCATGTTAGAGGAGCTTGATGAGCGTCAGAACCAAATACCAATCGCATTCAGAGATTACTTCAACGAGTGTAGAGAACGAGCGTCAGAGGCCCTGCAATTCCATGCAGCTTTGGGACAAAATAGCAGAGGCGGTGTCTGGCGATCGCACAATTCGCAGTGAGGATATAGTTAAGAAGGGGTGAGATGGGGAGCCAAATTAAAGGGCGACCGACATTCCTAGGCCTCGAGATTATGTCGTGGCTTAGCTTCTTTGATTTCTGGTTACGGTGAAGCACATCTCGTACAACTCCGCGTTGAGTACTTTGAGTGCTAGTATGTGCTAGAAAATTGAACCTACAAACCGAAAACTTCGAGCAGCTAGTGTGGTATTACTTACATGATAATGAACCACTTCACCAAATTACGTTTACGCAGTCCAAGTGTTTTGTTTGTTCGAGCCTGAGATAAGCATGCATGAAGCGCACCGGTGTATAATTAGGGGCCGTGTACGATGGTCCATTCCCCAGAGGTCTCGGTGAGTCGAAGTTCGAACGTTCAACACTAATTGGCCACGGTGGGCCGTCGGGGGCTGCCGAATCCCGACTGAACCCCCAAGGAGTGTGTTCCTGCCTTCGGATTGGACTTATATCTATTATGTCTGAAGCTGAGCCAACTGCGAGTTCATGTCCTTTGACAGCATCATCTATATCTCACATGTAGAAGCCCCATCCATCACACAGAGTCGACTTCTCCAGAATCGCCAGAGGCTGAGACTGAAGCCTACGCTAAACTACGACGGCGTATGAAGAGCTGATCACAGAATGACGCGGAGCATGAGGATGGAAGAGGGGACAGCGCTGGCAAGGACAATACCGATACACTTCCTGTGGACAGATTCGTTGATTTCAGTGCTGTTCCTTACACCTCTACCAAAGAAAGGTGGTTGTGATACGGAGACGAATGTTTTTTTTTTTTGATAAGTCTGCGTTTATTGCCCGTCTGTCTTCCTGTGCATATCGATGAAGGTATGTGACTATGGCAAGGCAGCCGAGCACGAAACCTCGCCAGTGACAATGTCTAGTTTTGACTGTGGAACAACCTCCCCTCCCCCACTCAACATTTACGCTCTGGTCTCCGGAATAGTCTTCATGTCACGTCCATTGTTCCTCACGCATGACATGTGTCTACCAAGTCAGAGACGACTGATAATTTAATGTCGTTTTCGTTCAGGTCTTGATACTTCCCGCATCCGCACATGCATTGCCATATGGATGATTCCAGGACTCTAACACGACATGCATCATAATAAGGGGACTAATAATTGTTAACCAAAGCTCTCCAACATCTTGCTGGCTGAAGTCTTCAACTCCCTCACAGCCATGCTGATCCCCTCTCCCGGCTGTAAACCTTGCATCTCCAGCCCGATCTCCAGTTGCATGTCCAGAACATCATCCACATCTCTGATCAGATTCTCGAGATCAGATTTCGAAGCGATATGCATATACTTCTTTGTGCGTTCCACAAGGACAAGGAGCCCGAAATTGCGTGTTCTGTGAATGGTATAGGGAACATAATACCACGCGCTTCTCATCACGTCCCACCACTGCTGCTCTGTAACAGAATCGAGCGATGTAACCGACGTCTGTGCAGGTGTGATTCGGAGAAGGATAGCAGCTATGTAAAAGACATGCGGTCTGGGGTATTCCTTGTCGTTGTACTGTGGAATCATGCTAATGCACCGATCAATATGGCGATCCTCAGACAAATGGGGATGCCAGTCGGAATTCCTTGCGAGGGCACAGACCAGTTCGAGATAGCACAAGTCGCAGTCGTAATCGAAAAAGCGGCCAGGATCGTCATTAGCGGGTATTGTATCCGGGTGCGGCCAAACCACGGATAGAATAGCGGAGGAGAACTTGGTCGAAACCATGTCCCATAGCTTTGCATCACCAATGGCGTCGATCGAGGAAATTTCTTCTCGGGCACTGTGAGCAGCGCGAAGAGCGGCATGGCGTAAGTGGGGAGGCATGTTACTGTCCATGCAGGCGATGAGCCTCTCGATGAACAGATATTGTTTAGCGGGGCTGCAGCGCACTTCCACGCTACCCAGTAACAAGAGGATGTCATATGCCGCTTTATGGTCGTCCAAATGGATAGAGTCGAAGTAGTCCACCGCCCAGTCAAAGTCTTCTGGTGTGCGGGGAGCGCGTTGCAAAGGCAGGAAAGCATCCCACAACTTGGCAGGGTCACGGGATACGTTGGCAGCAGCGAACGTGAAGTGCAATGCCTTTGGCAGCGCTGCCAACGAGACCGAGCCATCGTTTTCTTCGGATGACCTCGCTCGTGAATAAATCTTCCTGCACACGTCTAGGTTCCGCATAGTGGAGTATGAAGGATCGTGATATCCAGCAAGCTCGAGGACGCGGCAGATAATATCGAGGAGGCTGAATGCGCGACGTGTGACTCCTGTGCTATCTTCGTCGAGCTTGCCTCCATCCCATGCCCAGATAGCCCTTTGGAACTGGGTCAAAAGGAACTCGCTGAGTCTAGGCAGAATAATACTACACGATTTCCTTGTAAATCATTGCAGAAAAAACTATCAAATGAATTGACGGCACCTTTTATCAATTCGAATAATGTCTTTCTTGTCGACCGGAGTCCCGACCATGACGCAAGCAAGAAGAGCGCAATTGGCTATGATCTGAGTCGACGAAGAGGATGGAGAGGATAGCAATTTTGATATCACCGTTATCGCGAGCTCTTCTATGTCTTCATTCGTTCGCCCAGTGACAAAGTGATAAGGAAGAAGGTGTGACAGCCGCTCAAGGACGTAGTCAGGGCAAGCCTCTGCCCAAACAGGAGCACACTGAAAACTCGGACGACAGAGATTCATAGTCGTGTGAAGAACCGTACGATCTGTTGTACAGATGCCTTCACGTAAAATCTCCAAAAACACTTCAAAGTCTCCTCTCTCGCGGGAAATAAAATTGCCAAAGTGAGGATGTGCCTGAAGAACACATCCATAGTATAGATGAATTAGAGCCATTGCACATGTCGAGGCCTTCTCCTCCAACGACGGTACGATATGCCCCTGAATGTCAATGTAGCTCGTATAAGTATCAGACAGCTGATGCAGCATGTCTGAAACATCAAGATCCAAGGGCCATTCGACTTGCGGAACAAGCCATGCAGCAGCGGGAAATGCTTCAGGATCTGGGGATGTCTCAAGCAGCCACTGGATGCAACGCGCTTCGAGACTCCTGATAGGCATGTCCGGGAGGTCGAGGGTATGGGCAAATTCCTCTTCCACCAAAACATTCAGATCCTGGTCGAGCGGTTGTGCCTCTGAGTCTACAATATTTGTCGAAGAGCGCCGAACAAAAGAACGTAGCCCTTCGTAAAGCGCGGAAAGCAGCTCATGAGATCGGCGTGCAAATACACCGGTAGCACGCACAGGTCCTGGGGAATGAATGAGTACTGGGTATATTGTGTAAGGGTAGATAGGAATGTCACCTGTCAGTCCTTCGGAAAGTAGGGCCAGCAATCGTGGCAGTGCGCCTGATAAGGAACAGTCAAAATACGAGAATACATCAGAAAACATGGCTCACCATGTGCTGATACCTTGAGCTGCTGGGAACAACTGAAGACTCGTTTGAACACTGGGCGTAGAACCCCTGTCACGTTGATTCAGACGGAGAACGACCACGAGAATTTACGAAATGATCTTACTGTCGGTGCCCAGGATGTGCAAGATCATCGACATCGGGGTCTGAAATGGACATGAAGGAGATATCAAACATACCATCACTGTCAGCAGATAGAACAGAAATCCGGAGACCATTGCGGCAATGATTACACAAGCGATACTCGGCTGCTCGTACCACATTTGGGCGCTGAGGGCGATCTCAAAGAGAAGAAGGGAGATCTGAAGCAAAACGGTAAAGAACTGAACGACAGCATCGAAATGCCATGTCACGAGGCCGTCAAATTTCTCTTGTCTGCGCCTTCCTTGGTCCTCTAGCGAGCCGCGACCATATTTGTGTGACCTGTAGTACCCGAGCCATTGCTTGCCTAGGACGGCCCCAAATGCTGCTAACAAGCTCATGGACAAGCTCGCGTATGCAATCATTTGGATCCTGACAGCCGCTGCAGATGGTGACCACGGAGATGGTGGGTCTGCGGGCGTGGAGTCTGCTGCGGTGAGGTTGCCGAGTCCGATCTGCACGAGTTGCTTCAAAAGGGCATTCGTGGTGTCGCTGGGGTCGGGACTGAGATTAGACTCCATTGCGACAATGAAGGCTGAGCTGACAGTGGAGAAAATACCAGACTGATTAAACATCAATATCAAAACGTAACAAAGATAAGGATGCTAAACCTACGAAGAGCAAGATACTATCCATGTCGTTGGAGGATTGGTCGAGAACCTTGTCGTCGAGCTCCTCTGCGACTCGTCTGTATAGCCCCCAGAAACGAGACCGATTATGCTTGCGACTCTTCGACGCAATCGTCGAGTTCTGGAGAACATCCAATACTTCCTTCATGACACTTGCTCTGCGTGTAGAGTGTCGTCAGCTGCGTTCGCTCGACTAATTTGTGGCTCACAATTCTCCAAGAGTCAGCTGATCATTCTCCGTCACAACCTTTTCCATCCGGCTGGGACAATTTATGAGCTTCGTTTAAAATCGCCATTGATAGGAACTTACGAAGCTGAATCGCCGTCCGGTGCGAATTTGGAAGAACATTCCTGTTTGTGACGTTTTGATTGCTGGTCCTCGACTCTGTCAATGCTCGATGTTGAGTTCGACATGAGTGACTATGAGAGCTATAGGTATTTTGATCCAAGGTACTACAAGGCAGTTGCGGTGGAATTGGGAAGAGTCTGACCGCATAGATATAGGCACTGGTGGTACACAGCTAGTTGAGCGCCTGCAACCATCACGAATACGTCTTCATTGACGCTGAGGGTGTTCGCGAATGTTGCCATCTTGGTGTAAGTTCGAAGATAAGGAAGCCAAGTCCGACTAGATTTGAGATTTGACAGGTTCTTTCTCGATTTGTCACTCATCGACGAAAGCGACTCAAGCACCTGAAGTGAGCTCACTGCCAGTGCCGAGAGCGGTACTATTTAAATCCCTGCAGTGGAATGAGGAAAGGCAGTGGTAACACACAGGAAGCTGCAACTGAGCGCTGAAGCGCCTGCAACCATCATGAACCACGTTCTGACAGTCTGATAGGCTCAGGATGTAATAAGTTCGTAAGATATGTCACTGCCAAGCTGTCAAGTGACCGCCTAGATTTGAAATTCGACACGTTCTCGATTTGTCATCGAGTTTGGGAAGGACAGCCTGGGGGGGTACGGGCTCGTGAAAGACCACATGATAACTTTGGTCAAACTTTGGTCATGCTACGTTTTGAAGTACAAACTATGAAATGCACCACTTACATTTAAGAGTTCATAGCAACAACCATTAGTACAAGCCAAAGCGCGACAGCATCTACAATACAGCTTGCGAAGGGCTATGATAATCATGGGTTCAAATACAGGAGCAGCCCCCATGACGCCGGGGAAGCACAGAATCAACTCGCTATCAGTATTACTGTTCTGCTTCATCAATGTCACCTTCATCTTCGGGGATCTCTTCATCCCCGTTATCGGCACCTTCATCTGGGACTATATCCCCCGTATTTTGTGGTAGTTGGGATGTTTGAGGAGCCCTCTTTCCACCATCACGCGCAGCAGTCGTTATATCTTCACCGAAAAGTCGTAAACTGAGCGCACTGAGAGCGGTCGATGGGTCACCCAGGAAAATGGAGTGTAAAATATTTCAAACAAACCTTTTTGCCTTCTTGTCGATCATGAGAGTTACGGATACATTGGACTTCCACAAAGGTAGGAGGAGGTCGTGTGATAGCCTATTAACGTCAGTTAGATGTATGTACCAGTGTGTAAATACACCTACGTCGAGTCGTTTGATTGACCAGCCGAGAATCGGACAATATGGCTTCCAGCACCTACAACCCGATGTAAGCGAAGTCTGACTAAATCGTTAGTGCAAGAGCCATACTTCTATTTTCAATGACAGATCGGAACGGGCCCGAAAACGATGTGCAGAGCGGATAGTACGTCATCAAAAGAGTCTTTAGAGTCGCAAACTCGGCGTCCAATATCACGCTCGGGTCGATATACGGAAGAACGACAGGTAAACCTTCTCCAAGAACACGGAACTGTGCTTCAAGTCCCCGCCCTGCCTCTTGCTTAGTGATGACCTTCGTCCCGCTCGTCATCAGGCGCATGCGAGTGTAATCATTGTTAAGAACGACAGCTTTCACAAGATCATTTGTAAGATAGAAAGATCGTACCGCATCGCCTTCCGGATTGCGGACAAGAACGTTCGACGACGGGAAGCTGGTCGTAAGATTAAGCTGATCTCTGTGATAGTGTTAATTGGAGTTCGAAGATGATGTAGAAACACGCACATGCAGGATAACAAGGTCGGATCATCGGGTTCGAGGAAGGTATAGGGCATTTCCTTGAAGGAGGGATCCGAGAGCTTGGGTTTACCCTTGAATGTAGTTTTCTTCGTATCAGCGACGGTTTGCGTATCTGTCTCCACAGTGTCCAATGCCAATAGGCGTGAATTTTCGTCCTCGGACATCGGTGTAGGCGGAAATGAAGCGCTCGGTTGTGGTTCTGGCAGACCGCCAAGGTCGAGCTTAACCTTTTTGGCTTCTGGGACAGGGATCTCAGCTTCCTCTGCATCTCTTTTCCTGGACAAGCGTAAGGACAAATCGCGGAGAATATGACGCTTGAACTTACACTGCAACACTGGCACCACTACTTTGTCGCGGCTTTCTTTCGAGTACAGCAACAAAGAATCCGCCCGTATCCTGAAGATGTGGGTATATTCGCATGCTTGCAAAATCTCGTTGTCAGAGAACGTTGGAATGGAACTAGCACGAAGTGAAACTTACCAGTGGTGTAGCTGCAGGGAATCGGCATTAGTGGGCGGCCAGTGGGTCTCCGACATCTTGCTGTCTGTTCGCTGTTCATCCGTCAGAGTATCATTGTATGCGTCCCATGTCTTGAAAGTAGTATTTATTGTGCGATTAACGGTGGGTGCCCATGAACTTATGCCCGGTCGTCTGACCAGCTCCGGCAATTGCGCAGAAACATCGACTAACTGGAAATCTATACGTGCGTCAACATACTCCAATAATTGTTCTGTAACGGTCTTAAATCACCCACCAGTATTAGAGTTCAAGGCAGCTGCTATAACTGCTTCGTTTTCGACAGGATTGAGTGAACAAGTGGAATAAACAATTCGACCGTCAGGCTCCAGCATGCGCATGGCCCGCTGCAGAATGCGGGTTTGGAGGCTGTCAAAATGAGCTGGTGAAAGACGAGCACATGTACTAAACAGACCTGTGTAGGCCATTCCCATCCATAGGTTGCCACCGCTTCCATATCCCAATATTCTTTCGTAGGGTTCCGTCACCACTGCAAGGCACATCGCATAAAATGCGATCAAATAGCAGTTGATTCGGAGACTTTTTGACGCCACGGCGAGGATCCGCAGTTGTCGCAGGAAGTCTTAGGACAGGGAAGATTGACGCATCTAAATTCGTGACCATGAAAGCCGGACTGGGAAGACGAGCAGATTGGTGAATGAGAAGATGCGCCCGTTTGCTATCGCTGTCGTTCGCTATCAGAAGTCCTGGAGGAATGGACGTTGCTGTTGCAGTGTCCTGCGCATGCAGAGCTTCCAATAGTTGCGCTGTCTAAGGTCCATCAACGACGGATGCAATGACGTCACAAATTTGCTACCTTTGAACCAGGGGCCGCACACATGTCAACGACCTGCAGAGCTACGGTTTGTACTTTGAACAATATGGAAGCAGTCCGGAAAACCTTACCTTGTGGTGTGGCTGGACATCGAGGAACAACGGTGGAAGCATGCTGACCGCCTCTTGTCTTGATATGTTACCCTGTTAGATGCATCACAAAAGGCTCGATTCGAGGTGAAGTATCACATACGACTTCGGTCTCGTGTACAAGGAAAGAGTGAAATTTTTTAAACTCCTGTTGCTTCCTCAGAACTTTCTTGGACACATTGAATTGCCAGGCTAGGTCTTCTGGATACCTGGTTAAGTACGGCATCAGTGTTACGCATGATTAATACATTGGGACCACGACGCACCAAGGAATCCGAGATGGAGGCGGTACAACATCACCCTCAAAAACGACATCGCTCAACAACGGGACATAAGTTTTCTTGATAGCGTCATTGAGAGCATGAGCAATCCTAATACCCCCATCATTGGAGCTGGTATGGAAAAATAGAAAGGCGCGTACTCTCGACTTCCAGCGATGCGGAAGGTGGTAGGTAAGGGACGTTTCAATGCCTCCATGAACTGATCCCATTCCTCCTCAGGAATGATGTGCTGAGCCTTGTAATACGAGCTGAAGCGCTCATTTTTCATGTCGCTCTTTTCTAGCATACCGCGATCGTCATCGTCGCGCGATTTTCCTGCTCGGCCTCCTCGCTGTCGCTTCTGAGAAATGGAGTATAGTGGAATTCACCCATTTCTGCGCATGAGTATGGCTCGAGACAGAATTTCTTAGTCGCAGACCACAGACCTTTGAACGAGTCATGACTCCTTTTGATTTAGGCCGACAGCAGAGTACAATCTGCCCTTGGAGTGGAAATGCAGGAAGATCCTCCGGGATACACTGTAAACCTTATTTTGATCGTTTGCAAGTTGTGAAGATAAGGAAAACCAACTCTAAGGTTAGGGTTCCATTTGTGTGACACCGTAGCGCAACCGCGTTTTGCTTCGACTTCATTACTACTTGACATATCATTGTTACCAAGATATGGGCCGGCTGAGTCAAGCTTTAGTCTTCGTAACGTGTTTGATGACTTGACATTGGTGATCGAGTCAACAAGCGCTTCTTCGCTCCCCAGGGACCGTATCAGGTGAGAACAGTCATTGCAATGATTGCATGTACAGATACTACAACTCCAGGCCTCCCCATCGTAAAGTCTTCCACAAGACAAACAATGACAGCCATTCAGATCGTATTCATCCCATTTTCATCTTCCGAGGTGTCCCGTTCAGTTTTGTTTAGTCTCGGTGCTACATATATGATGTTCACCGTTCTCGAATGTTGCATGTGTCCCATTGGCTTCGAGCTTTTTTTGTGGTGTAACTGACGAGTATGGTGTTTACAGGGCCTGGAATTTGCGTCTGTATATGACTTTCATTCGACACACTAGCACCATCGATAAGTTCTCATAAATCATCCCAGGCACTATCACGGTCGAAATCCTCAAGAATTTGAAGGTACTTATCACTCATGCTACTCCATCACATTACTGGAGTCCTTGTCGCAGTTCTCGATGCGACACGCATTCAACAATTCTCCCGCATCGCTCTGCAGCGGCCGGTTGCTAAAGAACATCCAAACATACAAGCCGCAGGCCTGCTTATGGTAACTTCGTCTAAACAAACAACTGCGCTTCGTGAAGGTGGGTTCGTGTCCTTTGACAGCAGTATCGACGTCTTGGATGTAGAAGTCACATTCATCGCCTGGTCCTCTCAGGAAACGGAGGTTGAGACTGCGAAATCCACGCTAGGGAAACGCGGATGGCCTATCAAGAACTGATCATCTCGAGGGGCAGAATGACGTCGAGCATGAGGAAGGAGACGAAGACGGTGCGGGTGGGGACAACGCTGATCCGTTTCCGGTGGACAAATTCATCGATTTCAACGATATTCCTCACACCTCTGCCAAAGAAGGATTGTAATACGGAGACAAATGGTTTTTTAATAAGTCTGCGTTTGTCGCCCCTTCTTTGTCTTTCTGTGTATATCGATGAATGAATGTAACTGGGGCAGTCAAGTGGAAAACTTCGCTAGTGATAATGTCCAGTTTTGACCCCGTGGAACAACCTCTCCCTCGGTCGACATTTACTGCTGATCTCCCAAATATTTACATCCCATGCCGGTGTTCCTTACGCATGACCTAGTCAGAGATGACTAGTAATTAATGATTAGTATCGATTTTGTTGAGGTCTTGATACTTCGCGCTTCCGTACATGCACTGTCACACGACTTCCTCTGATTCCAGGACTCCTAATACACTGTGCGTCATAATAATTAGCTAGCTACTGATAATTGTTGACCAAAGCTCTCTAGCATGTTGCTTGCCGCAGTCCTCAACTCCTTCGCAGCAATAGCAGTTCCCTCTGCCTGCTCTAAACTCTGCGTCTCTGGTCCCGTCTCCACATGCAATTCCCGTAGTTGCCTCTTCCATTCCATATCCCTCTCCAGTCTTTCGAGAACACGATCCAAACTTCCAACAAGCTGGTCGAGATCAGATTTCGAAGCATTCTGCATATACTTCTTTGTGCCATCCACAAGAACAAGGAGCTCGAAATAGCGTGTGTTGCCAGTGTCATAGGGAGGATCGTTCCACGCGCATCTCATCACGTCCCACCACTGCTGCTCTGTAAAAGAATCAAGTGATGTATCCGATGCCTGCTCAGGTGTGATTTGGAGGAGGATACCAGATATGTAAAAGGCATGCTGGGTGGTGTATTCGGATTGGCAGTACCAAGGAATCATGCTAATGCACCGATCTATATGGTGATCCCCAGACAAATGGGGATGCCATTTGGAGTTCTTCGCGAGGGCACAGACCAGTTCGAGATAGTACAAGTCGCGGGAATAATCGAAAAAGCGGTCGGAATTTTCATCAACCGGCGTTGTATCTGGGTGCGGACAAACTACGGACAGAATAGCGGGGGAGAGCTGGGTCAAAACCATGTCCTGTAGCCTTGCATCATCAATGGCATCGATCGAGGTAATTTCTTCTCGACCACTATGAGCAGCGCGAAGAGCGACATGGCGTAAGTGGAGAGGCATGTTACTGTCCATGCAGGCGATGAGCCTCTCGATGAACAGATGTTGTTTGGCGGGGCTGCAGCGCACTCCTATGCTACCCAGTAGCAATAGGATGTCATATGCCGCTTCGTGGTCGTTGGAATGGATGAAGTCAAAGTAGTCCACCACCCAGTCAATATCTCCTGGTGAGTAGGAACCGCCTTGCAAAAACGAGCCGCAATACCACAACTGGGCAGGGTCACGGGATACGTCGGCAGCAGCGAACGTGAAGTGAAGTGCGTTTTGCAGCGCTGCTAACAAAACTGGGGCATCATTTTGTTCGGATGACCTTGTTCGTGAATATATCTTCCTGCACACGTCCAGGTTCCGCATGGTATGAATTGAAGGAAAGGAATGTCCAGCAAGCTCGAGGATGCGACAAATAATGTCGAGGAGGTTCCATGCCCGGCGTGCGACTCCTGTGTCATCTTTGTTGAGCTCGCCTCCGTCGCATGCCCAGAGAGCCTTTGAGAACAGCGCCAAAAGGGACTCTTTGAGTCGAGGCAGAGCAGAACTACACGATCTCTTTGTTAATCATGGCAGAAAAACTACCAAATGAGTCGATGGCACCTTTTATCAATCCGAACTATGTCTTTCTTGTCAACCTGAGCCCCGACCATGACGCAAGCAAGAAGAGTGCAATTGGCTACAATTTGATTTGACGGAGAGGACGGAGAGGATAGCAATTTTGATATCACCGTTATCGCGATGTTTTCCATGTCTCCATTCACTTGCCCAGCAACAAAGTGGTAAGGAAGAGAATGTGACAACCACTGCAAGACAGAGTCGGAACAAGCATCTACTGAGAAAAAAGGTTGGGGATCTTCTGAACAAAGACCAATGGTCGTGTCAAGCATCGTCAGGTCAGCTGGACGAATCCTCTCCAAAATTATATACATATCAAGAAACGTGCCATAGTCTCTTCTCTCGCGACCAAGAAATTCGCCACGGCCGGGATATGCCTGAAGAACACGTCCATAGTATAGATGACTTAGAGCCATTGCACATGCCGAGGCTTTCTCCTCCAACGACGGTACAATGTGTTCCTGAATGTCGACGCAACTTGTAAAAATGTCATACAGCTGACGTAGCATGTCCGAGATGTCAAGATCCAGGGGCCATTCGACCTGCGGAGCAAGCCTGGCAGCGGCAAGGAACACTTCAGGATCCGTAGATGTCTCCAGTAGCCACTTGATGCTAGGCGCTTCGAGATCGCTGGCGGATATGTCCGGGAGGCCGAGGATAAGGGTGCCATCATTTTCCTTCAAAACAGCTAGATCCTGATCGAGCGGTTGTGCTTCTGTTTCTGCAACCTTTTCCGAAGAGTGCGGAAGTAAAGAACGCAGCCCTTTGTGAAGGATAGCAAATAACATCCAAAAAGAGCGTCTTGCGAATGCGCCAGTAGCATGCACAGGACCTGTGAAGTGAAATGAACACTGGGTATCCTGTGTAAGAGTAAATAAAAACGTCACCTGCAAGTACTTCAGACAATCGGGTCCATCTCGATCTGACGATACCAAGCAATTGTTGCAGCACACCTGACAAGAATGGTCAAAATATGAGCATATCTAAGAAGATATGGCTCACCATGTAGCTGCCGGAAATAACTGAATGCTCGTTTGAACACTGGGCGTAGAACCCCTGCAATGTTGATTCAGACGGGGAATAACAGACAGAATTCAGCAAAATGATCTTACTGTTGATGCGCAACATATACAGCACTGTTGATACCGGCGTCTGGAATGGACAGGCCGGAGATATCAAAGATGCCATCACTGTCAGCGAATAGAACAGAAATCCGAAAATAGTTGTGGCAATTATCACCCAGGCGACGCTGGGCTGCTCGCTCCATATGTGGGCTCCGAGGGCGATCCCAAAGAGGAGGAGGGAGATCTGAAGCAAGACGGGAAATGATTGCACGACAGCATCGAAATGCCATGTCATGAGGCCGTCGAACTTCTCTTGCCTGCGCTTGCTTCGTTCTTCCTCAGAGCCGCGACCATATCTGTGCGACTTGTAGTACCCGAGCCACTGCTTGCCCAGTACGGCCCCAAATGCAGCGAGCAAGCTCATGGACAAGCTTGCGTATGCGACAGTTTGAACCCATAGGGTCTGGGCGCTCGGCGACCATGTAGATGCTGGGTCTGCTGGAGTAGAGCCCACTTGAGCGAGGTTGCCGAGTCCGATCTGGACGAGTTGTTTCAAAAGAGCATTTGTGATGTCGCTAGGGTCAGGACTCAGATTGGACTCCATCGCGACGATGAAAGATGTGCTGACAGCAGAAAAAAGACCAGACTAATCTAAAATCAGTCTCAAAACGAATCAAAGATAAGGATCCTAAACTTACGAAGATCAAGACGATGTCCATGTCAGTAGTGTATCGCTCGAGGAACTCGTTGTCGTGTTCCTCTGCAACTCTTTTATACACCCCCCAGAAACGAGAACGGCTGTCCTTGCCACTCTTCGATGCAATCGTCGAGTCCTGGAGAACAACTAATACTTGATTCATAATATTTGCTCTACGCGAAGAATGTGGTCAGCTGCAATCGCTCGGCATTCTTTTTCGCTCACAATTCGCTCAGAGTCGGTTGGTCCTTCTCGGCCCCGACCTTGTCCGCCTCGCTGAGACAATTTAGGAGCTTTTTTATATCGCTATTGATAAGAACTTACGGAACTAAATCACAGCCCCGTGCAACATTGGAAGTAATTTGCTGTACGTCAGGTTCTGATGGTTGAAGAAGCCCTGTGTTCGAGCTGCAGTGCTGGTAGGGAGTGGCGCAGATGTATTAGGGCAGGAACACTTACCTCCCTGATAGCAGCTCCGCCGAAGGTTCGCCATCCATATTCTCCCTATCTTGTTGTTAGATTGGTGACAGATCACAGGAAGCTGCAACTTACTCCTCGATGGGTCCTACGGTATCATTTTGCGGGGAAGGCTGTTCATCGTTGTGGGTGTGCTGATCCTCGACATCGTCGGTTCCTGATGCTTGTGACATGAGGAAGTTATACCACTATATTGGATCTCAAGAAAAGCTAGTGAAAATGGGAAGAGTCTCGAATGAGCGGGCAGAGCAGAGTGGTGGTACACAGCAAGTTAGTTAGGCGACTACCAGGATGACGAACACGTGCTTGCGAGCGTTGACGCCGAGAATTTTCGTGAGAGTGGACTGGGGTCAACTATAGTTTCCCATACATAACTAGTATAGTCAGACCGAAGTTCGAACCAAAGAAGAAAGTTGCGCTCGAGATCGATGTCAGCGTTTTGAGTCGCTGGCCTGCGAGTGTACTTCATTTTTGTAGGGTATTTTGTTAACTCGCATACGAGTACCGTGTGCATATACTTGCCTATTTTCAATGTAGGGTCCTGCTCCCTCTAAGCCCAATTGTTACGGGCGGTTGAATGTGTTTCTGTGCCATAAACGTTTGTCGGCTGAGACTCGGACCTGTTAATCACTTGGTGTTCCATGGGCCGCGCTTTGCAGAAGGCGTCTAAGGTAACGGAAAGCAGTGAGCATGAAGTTGACATCAAGCCAGAAATTTGGCCCATGATGCAATGTTCGTCGGGTAAAATGCAGATGTGGCAGTCCTGATCGATCTGATCGATTCGCACTAAGGAAGTTTGCGAGCAGATACCCATGCTTGCATACTTCCATAGACCTGATGCATTGATGACTAATAATGTTAAAGCCACTGTCCTTGAAATATTTACATAGCCTGATCACAAAACTGTAATCCACACGATCCTGAACAAGGGAGGGGCAAGGCCATCAGTCGAACCCAACCGTAACCGCACCATGATTGGTGCGGTAGATGCAGTTTTGGTGATGAAATGTGCGGAGTTTCTTGATCGGGTATGGTGCGGAGTAGTCATCAGAACGAGTGTGCCATGTTTTCGAGTGCGATGTTAGAAACGACCTGTAGTTGATGTCGCTTGGTTCCTTCCGCAGGCACTCACTACTCGCGCCTCGGGCCTTAGGCCCAGCAGTGATCATTTGACGGATTTCGATCACCCTGAGCACCCACAGAGTCCAGTATCAACACTTGAGTGAGTGCCCACCTTTGGTGTCAAGTACACAGCCGAGTCCTCACCACCTCAGCGAGGCAAACTGCAGCTAGATGTACGAAGCCGAATGCATTTAGGCAGTATGGTTGTAATATTAATCATGAACTCGCGCCGCTACGCCATCCAAGACCTGGTTTTCACGTGTACGGAAATGCTGAATCCATGTGTCTTCATTGTCCGGATGAACATACCAACTCCTGTCCTAGCGAATCGGGTTTAACTGAAGAAGAGCTGACGCCACTCAAAAACACCGAACGCGCAAGTCAAGACGTACATTCGCTTTCTTGTCTATAGAGAAGTCATTATTGCAATGTCGAATCCTGCTGAAAGACGCCTATCTAGTGTAAGTAGTGTTTAAAATCTCTCTCAGCATAGGGTTAACTTGTAACTAGACCTCCACCTTATATCAAGGTGATGCTCATTCCAGCTATACTGAAGTCGGGGAACCTCCGCACCGTATGGACACGTGCAACGTTGTCATCTGCGGAGAAGCCGGGGCTGGTAAAAGTTCCTTGGTAAATTTGATTGCTGGGGCGGACATTGCAGTGACGTCTTTCGATGCTGGGGGATGTACAAGCGGAATCAATGTGTACGACAATATCTTGATTCAAAACGAGACGTTGAAGGTAAAGTTTTTCGATACGGCCGGTTGGTCCAGTTCGTTGCTCTCCACGGCCATGACTAAACTAGATTCCAGGTCTTGGCGAAGGCCCTGAAGGTATAGTCCCAGACGAGAAAGCTCGAAGAATGTTGAAGAAACTCATTCGAACTCTGACGGAGCAAGGTGGCATTCATCTCGTCATGTACTGTGTGCGGGGCGAGAGAGTAATTCGGACACTCCGCCGGAATTATGAATTAATCCGCTCCCAAGTCAAGAGGAAAGTTCCAATTGTCCTTGTCGTCACATGTTTGGAATCCTATCAACCGGAGATGGAAGACTGGTGGAGGGTTAATGAGCGAACCATCTCAAACCTGGGGATGACCTTTGCTGGCCACGCATGTATCACCACAGCTACAATGATCAGATCTCGCATGGAACGGCGCGCCCAGTCATACGAGGCTGTCTGCAAGCTCATTGGACAGTGTCGTGTCCCTTCTAAGATGGTTGCAAGGTACGTATTTCCTACATTCTTCGTGTCATATTTTTCCAACATTGATAAACAGGAAGAAGTATACAAATATCGTCCTCTTTGGGCAGGCAGGGGCAGGAAAAAGCTCACTCGTCAATCTCATGGCGGGAAAAGACGTAGTGGCAAACACATTCAACGACCTGGAATCTTGCACATTGCGCTGGAAAGAATATCCCATTGAATTCGATGGCGAGTCTTATAAGGTGTTCGAGACCGTTGGACTCGAAGAACCACAGCTAGGGATTCCACAATATCTCGATGCCATCGAGAATGCCTATACTCTCATTCAGCATTTAGAGAGACAAGGCGGGATTGATCTACTTCTGTTCTGCATGCGCGCAGGCAGACTCACTTCTACCCTTCAAAGCAATTACCGCCTCTTTTACGAGTTCCTCTGTGACAAGAAGGTTCCCATCGTGTTAGCAATCACAAACCTCGAAACCGAGCGCAGGATGGAGGACTGGTGGGAGTATGGACATCACGCACTCAACCGATGTGAGATCCAAGTTGCTGGTCATGCATGTATCACCACCATCACCGGATATAACGACTGCTACCAAAGCAAATACCAAGATTCACGCACAGCGATCCGCAACCTTATCAAGGAGTTCACTGCTGACGGGCAGAGGCAAGCATCGTGGATGGGAGGATATCAGCTCGTGTTGTTCGTACGTAAGCTAAGGGAGCTACTTGTGGGGAATGGGAAGTTGCTTGCGAGGAAGGATTTGGTCCCTCGCCTCATCAAGCGTTGCGGTATGTCCCCGGATGTCGCAAAACAGTTGGCTGATAGGATCAAGAATGACGTGGTATGAAGAGCTACTTGACTTCCCGTGTTTGATAATTCGTACTCAGGCTCCTCCGGTTGTACAACTTGTTCCTGCCAATATGTCTTTACAAAAATACTCTTTCGGTGTGCTCTTCGACAATATAGTAACTCAGGAAATACAATATAACCACAATCTTGTCCTTAGACGACATACTTTTAGGATAGTAACTTGCATGTTTTGTTGAAGACCGGCAACACATTGAGACAATAACCTTATAAGTTCGTAATCATCACCTATCCAGCGGGTGATGAGCCGCGCAGTGAGATTGAACCATTTATATTCTTTGTGATGCATATAATAACTCGCTCCGCAAACTACTCCTTCAGAGCTTCAGAGCTTCATGCCTGTTTCAAGTAGACTTGAAATGCAGAATATTATTGTACGCAGAATTTGAGTAGAATACGTATAACGACATATTAGTAAGAACAAGGTCTACTACCGTGACAACCGAATGAGCCTGAGCACGAATTATCGGACACAGGAAATCAAGTAGCTCCTTCCACCACGTCATTCTTGATTCTATGAACCAACTGCTTTGCGACATCTGGAGACATGCCGCAACGCTTGATGAGCCGAGGGACCATATCCTTCTTCGCGCTCAATTTCCCATTGCCCACGAGTAGCTCCTTTAGCTTACGCATGAACGACACAAACAGGCTATTTCCTCCGTTCGCACCGTTCCATGCTAGCTTCTGCCCGTCAGCAGTGAAATTCTTGACAAGCTTGCGGATTGTGGTACGCGATTGTTCATACTTGTCTTCATAATTGCCTTTGATGGCGGTGATGCATGCATGATCAGCGACTTGGATCTTGTAGCGACGAAAGAGTTCTTCGTTTCTCTTCCACCAATCATCCATGTCTTTGCGCTCAATTTCCAGGCCCGTGATCGCTATAACGATGGGAACCTTCTTGTCACAAAGGAACTCGTAAAAGAGGCGGTAATTGCTTTGAAGGGTAGCGGTGAGTCTGCCTGCGCGCATGCAGAACAGAAGTAGATCAATTCCGCCTTGGCTCTCCAAATGCTGAATGAGAGTATAGGCATTCTCGATAGCATCGAGGTATTGTGGAATTCCTAGCTGCGGTTCTTCAAGTCCAATGGTATCGAACACCTTATAAGACTCGCCATCGAATTCGATGGGATATTCTTTCCAGCGCAATGTGCATGATTTCATGTCATTGGATGTGATTGCTACGTCCTTTTCTGCCATGAGATTGACGAGTGAGCTTTTGCCTGCCCCTGCCTGCCCAAAGAGGACGATATTTGTATGCTTCTTCCTGCTTATCAATGTTAGAAAAAATACGGCACAAAGATCTTCCATAGATGCTACGTACCTTGCAGCCATCGCGATTTAGTAGGAATGTTAGGATGGTGCTAGGGCGTTGTAGCATTTGACCACATTTCTTTTAAAGCCACACGAACGTTGACCACGCTGCATCCATACGTCAGACGCCTCATCAATCGGATATTGAATCAACGATTGGCACTCGCCTGAATATTGCCGGGCTGCATCCGACAAATCAACTTGAAGCAAACTCGTGTTGATCATCAGTACAATTTGAGAAATTAACACCTAGTCATACTGTTGGAAGAACAGTCGATCAGCGTCAAAACCAAATACAAACCCCACGAGTTATATGATACACCCAGACATTACTTCAGTGAGTCAGAGAATGAGCGTCAGATCCCCTGCAACTCCATAGCAAAATGCAGAGGCGTTGTCTGTGGTGATCGTACGATTCACGCCGAAGATATGGATAGAAAAAGTTAGACAGGTGACAGCGAGATGCGAAATGGGGAAGGAAGTTGAAGGGGCGACTGACCATGACATTCTTAGGCCTCAAGATTATGTCGTGGCTTAGCTTCTTTAACTTCTCGTGAAGTGGATCTCATACAACTCCGACGCTTCAGTCTCGAGTAGAGTGTACAAAGAACCACCTAATACAGATCAGATCTCCGAGCATGGTGTAGCACCTACATGAGAATGCAACATTGTAGAACAGTTCACCAAATTATGTTCATGCAGTACGAGTGTTTTCCTTGTCTGAGCCCGAGATAACCATGAAGCTCATTGTACTCTGAATACCGGCGGTGTATGATTTCTCGTGTGCGAAGGGTTCCATTCCCCTAGAGGTGATGAAAATAATAATTTTGAAAGTAGAGATTGTATCATGCACATGCAGCATGTAGTGGCGTAATGGCCCGGGTGGTCGGGGGTTGCCGACAACCTCAAGCTGCGGAGTGAGTCGTCGTGTAAAGCAACATTTACATCAAATTTCAAGCATAGACTCATTATCCAAGCATTAATTTACATGTACTTATAATGAAATCTAAAGGTTGGTGAAAAGATAGATGATAGGACCGGGAAAAGAGGGCGTCTTGGAATCGTCTTCGTAAAACAACTTTGAGTTGGTCACCGTGACTGGTCTTGACTCTTCAATTAGGTCACTCATCCCCCTTCGGAACCCGAGCAATGAACACATTCAATGGACTGAGTCATGGTTTCAGCTTCAGTTGGCCCTTTTTACCTCGTTCGAAATCCACAGAAATGATACTTGGCTAATGTACAGTGATATATTACTACAACTCCAGGCCTCCCCATCGTACAGTCTTACCACAAGACAGACCATGACAGCCATTCAGATCGTATTCATCCGATTTTCATTTTCCGACGTGTCCCGTCCAATTTTGCTCAGTTTCGGTGCTACATATATGATGTTCACCGTTCTCGAGTGTTGCATGTGTCCCATTGTTTTTTATGGCGTAACTGACGAGTATGGTGTTTACAGGACCTGACATTTACGTCCATGTATGACCATCATTTGAAACACGTTAGCACCATCGATAAGTCCTCATAAATCATCCCAGACACCATCAAGGTCGAAATCCTCAAGAACTTGGCCGTGGAGGTACTTATCGCTCATGCTGCTCGATCACATTACTGAAGTCCCCGTCGCAGTTCTCGATACGACACGCATCCAACAATTATCCCCCAAGCCGCAGGCCTGCTGCGTATGGTAACTTCGTCTAAACAAGCAACTGCACTTCGTGAAGGCGGGTTCTTGTGCTTTGACAGCAGTATCGACGTCTCGGATGTAGGAGCCACATTCATCGCCTGGACATCCCAGGAAACGGAGGTTAAGACTGCAAAACCTACACTAGGGAAACGCGGATGGCCTATCAAGAACTGATCATCTCGAAGGGCAGAATGACGTCCAGCATGAGGAAGGAGACGAAGACAGTGTGGATGAGGACAACACCGATCCGTTTCCGGTGGATAAATCCGTTTATTTCAACGATATTCCTCACACCTCTGCCAAAGAAGGATTGTAATACGGAGACAAATGGTTTTTTAATAAGTCTGCGTTTGTCGCCCCTTCTTTGTCTTTCTGTGTATATCGATGAATGAATGTAACTGGGGCAACCAAGTGCAAAACTTCGCTAGTGATAATGTCCAGTTTTGACCCCGTGGAACAACCTCCTCTCCCTCGGTCGACATTTACTGCTGATCTCCCAAATATTTACATCCCATGCCTGGTGTTCCTTACGCATGACCTAGTCAGAGATGACTAGTAATTAATGATTAGTATCGATTTTGTTGAGGTCTTGATACTTCGCGCTTCCGTACATGCACTGTCACACGACTTCCTCTGATTCCAGGACTCCTAATACAATGTGCGTCATAATAATCAGCTAGCTACTGATAATTGTTGACCAAAGCTCTCTAGCATGTTGCTTGCCGCAGTCCTCAACTCCTTCGCAGCAATAGCAGTTCCCTCTGCCTGCTCTAAACTCTGCGTATCTGGTCCCATCTCCCCATGCAATTCCCGTAGTTGCCTCTTCCATTGCATATCCCTCTCCAGTCCTTCGAGAAAACGCTCCAAACTTCCAACAAGCTGCTCGAGATCAGATTTCGAAGCATTCTGCATATACTTCTTTGTGCCATCCACAAGAACAAGGAACTTGAAATAGCGTGCGTTGTCCAAGTCAAAGGGAGGATCGCTCCACGCGCATCTCATCACGTCCCACCACTGCTGCTCTGTAAAAGAATCGAGCGATGTATCCGATGCCTGTTCAGGTGTGATTTGGAGGAGGATACCAGCTATGTAAAAGGCATGCTGGTTGGGGTATTCGGATTGGCAGTACTCTGGAATCATGCTAATGCACCGATCTATATGGTGATCCCCAGATAAATGGGGGTGCCATTTAGAATTCTTCGCGAGGGCACAGACCAGTTCGAGATAGCACGAGTCACGGTTATAATCGGATATGTCGTCGGAATCTTCATCGACCGGCGTTATATCTGGGTGCGGACAAACTACGGACAGAATAGCGGGGGAGAGCTGGGTCAAAACCATGTCCTGTAGCCTTGCATCATCAATGGCATCGATCGAGGCAATTTCTTCTCGGGCACTGCGAGCAGCGCGAAGAGCGGCATGACGTAAATGTCGAGGCATGTTATTGTCCATGTAAGCGATGAGCCTCTCGATGAACAGATGTTGTTTAGCGGGGCTGCAGCGCACTTCCACGCTACCCAGTAGCAATAGGATGTCATATGCCGCTTCGTGATCGTCAGAATGGATGGAGTTGAAGTAGTCCACCACCCAGTCAATGTCTTCTGGTGAGTGGGAACCGCCTTGCGAAAACGAGCTGGGATACCACAACCGGGCAGGGTCACGGGATACGTTGGCAGCAGCGAACGTAAAGTGAAGTGCGTTTTGCAGCGCTGCTAACAAAACTGAGGCATCGTTTTGTTCGGATGACCTTGCTCGTGAATATATCTTCCTGCACACATCCAGGTTACGCATGGTGTGGTATGAAGGACTGCAGTATCCGGGAAGCTCGAGGACGCGACAGATGATGTTGAGGAGGTTCCATGCCCGGCGTGCGACTCCTGTGTCATCTTTATCGAGCTCGCCTCCGTCGCATGCCCAGAGAGCCTTTTGGAACTGCGCCAAAAGGGACTCTTTGAGTCGAGGCAGAGCAGAACTACACGATCTCTTTGTTAATCATGGCAGAAAAACTACCAAATGAGTCGATGGCACCTTTTATCAAACCGAACTATGTCTTTCTTGTCGACCTGAGCCCCGACCATGACGCAAGCAAGAAGAGTGCAATTGGCTACGATTTGATTTGACGGAGAGGATGGAGAGGATAGCAATTTTGATATCACCGCTGTCGCGAAGTTTTCCATGCCTTTATTCACTTGCCCAGCAACAAAGTGGTAAGGAAGAGAATGTGACAACCACTGCAAGACAGAGTCGGAATAAACATCTACTGACAAAAAAAATGGGAATCTTCTGAACAAAGATCAATGGTCGTGTCAAGCATCGTCAGGTCGGCTGGACGACTCCACTTCAAAATCATCCACATATCAAGAAACGTGCCATAGTCTCTTCTCTCGCGACCAAGAAATTCGCCACGGCCAGGATATGCCTGAAGAACACGTCCATAGTATAGATGACTTAGAGCCATTGTACATGCCAAGGCTTTCTCCTCCAACGACGGTACAATGTGATTCTGAATGTCGACGCAACTTGTAAAGATATCATACAGCTGAGGCAGCATGTCCGAGATGTCGAGATCCAGGGGCCATTCGACCTGCGGAACAAGCCTGGCAGCGGCAAGAAACACTTCAGGGTCCGTAGATGTCTCCAGTAGCCATTTGATACTAGGTGCTTCGAGATCGCTGGCGGGAATGTCCGGGAGGCCGAGGGTAAGGGTGCCATCATTTTCCTCCAAATCATCTAGATACTGGTCGAGCGGTGGTGCTTCCAAGTCTCCAACCTTTTCCGAAGAGTGCGGAAGCAAAGAACGCAACCCTTTGTGAAGGATAGCAAATAACATCCAAAAAGAACGTCTTGCGAATGCGCCAGTAGCGTGCACAGGACCTGTGAAGTGAAATAAGCACTGGGTATCCTGTGTAAGAGTAGATAAAAACGTCACCTGCAAGTACTTCAGACATTCGGGCCCACCTCGATCTGACGATACCAAGCAATCGTTGCAGCACACCTGACAACAGTCAAAATATGAGCATATCTAAGAAAATATGGCTCACCAGCGTAGCTGCTGGAAATATCTGAGGGTTTGTTTGAACACTTGGCGTAGAACCCCTGCAATGTTGATTCAGACAGGGGAACAAGAGCCAGAATTCAGCGAAATGATCTTACTGTCGGTGTGCAACATATACAGCACCGTTGATATTGGCGTCCTGGAATGGACAGGCCGGAGATATCAAGGATGCCATCACTGTCAGCTGAATAGAACAGAAATCCAAAAATAGTTGTGGCAATTATCACCCAGGCGACGCTGGGCTGCTCGCTCCATATGTGGGCTCCGAGGGCGATCCCAAAGAGGAGGAGGGAGATCTGAAGCAAGACGGGAAATGATTGCACGACAGCATCGAAATACCATGTCATGAGGCCGTCGAACTTCTCTTGCCTGCGCTTGCTTCGTTCTTCATCCGAGCCGCGACCATATCTGTGCGACTTGTAGTACCCGAGCCACTGCTTGCCCAACACGGCCCCGAATGCAGCGAGCAAGCTCATGGACAAGCTTGCGTATGCGATCGTTTGAACCCATAGGGTCGCTCGGCGACCATGTAGATGCTGGGTCTGCTGGAGTAGAGCCCACTTGAGCAAAGTTGCCGAGTCCGATCTGGACGAGTTGCTTCAAAAGGGCATTTGTGGTATCGCTGGGGTCGGGACTGAGATTGGACTCCATCGCGACGATGAAAGATGTGCTGACAGCAGAGAAAAGACCAGACTAATCAAACATCAATCTCAAAACGGATCAAAGATAAGGGTCCTAAACTTACGAAGATCAAGACGATGTCCATGTCAGTAGTGTATCGCTCGAGGAACTCGTTGTCGTGTTCCTCTGCGACCCTCTTATATACCCCCCAGAAACGAGAACGGCTGTCCTTGCCACTCTTCGATGCAATCGTCGAGTCCTGGAGAACAACTAATACTTGCTTCATAATATTTGCTCTATGCATAGAATTTGGTCAGCTGCGATCGCTCGTCATATCTTTTCGCTCACAATTCGCTCAGAGTAGGTTGACCCTCCTCCGCCACAACCTTGTCCGGCTCGCTGAGACAAATTAGGAGCCTTTTTATATCGTCATTGATAGGAACTTACGGAACTAAATGATGGTCCGGTACAACATTGGAAGTAAATCGCTGTAAGTCAGGTTCTGATGGTTGAGGAAGACCTATGTCCGAGCTGCAGTCCTGGTAAGGAGCGGCGCAGATGTATCAGGGCAGGAACACTTGCCTCCCTGGTAGCAGCTCCGCCGAAGGTTCGCCATTCATATTCTCCCTATCTTGTTGTTAGATTGGTGATTGATCACAGGAAGCTGCAACTTACTCCTCGATGGGTCCTACGGTGTTATTTTGCGGGGGAGGCCGTTCATCGTTGTGGGCGCGCTGATCCTCGACATCGTCGGTGCCTGATGCTTGTGACATAAGGAAGTTATACCACTATATTGGATTCCAAGAAAAGCTAGTGAAAATGGGAAGAGTCTTGGACGAGCGGACAGAGGAGAGTTGTGGTACACAGCAAGTTGGTTAGGCGGCTACCAGCATGAGGAACACGTGCTTGCGAGCGTTGACGCCGAGAATTTTCGTGAGATTGGACTGGGGTCGACTGTAGTTTCCCATAACTAGTATATATAGTCGGACTGAACCAAGTTGCGCTTGAAGATCGATATCAACGTTCCGACTCTCTGAAGTCGCTGGCCTGCTGCGCCTGCGAGTGTAATTCGTTTGTAGGGTATTTTGTTGACACTCGTGCTTCGATTTATATATTCAGCGCGACTCGTGTACGAGTACTGTGATCATATACTTACCTATTTTCAATGTAGGGTCCTCCTCCCTCTGGGCCCAATGTTACGTGGTTGAATGTCTTTCAACGTTTGTCAGGTGAGACTCGGACCTGTTAATCACTTGGTGTTCCATGGACTGCGCTTCGCAGAAGGCGTCTAAGTTAACGGGCGGGGGGCAAACGATCAAGCCAGAAATGGCCCATGATGCAATGTCGTCGGGTAAAGCCGCAGTCACTGATCGATTGATCAACGCACTAAGGAAGTTTGCGAGCGGATACTAATCTAAATTGTGGTCTTGGTAAGTAGTGATTTGATTTTATGATTAAGAAACTTCTTGCTGAATGCAACTGTATTTCTAACCAAACTTGTAATCCGGCAGCGTTGTAACGTCAGTTCGGTACACATGTTTTGACTCTGGAACGTGAGATCACCTTTTCTGAAAATTAGATCTAACTGTTAATGCTAGTCCATCCGAGTCAGACGGTTCAAATAATATCCTTCAGTTTCCGAGTCCTCCCTTACTGTATGATTCTAAAGTTCCTCTCCTCGCATCAGGCAAATGGGCCCCTAGCTACAATGGTCTGACATTTGTTCTGCATGAGGGTGTTGTCAGCTGTAATCGCCTGGCAACACTTTTCACTGACAATTCGGTCAGAGTCTGCTGGTCCTTCTCCGAGATGACATTTTCTGCGTCGCTGAGGCAATTCACGAGCCTGTTTAAAATCGCCATCGACAAGAACTTACACAGTTAAATTGCTGTTCAGTGCAGCTTTTGATGCGCTTTCCTGTTTGTTAGGTTCTGATGGCTGGGAAGGCCCTGTGTTTGAACTGCACTTCTGGTGAGGAATTGCATCAAAAGAATCTGGGAAGAATCACTTACATCCCTGATAGTAACTCCGCCCCGAAGGTCCATTAGTTTCCCGCTCCCTATCTTGCTGTTGTACAGGTAACAGATCCCAGGAAGCCGCAACTTACTCTGAATCCTCTGGGGGTCACAAAGCATCCTGTTCCGGGACAGGCTGCTCGTTGGCATGGGCGCGCCAGTCCTTGGCGCCGTCAACGCTTGATGCCTTTGGCATAAGGATGTGAAAGCTATAGGTATTTGGATCCAAAGTAAAAGCCAGTGGATTTGGGAAGAACCTGAGCTCACAGAGATAAGCGAAGGTGCACAACAAGTTGGTTGGGCGCCTGCAACGACCATGAACACGTGTGATACTGTTGACGCCAAGGGTATTCGTGAGTGCAAGGGAGTTTGTGCTTGAGTTGTGAAGATAAGCAAAGCCCACTGACACAGGGTAAGGGTTTTGTTTGAACGTCTTTAACACTTTTCAATCTCTCACAATGTCAATAACCTTTCCATGAGGCCAGACTCCAGCAACGGTCTGACCTCCGTGAAACCGTCGAGCCGCACGCGCTACCAGCCTCAGGACATGGGCAACCGCAAGACTTGGCTTTCATCGACATCCTTGTAACGCATTCGGCGAGATTACTAAGAGGCCTTGGCGTGCTAAGAACGAAGGAATCTTAGGATTATATTGCTGAGAGTTGTCTGATAGTTATCGCGAACATATTCAAACCCAGCGCTAAAGGTTCCAAAGCACGGAAGGAAGACAAACGAGGGCAGACGCCCGCACCAGCAAGATTAATATCGTGTCATCATACATTATCATATGTGAATAAATGCAAAGTATCGAGGAATACAATAACGGGACCTAACTTCTTCAATCCAAACAGCGCACCGAATTCCAGATGAAGATCCTTCACGAAGAAGGGAGGGGCAAAAAATTGTGCGAGAATCTTCAACAGGCCCAAGGGCTCCAGTTGAAGACGGCAGGACCCATAATCAATGGGGGCTGCCCCGCGCTGGCAGAAAGAGCTGTCAAAGTCAAAGGCGGCGGAGCCTCTGCGAAATCCACAATGAGCGTTATTAAGAACTAGAACACATGCATATAACTTACGACCATGCAAAACACAAAGGATTGCAAAAGAAATGTAGGGGTTACAACCCATTCCGGATACGTTTTCATGAATTCCGTTACTGGCAACTGGGTTTGACAAGATATGCTCCCAACGGGCTTTCACTTTGCTGCGTGGGTACAGAAACTCCACATATGCCTGAAACAGCCGCGAATTAAGTGAGATCCGAGCCGAAGGTAAACGACAGCGTATGGCAACAGCTTGACATCACAATAGAGCTTTCGACGACAATAGTCTGTGAATCACAAATTACGTGTTAGATACCGGACAACAATTCAAAAGCTCAGGGAGACTGAGTTATGCCATGCGAAGCATGGAAGCACCGATAAATTCCTTCAAGGTCATCATCATATGCTTGGCCCACGACTTGCTCCATAAGCAATGCATCATGCATCGGGTTGAATCTTGTCCATGCGGATAGGCAACGGGCTATGATGGGCCTGTGCAGTATGAGAATTTCTGCCTAGTTATCATCAGTCCAAAAATGAGTGCGTGGTTTCTGTGTGCGAGCACTGGTGTGGTCAATGACATGACTGGGTCATATAAGCTTGTGCGGTATGCATCAGTGGTATGAGTGTGTCATGTACTTTGGGCGGGTCAAGGAGGACAATGCCGCGCGTGCACAAGCAAACGCACAATGCACCGATGAACCGCACCCGACGTATCGAGGCACATGATCCTCGTGTACAAAGACAAAGCCACTTGACCCTGTTTAAAATGCATTTGGATTCGGGAAGAGGGCGATGCCGCACGCGAACGCACGACGCACCGATAAACCGTGCCAGACGTATCAAGGCGAACGATTCTCGTATGCGAAGACAAAGCCACTTGACCCTGATTATCACATGCGGTTCAAATATCAATGATATATGGTTGCGTGGTTATGCAGGTTTCTTTGGTATGCAATGGTCTGGCCAAGGTCGTAGGTTTATCAAATAGTTTGTCTGTGGGTCGAGGAGGGCAGTGCCGCACGCACACAAGCGAACGCACGAATGCACCGAGGCCTTATCGTCGAAGCGACCCTCGTGTACAAAAACAAAGCCACTTGACCCTAATAAAAATTGGCGGGAGCATGGCAATGCCGCACGCGAACGCACAAATGCACCGATGGACCATGTCCAACGAATCAAGACGAATGGTCCTCGTATGCATAGACATCGCCATACCCTTGGTATCATGTGATAACAACTGGTTCATTTGGGTTCTTGTGTGCCAGGTTCAAAGCGACGATCGCGGACAGTTCCGAAATAAGTGGCAAAGGCATCGAGATTGAGTCAAACATTGAAAAATATTGGTTCGACGTTGGGATAGCTGTGGGCGTGGTCCTGGGCGATGAGTGGAACAGAGACTGTGAGACATTTGCCTATCTGGTTCGCTGCCTCGTTGCGAGATATTGGTAGAGGGTGCCGGTAAGAGGGCTTGCTTGCTGGCAGTGCCTCATGCTTTTGACTAGAGGGCTGCATGAGCTAGAGATTTGTGGAAGGGAAAGGGGGGAGTGAAAGCGAAAAGGACATTGGAATTCCGATTCGGAGACTGCCAGTGACGACAAATAAAAACATTGGCAAATAAGTGCACCCTCAAGGCTGGACTTGAACCCGAGCGTGTCCAGGGAAGGGCTTAATTATTTTATTAAAAACGATCATTAATTCGAAGAGAGGCGTACACTGCTAATCGGGATAAACCTGAACCTAGCATGCGTAATCATACCTTTATGGGATCTGTGCGAACCCCAGTACTATCATAATATATACATTTACCAAAGGATTTCCGTCAATGTAGTAATGGGAGCATGAAGCAAACCATAAAAGGATATTGGTAGCAAAGGTCAAGCAGATATTGGGATCCTCTCTGACGAGTATGGTGTCAGGGACGGTCCACTATCATGTACTAACATATTACAAACCATCATAGCCTAACATTGCGACGGGGTCAAATGCTGAGGTCTGGTTGGCCTCACACCTATGTTGTGCGTTTGCAATACAGTCATAGTGTTATCGTATTACTGTATTTCTGTATTTACTCTAACACCGGTGCTTCACAGCATGATCGGGCAGAACGAGGGCAAGCATTGATTGATCTAATTTACAAACAGCAAATATAACTAGATGAAACACGCTACAAAAACGGAGGGACGGTAAAAATAAGCTGAAAATCATCCCATATACTTGTGCGAATCTCATCCAGGATGTCCTGGCTGAGAGGGCTATCAGCTGGTATAGTCAGGTTGTCCGCTGTCCAAGACTCGATAAATTTCCCTTCCAAACTGATCTTAGGGTTCCAGTTAGGCCAGGGCCCCCGAGGAAAGTCTGGATTGGCGGCAATGAATGCCATCCAGAATGCGTCACAGCCCCAAGCCCACTCAGGCGCTCTAACGTCCCGAATGGTGTCAACCAGCCAAGTTTCCACCTGTCTGGCGAGCACAGACCAACTGGCCTCGGACAAGGGATTGAAAGATGGCGGAAGTGGCAAGAAGGGTATCTGCATGAATGTAAGGTTCAATGTGTGTCAGTGCTGCGCACGATTCGAGACTCACCATGAGCTGTGGGACAGACTGCGACTCGAAATTTGAAACCAATTCTGTCCAGGAAATATGGCGAATTACAGGCACCGCCTGCCCTCCAAATTCTCGCGGCCATAGAATTGTGACCTGTAGTGGCTAGTAGACAAGGTGAATGGTGTCAAGGAATCTGAATTAAAAGAGTACTTACAATGGTACCAAAATTCAACTGTGCAGACTGCGCTGTACTTCCTTGGAAAGATATGGAGAGGAAAACGGGTGTGAAGCCAATGCCTTCATTGGCTTGGAGAGGCGAGGTGTGGATGATGCTGGTGACGACAGACATGCACCATGTGGTGAGAGTTGTTTTATTGACAATGTTTTGTTGATTGAAGTGTGTTGATCGAAGACTTTGTGTTGATTGATCGAAGACAAGGTAGTATTCCCACGGATGACATCTTGAAGTTTCTCCTATCAATATTCAAGCTTAATAACGTGTTTGCAGCATGTCGCCTGTTTTTTCAACGTTTTTTGCCTTTGCTTCGAGCGCTTTCAAACATTGCCCCACCATGGCCAGGACAGGTTATCAAAGGTCAATTCCCTTTGATCCCCAAAGTACGAATTCTTTTTATGCCAGCAACAGACTTACAGTGATATTGATATTCCCCAGTATTTTCATTACAGAAACTCGGCGGACGTGTGGTATGCAAGATCTGCCTGCAGCGTAATGGGAAGCGGCGAGATATGAAGACCTGTCATGTTGCTGAACACTGTGCTACCAAAATTCATAAGGACAGCCTTATCCTTAGTTTGCGCACTCAGGAGAAGAAAATTTGTTCACTGCCTGCCCAGTCACTGTCACTGTCACCTCCCCTCACTCCCGCTGCTCATTCCCGCATGGACTACGATATTCCACCACCAGAAGACCCAGAGAGACCAATAACACCTTCCTTCCCTTTGGTGATGAGTACGGAGGATGATGACAGCGGCCATGACCATGAACTCGAATTACCACAACTGTGGGATCCATCAACACAAATGTTTGCGCTTGAGGAACCCGACCTTTACAGTGAACTTATTGCTGCTCGAAACCGGGGTGACGCACTCTTTACGTGCTCTCTTCAGCCACTTGCAGATGAACTTGGACTTGATGATGACGACATGCTGGACCCTCCTCCCGACGATAACGAATTTGGACTGTTCTTGGAGGGTGAAGGTATGTAGATACTGTGTACGTCATGCGAGAAATAACTAATTGTGCTTCAGAGGATCGCATCAACAATCAACTGTGCATGGATGATTCCACATATCCATGGCCTTCGAAAGCGGTATGTTTCATTTTATTTTGATCTATCAACAAATTTACGGAATCCTGCTAGACCTTTATCACAGACCTCCTCTTTGGTTCGACATGCCTGCGATTTTCAGAGGCACAGAAAAAAGCTGTGCTTAGTTGGGCGCGCGAAATGGGTGCTCAAAATGTGCCTACCTTGTATGCGCTTCGCAAAGCTCAAGATCATGTTTGTAGCTGCATCGGAAATCCAACTCGCAAGGTTACAGCATCTTCCGGTAACATCTTTTATATAAACTCAATTGGCTCCGCAATCGCTATGGTACGTGCATCTATTTTAGTGTCAACATTGATTGATCTTCCTCACCAGGACTATTCCAACCCTCTCACTCGCTTCTGCATGCAGGACTATCCTGAAGATGGGAGAGGGAATATGTCTCAAGTGCACCACGGATCGAAGATGCTGCATGAGCTTCCCGAAGAACTACTTGTCCCTGTCTGTTCGCGTCAACGGCGGTATCTACTTCCGGAATGAGCTGCTTCAGTCGACAACTGGATTCTTTATTCCTACGCGTTTCTTTCAAGCCAATATCTCTAGTTGCGATGCTGAACAAGCATCATTGCAGGTCCTTGCATTGGGACATCCAGTTGTACGGACAGAGGTACAATCACCATCCGAGTCTAACTTCTAATTTAATATCTCTTTCTAGGCAGGTTTTGCAGTAGATCCCGAGCGCATCATATTGGAAGTTTCGTCGTTTCAGTGGACCTACATAGACTTGCAGGCTGACGTTCATTTGTGTGGGTTTACATGTAGGTAATTTTTTCTATCGTTTAGGTGACTATTCATAGGTTTCTAGTGACATCACAGCCCTTCGCTGCAAAAATGCCCAACCCCCTGCGCGAAAAGTCAAATGGTCGACTCGTCCTCACTGTTCCCCTAATAATCTTCATGGATGATATCTCTGGGAATGTGTCGAAGCAGTGGAACAAACACCATGCGGTGTACATGTCTAATGCCTCCATGCCGCGCAAGATGCTTGAAAAGGAATTCTGTGTTCGTTTTGTGTCATCCTCGCCGCATGCTTCACCCATGGAGATTGCCAAAGCCGTCAAAGAATCAATCGAGTTTGTTTATTTCAATTTTTCAGTCTATTTGTCTTGTTGACGTGTCTGTCAGGGCTGCCGCGGATGAGGGCATTGTTGCGTACGACTGCAAATACAAAGATGAGGTGATGCTCATCCCCTATGGCCTATTTGACGCAGGAGATAACCCCATGCAGGCGGAAGAGTGTAGCCATGGCGGTTTACACTGCAATTACTTCTGTCGCACATGCAAAGTAGGAGGTACGACGTCTGTGAAACAGTCTGATGAAGGGTATCTTAAATTATTTGAGGTAAGCCTTTGTATTTGTCGGCGATCAATTTTCTGAAGCGGTGCATTAGATTGGAGAGCTTCGTTGACCAGAAGAAACAATTCAGCAGATTCTCGAGCAGATCGAGCTTTCAAAGTTGTCGGGTGGAACTACGAAAGTGCAGGCTGCTGTCTCGTCGACTGGCACCCATGACACTACCTCCGCATCAATTGTGAACCGCCTCCTGGAACTTGGGAAGCGTCTGCGGAAACGAGAACCTGGCAAACCAGCGATCAACGAACGAGAGGTCCGACAGACATTGGAGAGGGAGTTTGAGGAAATGCTGGGCGGTCTCCCTGTGGAAGATCATATCAACCCTTTGCTTAGCATGACAGGGCTCAACATACATCAAGACACACCGACAGAGATTCTCCATACCATTCTCCTTGGCGTTGTGAAGTATTTTTGGGGTCAGACTATCTGGATCCTCGACAAAACGCACCTCGTCAAGATATTCCAAACCAGATTGGACAATATCAACAAAGACGGCCTTAATTCACCCACTCTTGGTGCAGAGTATATCTGTCGGTACAGCGGTAGCCTGATCGGCAAACACTTTAAGAGTCTTGCTCAGATCATGCCTTTTCTTATATATGATCTTGTTCCGTCTACTGTCCTGAATGGATGGGCCGTCATTGGACAGTTGGTGGTCTTGCTGTGGCATACGAGAATTGATGATGTTGAGGAATATCTGGTACGCCTTCCCCAACCCTGACCCATGAATACAAACTCATTTCATGTCTGTGATACCAGGCTTGTCTTACGCATACTATTGACGATTTCCTCAATATCTCAGTTCAGTGCGCACCTAGCATCATCCTCACCAAATCAAAATTCCATTTTTTACTCCATATTCCGGCCTATATCCGAAGGTTTGGGCCACCTATCTTGTTCTCAACTGAACACTTCGAATCCTTCAACCACGTCTTCCGACTCAGCTGCGTTCATAGCAACCGTCAAGCTCCGAGTCGCGACTCATGCAACGTGTTTGCATACAATGATATTCTCAAGCATGTCGCTACTGGGGGTTTTGGATGGAGTCGAAAAGCAAGCGGTGGGTGCACGCTGCTCCAGGTGTCCTCAACTATATTTCCGATCACCCAGAGCAGCGGCACCTCTTGGGTGTTCCCACAGTGCACCAGAATCATCCAGGTGAGTTTGTTGCAACATGTCCGTTCTTAATTCTCATGTATGCAATTTTCGAGGCATGGCAACAGTTCCAACTTCATCAAAGACCTCACCTGTGCCATGGACATCAACACGCTCAAGCATGCTCCAGCCAGAGATCAAGTCATCAAACAATGCCGTATTTCAGGCGTCTTCGGTCATTGCTGTGAACAGGGACAAGGTCACCATCGAAAAATATGCCATTTTTCGTGGCAATGGACAGCTGCCTGCTGAGGTGAGGATTTTACTTTTGCCATGCTGCTGTTATCTTATGCGCTTTTAGATGTCTATCGGAAAGATCGTCGAAATCATTGTTTCAGAATCTAGCCCTCGTGTTGCAAGTCATGTTGTTATCCGGCCTCTTCATTTTCTACCTGATATCCACCCCCAGTTGCGATTACCTCAGTTGCAACTTGCTGATGAAGAACACTTACTATTTGCCCTCGGTAAGAGCAGCCATTCTTCATTCTTTGCAAGCAGCTAATTTGCATATACTTCAGAACATT